>NC_072410.2:29617121-29920151 GCF_028858775.2 Pan troglodytes
CCAACGAAATCTTCAAAGCGGTCCAAATATCCACTTGCAGATTCCACAGAAAGAGTGTTTGGAAACTGCTGTTTGAAAAGGAACCTTCAACTCTGTGAGGTGAATGCAATCATCACAAAGAAGTTTCTGACAATGCTTCTCTCTGGTTTCTATGTGACGATAATTCGTTTTCCACCACATGCCTGAAAGCTCTCCAAATGTCCACTTGCAGACACTACGAAAAGAATGTTTCAGAACTGCTCTATGAAAAGCAGTGTGAAACTCTGTGAGTTGAACACCAACATCACAGAGAAGTTTCAGAGAATGCTTCTGTTTAGTTTTTATGTGAAGATATTCCCGTTTCCAAAGAAATCTTCAAAGAGGTCCACATATCCACTTGCAGATTCCACAGAAAGAGAGTTTCAAAACTGCTGTCTCCATAGGAGTGTTCAGCTCTGTGAGTTGAATGCAATCATCACAGAGAAGTTTCTGAGAAGGCTTCCGTCTAGATTTTAAGTGACGATATACGCGTTTCGAACGAAGGCCACAGAGTGGTCCAAATATCCACTTGCAGATCCTACAAAAAGAGTGTTTCAAACCTGAACTGTCAAAGGAAGGTTCAACTCTGGGATTTGAACGCAAACATCACAAAGAAGTTTCTGAGAATGCTTCCGTTTAGTTAGGTGCAGTTATCCCGTTTCCAACGAAATCCTCAGAGAGGTCCAAATATCCACTTGCAGATGCTACAAAAAGTGTGTTTCAAACCCGCTCCATCCAAAGGAATGTTCAGCTCTGTGACTTCAACTCAATGATCCCAAAGAATTTTCTGAGAATGCTTCTGTCTTGTTTTTATATGAAGTTATTTCCTTTACTACGAGAGTCCTCAAAGAGGTCCAAATATCCACTTGCAGTTTCTACAAAAAGAGTGTTTCAAACCTGAACTATCAAAGAAAGGTTCAACACTGTGAGTTGAATGCAAACATCACGAAGAAAGTTCTGAGAATGCTTCTGTTTAGTGAGGTGCGGTTTATCCCGTTTCCAACGAAATCCTCAGAGAGGTCCAAATATCCACTTGCAGTTTCTACAAAAAGAGTGTTTCAACCCTGAACTTTCCAAGGAAGGTTCAAATCTGGGATTTGAACGCAAGCATCACAAAGAAGATTCTGAGACTGCTTCTGTTTAGTTAGCTGAAATTATCCCGTTTCCAACGAAATCCTCAGAGAGGTCCAAATATCCACTTGCAGTTTCTACAAAAAGAGTGTTTCAAACCTGAACTATCAAAGAAAGGTTCAACACTGTGAGTTGAATACAAACATCACGAAGAAAGTTCTGAGAATGCTTCAGTTTAGTGAGGTGCGGTTTTTCCCGTTTCCAACGAAATCCTCAGAGGGGTCAAATTATCCACTTGCAGTTTCTACAAAAAGAGTGTTTCAAACCTGAACTATCAAAGAATGGTTCAACACTGTGAGTTGAATGCAAACATCTCGAAGAAGGTTCTGAGAATGCTACTGTCTAGCTTTTACATGAAGTTATTTCCTTTACTACCATGGGCCTCCAAGCGGTCCATATCTCCACTTGCAGATTCTACAAAAAGAGAGTTTCCAAACTGCTCTGTCAAAGGGAATGTTCCACTCTGTGACTTGAATGCAATCATCCCAAAGTAGTTTCTGAGAATGCTTCTATCTAGTTTCTACGGGAAGATATTTCCTTTTCCACCACAGGCCTCAAAGCCCTCCAAATGTCCACTTGCAGATTCTAGAAAAAGAGTGTTTCAAAGCTTCCCTCTCATAAGGAAAGTTCAACTCTGTGAGTTGAATGCAAACATCACAAAGAAGTTTCTGAGAATGCTTCTGTTTAGCTTTTCTGTGAAGAGTATCCCGTTTCCAACGAAATCTTCAAAGCGGTCCAAATATCCACTTGCAGATTCCACAGAAAGAGTGTTTGGAAACTGCTGTTTGAAAAGGAACCTTCAACTCTGTGAGGTGAATGCAATCATCACAAAGAAGTTTCTGACAATGCTTCTCTCTGGTTTCTATGTGACGATAATTCGTTTTCCACCACATGCCTGAAAGCTCTCCAAATGTCCACTTGCAGACACTACGAAAAGAATGTTTCAGAACTGCTCTATGAAAAGCAGTGTGAAACTCTGTGAGTTGAACACCAACATCACAGAGAAGTTTCAGAGAATGCTTCTGTTTAGTTTTTATGTGAAGATATTCCCGTTTCCAAAGAAATCTTCAAAGAGGTCCACATATCCACTTGCAGATTCCACAGAAAGAGAGTTTCAAAACTGCTGTCTCCATAGGAGTGTTCAGCTCTGTGAGTTGAATGCAATCATCACAGAGAAGTTTCTGAGAAGGCTTCCGTCTAGATTTTAAGTGACGATATACGCGTTTCGAACGAAGGCCACAGAGTGGTCCAAATATCCACTTGCAGATCCTACAAAAAGAGTGTTTCAAACCTGAACTGTCAAAGGAAGGTTCAACTCTGGGATTTGAACGCAAACATCACAAAGAAGTTTCTGAGAATGCTTCCGTTTAGTTAGGTGCAGTTATCCCGTTTCCAACGAAATCCTCAGACAGGTCCAAATATCCACTTGCAGATGCTACAAAAAGTGTGTTTCAAACCCGCTCCATCCAAAGGAATGTTCAGCTCTGTGACTTCAACTCAATGATCCCAAAGAATTTTCTGAGAATGCTTCTGTCTTGTTTTTATATGAAGTTATTTCCTTTACTACGAGAGTCCTCAAAGAGGTCCAAATATCCACTTGCAGTTTCTACAAAAAGAGTGTTTCAAACCTGAACTATCAAAGAAAGGTTCAACACTGTGAGTTGAATGCAAACATCACGAAGAAAGTTCTGAGAATGCTTCTGTTTAGTGAGGTGCGGTTTATCCCGTTTCCAACGAAATCCTCAGAGAGGTCCAAATATCCACTTGCAGTTTCTACAAAAAGAGTGTTTCAACCCTGAACTTTCCAAGGAAGGTTCAAATCTGGGATTTGAACGCAAGCATCACAAAGAAGATTCTGAGACTGCTTCTGTTTAGTTAGCTGAAATTATCCCGTTTCCAACGAAATCCTCAGAGAGGTCCAAATATCCACTTGCAGTTTCTACAAAAAGAGTGTTTCAACCCTGAACTTTCCAAGGAAGGTTCAAATCTGGGATTTGAACGCAAGCATCACAAAGAAGATTCTGAGACTGCTTCTGTGTAGTTAGCTGAAATTATCCCGTTTCCAACGAAATCCTCAGAGAGGTCCAAATATCCACTTGCAGTTTCTACAAAAAGAGTGTTTCAAACCTGAACTATCAAAGAAAGGTTCAACACTGTGAGTTGAATACAAACATCACGAAGAAAGTTCTGAGAATGCTTCAGTTTAGTGAGGTGCGGTTTTTCCCGTTTCCAACGAAATCCTCAGAGGGGTCAAATTATCCACTTGCAGTTTCTACAAAAAGAGTGTTTCAAACCTGAACTATCAAAGAATGGTTCAACACTGTGAGTTGAATGCAAACATCTCGAAGAAGGTTCTGAGAATGCTACTGTCTAGCTTTTACATGAAGTTATTTCCTTTACTACCATGGGCCTCCAAGCGGTCCATATCTCCACTTGCAGATTCTACAAAAAGAGAGTTTCCAAACTGCTCTGTCAAAGGGAATGTTCCACTCTGTGACTTGAATGCAATCATCCCAAAGTAGTTTCTGAGAATGCTTCTATCTAGTTTCTACGGGAAGATATTTCCTTTTCCACCACAGGCCTCAAAGCCCTCCAAATGTCCACTTGCAGATTCTAGAAAAAGAGTGTTTCAAAGCTTCCCTCTCATAAGGAAAGTTCAACTCTGTGAGTTGAATGCAAACATCACAAAGAAGTTTCTGAGAATGCTTCTGTTTAGCTTTTCTGTGAAGAGTATCCCGTTTCCAACGAAATCTTCAAAGCGGTCCAAATATCCACTTGCAGATTCCACAGAAAGAGTGTTTGGAAACTGCTGTTTGAAAAGGAACCTTCAACTCTGTGAGGTGAATGCAATCATCACAAAGAAGTTTCTGACAATGCTTCTCTCTGGTTTCTATGTGACGATAATTCGTTTTCCACCACATGCCTGAAAGCTCTCCAAATGTCCACTTGCAGACACTACGAAAAGAATGTTTCAGAACTGCTCTATGAAAAGCAGTGTGAAACTCTGTGAGTTGAACACCAACATCACAGAGAAGTTTCAGAGAATGCTTCTGTTTAGTTTTTATGTGAAGATATTCCCGTTTCCAAAGAAATCTTCAAAGAGGTCCACATATCCACTTGCAGATTCCACAGAAAGAGAGTTTCAAAACTGCTGTCTCCATAGGAGTGTTCAGCTCTGTGAGTTGAATGCAATCATCACAGAGAAGTTTCTGAGAAGGCTTCCGTCTAGATTTTAAGTGACGATATACGCGTTTCGAACGAAGGCCACAGAGTGGTCCAAATATCCACTTGCAGATCCTACAAAAAGAGTGTTTCAAACCTGAACTGTCAAAGGAAGGTTCAACTCTGGGATTTGAACGCAAACATCACAAAGAAGTTTCTGAGAATGCTTCCGTTTAGTTAGGTGCAGTTATCCCGTTTCCAACGAAATCCTCAGAGAGGTCCAAATATCCACTTGTAGATGCTACAAAAAGTGTGTTTCAAACCCGCTCCATCCAAAGGAATGTTCAGCTCTGTGACTTCAACTCAATGATCCCAAAGAATTTTCTGAGAATGCTTCTGTCTTGTTTTTATATGAAGTTATTTCCTTTACTACGAGAGTCCTCAAAGAGGTCCAAATATCCACTTGCAGTTTCTACAAAAAGAGTGTTTCAAACCTGAACTATCAAAGAAAGGTTCAACACTGTGAGTTGAATGCAAACATCACGAAGAAAGTTCTGAGAATGCTTCTGTTTAGTGAGGTGCGGTTTATCCCGTTTCCAACGAAATCCTCAGAGAGGTCCAAATATCCACTTGCAGTTTCTACAAAAAGAGTGTTTCAACCCTGAACTTTCCAAGGAAGGTTCAAATCTGGGATTTGAACGCAAGCATCACAAAGAAGATTCTGAGACTGCTTCTGTTTAGTTAGCTGAAATTATCCCGTTTCCAACGAAATCCTCAGAGAGGTCCAAATATCCACTTGCAGTTTCTACAAAAAGAGTGTTTCAACCCTGAACTTTCCAAGGAAGGTTCAAATCTGGGATTTGAACGCAAGCATCACAAAGAAGATTCTGAGACTGCTTCTGTTTAGTTAGCTGAAATTATCCCGTTTCCAACGAAATCCTCAGAGAGGTCCAAATATCCACTTGCAGTTTCTACAAAAAGAGTGTTTCAAACCTGAACTATCAAAGAAAGGTTCAACACTGTGAGTTGAATACAAACATCACGAAGAAAGTTCTGAGAATGCTTCAGTTTAGTGAGGTGCGGTTTTTCCCGTTTCCAACGAAATCCTCAGAGGGGTCAAATAATCCACTTGCAGTTTCTACAAAAAGAGTGTTTCAAACCTGAACTATCAAAGAATGGTTCAACACTGTGAGTTGAATGCAAACATCTCGAAGAAGGTTCTGAGAATGCTACTGTCTAGGTTTTACATGAAGTTATTTCCTTTACTACCATGGGCCTCCAAGCGGTCCATATCTCCACTTGCAGATTCTACAAAAAGAGAGTTTCCAAACTGCTCTGTCAAAGGGAATGTTCCACTCTGTGACTTGAATGCAATCATCCCAAAGTAGTTTCTGAGAATGCTTCTATCTAGTTTCTACGGGAAGATATTTCCTTTTCCACCACAGGCCTCAAAGCCCTCCAAATGTCCACTTGCAGATTCTAGAAAAAGAGTGTTTCAAAGCTTCCCTCTCATAAGGAAAGTTCAACTCTGTGAGTTGAATGCAAACATCACAAAGAAGTTTCTGAGAATGCTTCTGTTTAGCTTTTCTGTGAAGAGTATCCCGTTTCCAACGAAATCTTCAAAGCGGTCCAAATATCCACTTGCAGATTCCACAGAAAGAGTGTTTGGAAACTGCTGTTTGAAAAGGAACCTTCAACTCTGTGAGGTGAATGCAATCATCACAAAGAAGTTTCTGACAATGCTTCTCTCTGGTTTCTATGTGACGATAATTCGTTTTCCACCACATGCCTGAAAGCTCTCCAAATGTCCACTTGCAGACACTACGAAAAGAATGTTTCAGAACTGCTCTATGAAAAGCAGTGTGAAACTCTGTGAGTTGAACACCAACATCACAGAGAAGTTTCAGAGAATGCTTCTGTTTAGTTTTTATGTGAAGATATTCCCGTTTCCAAAGAAATCTTCAAAGAGGTCCACATATCCACTTGCAGATTCCACAGAAAGAGAGTTTCAAAACTGCTGTCTCCATAGGAGTGTTCAGCTCTGTGAGTTGAATGCAATCATCACAGAGAAGTTTCTGAGAAGGCTTCCGTCTAGATTTTAAGTGAGAATATACGCGTTTCGAACGAAGGCCACAGAGTGGTCCAAATATCCACTTGCAGATCCTACAAAAAGAGTGTTTCAAACCTGAACTGTCAAAGGAAGGTTCAACTCTGGGATTTGAACGCAAACATCACAAAGAAGTTTCTGAGAATGCTTCCGTTTAGTTAGGTGCAGTTATCCCGTTTCCAACGAAATCCTCAGAGAGGTCCAAATATCCACTTGCAGATGCTACAAAAAGTGTGTTTCAAACCCGCTCCATCCAAAGGAATGTTCAGCTCTGTGACTTCAACTCAATGATCCCAAAGAACTTTCTGAGAATGCTTCTGTCTTGTTTTTATATGAAGTTATTTCCTTTACTACGAGAGTCCTCAAAGAGGTCCAAATATCCACTTGCAGTTTCTACAAAAAGAGTGTTTCAAACCTGAACTATCAAAGAAAGGTTCAACACTGTGAGTTGAATGCAAACATCACGAAGAAAGTTCTGAGAATGCTTCTGTTTAGTGAGGTGCGGTTTTTCCCGTTTCCAACGAAATCCTCAGAGGGGTCAAATTATCCACTTGCAGTTTCTACAAAAAGAGTGTTTCAAACCTGAACTATCAAAGAATGGTTCAACACTGTGAGTTGAATGCAAACATCTCGAAGAAGGTTCTGAGAATGCTACTGTCTAGGTTTTACATGAAGTTATTTCCTTTACTACCATGGGCCTCCAAGCGGTCCATATCTCCACTTGCAGATTCTACAAAAAGAGAGTTTCCAAACTGCTCTGTCAAAGGGAATGTTCCACTCTGTGACTTGAATGCAATCATCCCAAAGTAGTTTCTGAGAATGCTTCTATCTAGTTTCTACGGGAAGATATTTCCTTTTCCACCACAGGCCTCAAAGCCCTCCAAATGTCCACTTGCAGATTCTAGAAAAAGAGTGTTTCAAAGCTTCCCTCTCATAAGGAAAGTTCAACTCTGTGAGTTGAATGCAAACATCACAAAGAAGTTTCTGAGAATGCTTCTGTTTAGCTTTTCTGTGAAGAGTATCCCGTTTCCAACGAAATCTTCAAAGCGGTCCAAATATCCACTTGCAGATTCCACAGAAAGAGTGTTTGGAAACTGCTGTTTGAAAAGGAACCTTCAACTCTGTGAGGTGAATGCAATCATCACAAAGAAGTTTCTGACAATGCTTCTCTCTGGTTTCTATGTGACGATAATTCGTTTTCCACCACATGCCTGAAAGCTCTCCAAATGTCCACTTGCAGACACTACGAAAAGAATGTTTCAGAACTGCTCTATGAAAAGCAGTGTGAAACTCTGTGAGTTGAACACCAACATCACAGAGAAGTTTCAGAGAATGCTTCTGTTTAGTTTTTATGTGAAGATATTCCCGTTTCCAAAGAAATCTTCAAAGAGGTCCACATATCCACTTGCAGATTCCACAGAAAGAGAGTTTCAAAACTGCTGTCTCCATAGGAGTGTTCAGCTCTGTGAGTTGAATGCAATCATCACAGAGAAGTTTCTGAGAAGGCTTCCGTCTAGATTTTAAGTGACGATATACGCGTTTCGAACGAAGGCCACAGAGTGGTCCAAATATCCACTTGCAGATCCTACAAAAAGAGTGTTTCAAACCTGAACTGTCAAAGGAAGGTTCAACTCTGGGATTTGAACGCAAACATCACAAAGAAGTTTCTGAGAATGCTTCCGTTTAGTTAGGTGCAGTTACCCCGTTTCCAACGAAATCCTCAGACAGGTCCAAATATCCACTTGCAGATGCTACAAAAAGTGTGTTTCAAACCCGCTCCATCCAAAGGAATGTTCAGCTCTGTGACTTCAACTCAATGATCCCAAAGAATTTTCTGAGAATGCTTCTGTCTTGTTTTTATATGAAGTTATTTCCTTTACTACGAGAGTCCTCAAAGAGGTCCAAATATCCACTTGCAGTTTCTACAAAAAGAGTGTTTCAAACCTGAACTATCAAAGAAAGGTTCAACACTGTGAGTTGAATGCAAACATCACGAAGAAAGTTCTGAGAATGCTTCTGTTTAGTGAGGTGCGGTTTATCCCGTTTCCAACGAAATCCTCAGAGAGGTCCAAATATCCACTTGCAGTTTCTACAAAAAGAGTGTTTCAACCCTGAACTTTCCAAGGAAGGTTCAAATCTGGGATTTGAACGCAAGCATCACAAAGAAGATTCTGAGACTGCTTCTGTTTAGTTAGCTGAAATTATCCCGTTTCCAACGAAATCCTCAGAGAGGTCCAAATATCCACTTGCAGTTTCTACAAAAAGAGTGTTTCAACCCTGAACTTTCCAAGGAAGGTTCAAATCTGGGATTTGAACGCAAGCATCACAAAGAAGATTCTGAGACTGCTTCTGTTTAGTTAGCTGAAATTATCCCGTTTCCAACGAAATCCTCAGAGAGGTCCAAATATCCACTTGCAGTTTCTACAAAAAGAGTGTTTCAAACCTGAACTATCAAAGAAAGGTTCAACACTGTGAGTTGAATACAAACATCACGAAGAAAGTTCTGAGAATGCTTCAGTTTAGTGAGGTGCGGTTTTTCCCGTTTCCAACGAAATCCTCAGAGGGGTCAAATTATCCACTTGCAGTTTCTACAAAAAGAGTGTTTCAAACCTGAACTATCAAAGAATGGTTCAACACTGTGAGTTGAATGCAAACATCTCGAAGAAGGTTCTGAGAATGCTACTGTCTAGCTTTTACATGAAGTTATTTCCTTTACTACCATGGGCCTCCAAGCGGTCCATATCTCCACTTGCAGATTCTACAAAAAGAGAGTTTCCAAACTGCTCTGTCAAAGGGAATGTTCCACTCTGTGACTTGAATGCAATCATCCCAAAGTAGTTTCTGAGAATGCTTCTATCTAGTTTCTACGGGAAGATATTTCCTTTTCCACCACAGGCCTCAAAGCCCTCCAAATGTCCACTTGCAGATTCTAGAAAAAGAGTGTTTCAAAGCTTCCCTCTCATAAGGAAAGTTCAACTCTGTGAGTTGAATGCAAACATCACAAAGAAGTTTCTGAGAATGCTTCTGTTT
Source organism: Pan troglodytes (assembly GCF_028858775.2). Taxonomy (NCBI): domain Eukaryota; kingdom Metazoa; phylum Chordata; class Mammalia; order Primates; family Hominidae; genus Pan; species Pan troglodytes. The sequence goes on from NC_072410.2 coordinate 29,626,570, forward strand.
AGCTTTTCTGTGAAGAGTATCCCGTTTCCAACGAAATCTTCAAAGCGGTCCAAATATCCACTTGCAGATTCCACAGAAAGAGTGTTTGGAAACTGCTGTTTGAAAAGGAACCTTCAACTCTGTGAGGTGAATGCAATCATCACAAAGAAGTTTCTGACAATGCTTCTCTCTGGTTTCTATGTGACGATAATTCGTTTTCCACCACATGCCTGAAAGCTCTCCAAATGTCCACTTGCAGACACTACGAAAAGAATGTTTCAGAACTGCTCTATGAAAAGCAGTGTGAAACTCTGTGAGTTGAACACCAACATCACAGAGAAGTTTCAGAGAATGCTTCTGTTTAGTTTTTATGTGAAGATATTCCCGTTTCCAAAGAAATCTTCAAAGAGGTCCACATATCCACTTGCAGATTCCACAGAAAGAGAGTTTCAAAACTGCTGTCTCCATAGGAGTGTTCAGCTCTGTGAGTTGAATGCAATCATCACAGAGAAGTTTCTGAGAAGGCTTCCGTCTAGATTTTAAGTGACGATATACGCGTTTCGAACGAAGGCCACAGAGTGGTCCAAATATCCACTTGCAGATCCTACAAAAAGAGTGTTTCAAACCTGAACTGTCAAAGGAAGGTTCAACTCTGGGATTTGAACGCAAACATCACAAAGAAGTTTCTGAGAATGCTTCCGTTTAGTTAGGTGCAGTTATCCCGTTTCCAACGAAATCCTCAGACAGGTCCAAATATCCACTTGCAGATGCTACAAAAAGTGTGTTTCAAACCCGCTCCATCCAAAGGAATGTTCAGCTCTGTGACTTCAACTCAATGATCCCAAAGAATTTTCTGAGAATGCTTCTGTCTTGTTTTTATATGAAGTTATTTCCTTTACTACGAGAGTCCTCAAAGAGGTCCAAATATCCACTTGCAGTTTCTACAAAAAGAGTGTTTCAAACCTGAACTATCAAAGAAAGGTTCAACACTGTGAGTTGAATGCAAACATCACGAAGAAAGTTCTGAGAATGCTTCTGTTTAGTGAGGTGCGGTTTATCCCGTTTCCAACGAAATCCTCAGAGAGGTCCAAATATCCACTTGCAGTTTCTACAAAAAGAGTGTTTCAACCCTGAACTTTCCAAGGAAGGTTCAAATCTGGGATTTGAACGCAAGCATCACAAAGAAGATTCTGAGACTGCTTCTGTTTAGTTAGCTGAAATTATCCCGTTTCCAACGAAATCCTCAGAGAGGTCCAAATATCCACTTGCAGTTTCTACAAAAAGAGTGTTTCAACCCTGAACTTTCCAAGGAAGGTTCAAATCTGGGATTTGAACGCAAGCATCACAAAGAAGATTCTGAGACTGCTTCTGTTTAGTTAGCTGAAATTATCCCGTTTCCAACGAAATCCTCAGAGAGGTCCAAATATCCACTTGCAGTTTCTACAAAAAGAGTGTTTCAAACCTGAACTATCAAAGAAAGGTTCAACACTGTGAGTTGAATACAAACATCACGAAGAAAGTTCTGAGAATGCTTCAGTTTAGTGAGGTGCGGTTTTTCCCGTTTCCAACGAAATCCTCAGAGGGGTCAAATTATCCACTTGCAGTTTCTACAAAAAGAGTGTTTCAAACCTGAACTATCAAAGAATGGTTCAACACTGTGAGTTGAATGCAAACATCTCGAAGAAGGTTCTGAGAATGCTACTGTCTAGCTTTTACATGAAGTTATTTCCTTTACTACCATGGGCCTCCAAGCGGTCCATATCTCCACTTGCAGATTCTACAAAAAGAGAGTTTCCAAACTGCTCTGTCAAAGGGAATGTTCCACTCTGTGACTTGAATGCAATCATCCCAAAGTAGTTTCTGAGAATGCTTCTATCTAGTTTCTACGGGAAGATATTTCCTTTTCCACCACAGGCCTCAAAGCCCTCCAAATGTCTACTTGCAGATTCTAGAAAAAGAGTGTTTCAAAGCTTCCCTCTCATAAGGAAAGTTCAACTCTGTGAGTTGAATGCAAACATCACAAAGAAGTTTCTGAGAATGCTTCTGTTTAGCTTTTCTGTGAAGAGTATCCCGTTTCCAACGAAATCTTCAAAGCGGTCCAAATATCCACTTGCAGATTCCACAGAAAGAGTGTTTGGAAACTGCTGTTTGAAAAGGAACCTTCAACTCTGTGAGGTGAATGCAATCATCACAAAGAAGTTTCTGACAATGCTTCTCTCTGGTTTCTATGTGACGATAATTCGTTTTCCACCACATGCCTGAAAGCTCTCCAAATGTCCACTTGCAGACACTACGAAAAGAATGTTTCAGAACTGCTCTATGAAAAGCAGTGTGAAACTCTGTGAGTTGAACACCAACATCACAGAGAAGTTTCAGAGAATGCTTCTGTTTAGTTTTTATGTGAAGATATTCCCGTTTCCAAAGAAATCTTCAAAGAGGTCCACATATCCACTTGCAGATTCCACAGAAAGAGAGTTTCAAAACTGCTGTCTCCATAGGAGTGTTCAGCTCTGTGAGTTGAATGCAATCATCACAGAGAAGTTTCTGAGAAGGCTTCCGTCTAGATTTTAAGTGACGATATACGCGTTTCGAACGAAGGCCACAGAGTGGTCCAAATATCCACTTGCAGATCCTACAAAAAGAGTGTTTCAAACCTGAACTGTCAAAGGAAGGTTCAACTCTGGGATTTGAACGCAAACATCACAAAGAAGTTTCTGAGAATGCTTCCGTTTAGTTAGGTGCAGTTATCCCGTTTCCAACGAAATCCTCAGAGAGGTCCAAATATCCACTTGCAGATGCTACAAAAAGTGTGTTTCAAACCCGCTCCATCCAAAGGAATGTTCAGCTCTGTGACTTCAACTCAATGATCCCAAAGAATTTTCTGAGAATGCTTCTGTCTTGTTTTTATATGAAGTTATTTCCTTTACTACGAGAGTCCTCAAAGAGGTCCAAATATCCACTTGCAGTTTCTACAAAAAGAGTGTTTCAAACCTGAACTATCAAAGAAAGGTTCAACACTGTGAGTTGAATGCAAACATCACGAAGAAAGTTCTGAGAATGCTTCTGTTTAGTGAGGTGCGGTTTATCCCGTTTCCAACGAAATCCTCAGAGAGGTCCAAATATCCACTTGCAGTTTCTACAAAAAGAGTGTTTCAACCCTGAACTTTCCAAGGAAGGTTCAAATCTGGGATTTGAACGCAAGCATCACAAAGAAGATTCTGAGACTGCTTCTGTTTAGTTAGCTGAAATTATCCCGTTTCCAACGAAATCCTCAGAGAGGTCCAAATATCCACTTGCAGTTTCTACAAAAAGAGTGTTTCAACCCTGAACTTTCCAAGGAAGGTTCAAATCTGGGATTTGAACGCAAGCATCACAAAGAAGATTCTGAGACTGCTTCTGTGTAGTTAGCTGAAATTATCCCGTTTCCAACGAAATCCTCAGAGAGGTCCAAATATCCACTTGCAGTTTCTACAAAAAGAGTGTTTCAAACCTGAACTATCAAAGAAAGGTTCAACACTGTGAGTTGAATACAAACATCACGAAGAAAGTTCTGAGAATGCTTCAGTTTAGTGAGGTGCGGTTTTTCCCGTTTCCAACGAAATCCTCAGAGGGGTCAAATTATCCACTTGCAGTTTCTACAAAAAGAGTGTTTCAAACCTGAACTATCAAAGAATGGTTCAACACTGTGAGTTGAATGCAAACATCTCGAAGAAGGTTCTGAGAATGCTACTGTCTAGGTTTTACATGAAGTTATTTCCTTTACTACCATGGGCCTCCAAGCGGTACATATCTCCACTTGCAGATTCTACAAAAAGAGAGTTTCCAAACTGCTCTGTCAAAGGGAATGTTCCACTCTGTGACTTGAATGCAATCATCCCAAAGTAGTTTCTGAGAATGCTTCTATCTAGTTTCTACGGGAAGATATTTCCTTTTCCACCACAGGCCTCAAAGCCCTCCAAATGTCCACTTGCAGATTCTAGAAAAAGAGTGTTTCAAAGCTTCCCTCTCATAAGGAAAGTTCAACTCTGTGAGTTGAATGCAAACATCACAAAGAAGTTTCTGAGAATGCTTCTGTTTAGCTTTTCTGTGAAGAGTATCCCGTTTCCAACGAAATCTTCAAAGCGGTCCAAATATCCACTTGCAGATTCCACAGAAAGAGTGTTTGGAAACTGCTGTTTGAAAAGGAACCTTCAACTCTGTGAGGTGAATGCAATCATCACAAAGAAGTTTCTGACAATGCTTCTCTCTGGTTTCTATGTGACGATAATTCGTTTTCCACCACATGCCTGAAAGCTCTCCAAATGTCCACTTGCAGACACTACGAAAAGAATGTTTCAGAACTGCTCTATGAAAAGCAGTGTGAAACTCTGTGAGTTGAACACCAACATCACAGAGAAGTTTCAGAGAATGCTTCTGTTTAGTTTTTATGTGAAGATATTCCCGTTTCCAAAGAAATCTTCAAAGAGGTCCACATATCCACTTGCAGATTCCACAGAAAGAGAGTTTCAAAACTGCTGTCTCCATAGGAGTGTTCAGCTCTGTGAGTTGAATGCAATCATCACAGAGAAGTTTCTGAGAAGGCTTCCGTCTAGATTTTAAGTGACGATATACGCGTTTCGAACGAAGGCCACAGAGTGGTCCAAATATCCACTTGCAGATCCTACAAAAAGAGTGTTTCAAACCTGAACTGTCAAAGGAAGGTTCAACTCTGGGATTTGAACGCAAACATCACAAAGAAGTTTCTGAGAATGCTTCCGTTTAGTTAGGTGCAGTTATCCCGTTTCCAACGAAATCCTCAGACAGGTCCAAATATCCACTTGCAGATGCTACAAAAAGTGTGTTTCAAACCCGCTCCATCCAAAGGAATGTTCAGCTCTGTGACTTCAACTCAATGATCCCAAAGAATTTTCTGAGAATGCTTCTGTCTTGTTTTTATATGAAGTTATTTCCTTTACTACGAGAGTCCTCAAAGAGGTCCAAATATCCACTTGCAGTTTCTACAAAAAGAGTGTTTCAAACCTGAACTATCAAAGAAAGGTTCAACACTGTGAGTTGAATGCAAACATCACGAAGAAAGTTCTGAGAATGCTTCTGTTTAGTGAGGTGCGGTTTATCCCGTTTCCAACGAAATCCTCAGAGAGGTCCAAATATCCACTTGCAGTTTCTACAAAAAGAGTGTTTCAACCCTGAACTTTCCAAGGAAGGTTCAAATCTGGGATTTGAACGCAAGCATCACAAAGAAGATTCTGAGACTGCTTCTGTTTAGTTAGCTGAAATTATCCCGTTTCCAACGAAATCCTCAGAGAGGTCCAAATATCCACTTGCAGTTTCTACAAAAAGAGTGTTTCAACCCTGAACTTTCCAAGGAAGGTTCAAATCTGGGATTTGAACGCAAGCATCACAAAGAAGATTCTGAGACTGCTTCTGTGTAGTTAGCTGAAATTATCCCGTTTCCAACGAAATCCTCAGAGAGGTCCAAATATCCACTTGCAGTTTCTACAAAAAGAGTGTTTCAAACCTGAACTATCAAAGAAAGGTTCAACACTGTGAGTTGAATACAAACATCACGAAGAAAGTTCTGAGAATGCTTCAGTTTAGTGAGGTGCGGTTTTTCCCGTTTCCAACGAAATCCTCAGAGGGGTCAAATTATCCACTTGCAGTTTCTACAAAAAGAGTGTTTCAAACCTGAACTATCAAAGAATGGTTCAACACTGTGAGTTGAATGCAAACATCTCGAAGAAGGTTCTGAGAATGCTACTGTCTAGGTTTTACATGAAGTTATTTCCTTTACTACCATGGGCCTCCAAGCGGTCCATATCTCCACTTGCAGATTCTACAAAAAGAGAGTTTCCAAACTGCTCTGTCAAAGGGAATGTTCCACTCTGTGACTTGAATGCAATCATCCCAAAGTAGTTTCTGAGAATGCTTCTATCTAGTTTCTACGGGAAGATATTTCCTTTTCCACCACAGGCCTCAAAGCCCTCCAAATGTCCACTTGCAGATTCTAGAAAAAGAGTGTTTCAAAGCTTCCCTCTCATAAGGAAAGTTCAACTCTGTGAGTTGAATGCAAACATCACAAAGAAGTTTCTGAGAATGCTTCTGTTTAGCTTTTCTGTGAAGAGTATCCCGTTTCCAACGAAATCTTCAAAGCGGTCCAAATATCCACTTGCAGATTCCACAGAAAGAGTGTTTGGAAACTGCTGTTTGAAAAGGAACCTTCAACTCTGTGAGGTGAATGCAATCATCACAAAGAAGTTTCTGACAATGCTTCTCTCTGGTTTCTATGTGACGATAATTCGTTTTCCACCACATGCCTGAAAGCTCTCCAAATGTCCACTTGCAGACACTACGAAAAGAATGTTTCAGAACTGCTCTATGAAAAGCAGTGTGAAACTCTGTGAGTTGAACACCAACATCACAGAGAAGTTTCAGAGAATGCTTCTGTTTAGTTTTTATGTGAAGATATTCCCGTTTCCAAAGAAATCTTCAAAGAGGTCCACATATCCACTTGCAGATTCCACAGAAAGAGAGTTTCAAAACTGCTGTCTCCATAGGAGTGTTCAGCTCTGTGAGTTGAATGCAATCATCACAGAGAAGTTTCTGAGAAGGCTTCCGTCTAGATTTTAAGTGACGATATACGCGTTTCGAACGAAGGCCACAGAGTGGTCCAAATATCCACTTGCAGATCCTACAAAAAGAGTGTTTCAAACCTGAACTGTCAAAGGAAGGTTCAACTCTGGGATTTGAACGCAAACATCACAAAGAAGTTTCTGAGAATGCTTCCGTTTAGTTAGGTGCAGTTATCCCGTTTCCAACGAAATCCTCAGACAGGTCCAAATATCCACTTGCAGATGCTACAAAAAGTGTGTTTCAAACCCGCTCCATCCAAAGGAATGTTCAGCTCTGTGACTTCAACTCAATGATCCCAAAGAATTTTCTGAGAATGCTTCTGTCTTGTTTTTATATGAAGTTATTTCCTTTACTACGAGAGTCCTCAAAGAGGTCCAAATATCCACTTGCAGTTTCTACAAAAAGAGTGTTTCAAACCTGAACTATCAAAGAAAGGTTCAACACTGTGAGTTGAATGCAAACATCACGAAGAAAGTTCTGAGAATGCTTCTGTTTAGTGAGGTGCGGTTTATCCCGTTTCCAACGAAATCCTCAGAGAGGTCCAAATATCCACTTGCAGTTTCTACAAAAAGAGTGTTTCAACCCTGAACTTTCCAAGGAAGGTTCAAATCTGGGATTTGAACGCAAGCATCACAAAGAAGATTCTGAGACTGCTTCTGTTTAGTTAGCTGAAATTATCCCGTTTCCAACGAAATCCTCAGAGAGGTCCAAATATCCACTTGCAGTTTCTACAAAAAGAGTGTTTCAACCCTGAACTTTCCAAGGAAGGTTCAAATCTGGGATTTGAACGCAAGCATCACAAAGAAGATTCTGAGACTGCTTCTGTGTAGTTAGCTGAAATTATCCCGTTTCCAACGAAATCCTCAGAGAGGTCCAAATATCCACTTGCAGTTTCTACAAAAAGAGTGTTTCAAACCTGAACTATCAAAGAAAGGTTCAACACTGTGAGTTGAATACAAACATCACGAAGAAAGTTCTGAGAATGCTTCAGTTTAGTGAGGTGCGGTTTTTCCCGTTTCCAACGAAATCCTCAGAGGGGTCAAATTATCCACTTGCAGTTTCTACAAAAAGAGTGTTTCAAACCTGAACTATCAAAGAATGGTTCAACACTGTGAGTTGAATGCAAACATCTCGAAGAAGGTTCTGAGAATGCTACTGTCTAGGTTTTACATGAAGTTATTTCCTTTACTACCATGGGCCTCCAAGCGGTCCATATCTCCACTTGCAGATTCTACAAAAAGAGAGTTTCCAAACTGCTCTGTCAAAGGGAATGTTCCACTCTGTGACTTGAATGCAATCATCCCAAAGTAGTTTCTGAGAATGCTTCTATCTAGTTTCTACGGGAAGATATTTCCTTTTCCACCACAGGCCTCAAAGCCCTCCAAATGTCCACTTGCAGATTCTAGAAAAAGAGTGTTTCAAAGCTTCCCTCTCATAAGGAAAGTTCAACTCTGTGAGTTGAATGCAAACATCACAAAGAAGTTTCTGAGAATGCTTCTGTTTAGCTTTTCTGTGAAGAGTATCCCGTTTCCAACGAAATCTTCAAAGCGGTCCAAATATCCACTTGCAGATTCCACAGAAAGAGTGTTTGGAAACTGCTGTTTGAAAAGGAACCTTCAACTCTGTGAGGTGAATGCAATCATCACAAAGAAGTTTCTGACAATGCTTCTCTCTGGTTTCTATGTGACGATAATTCGTTTTCCACCACATGCCTGAAAGCTCTCCAAATGTCCACTTGCAGACACTACGAAAAGAATGTTTCAGAACTGCTCTATGAAAAGCAGTGTGAAACTCTGTGAGTTGAACACCAACATCACAGAGAAGTTTCAGAGAATGCTTCTGTTTAGTTTTTATGTGAAGATATTCCCGTTTCCAAAGAAATCTTCAAAGAGGTCCACATATCCACTTGCAGATTCCACAGAAAGAGAGTTTCAAAACTGCTGTCTCCATAGGAGTGTTCAGCTCTGTGAGTTGAATGCAATCATCACAGAGAAGTTTCTGAGAAGGCTTCCGTCTAGATTTTAAGTGACGATATACGCGTTTCGAACGAAGGCCACAGAGTGGTCCAAATATCCACTTGCAGATCCTACAAAAAGAGTGTTTCAAACCTGAACTGTCAAAGGAAGGTTCAACTCTGGGATTTGAACGCAAACATCACAAAGAAGTTTCTGAGAATGCTTCCGTTTAGTTAGGTGCAGTTATCCCGTTTCCAACGAAATCCTCAGAGAGGTCCAAATATCCACTTGCAGATGCTACAAAAAGTGTGTTTCAAACCCGCTCCATCCAAAGGAATGTTCAGCTCTGTGACTTCAACTCAATGATCCCAAAGAATTTTCTGAGAATGCTTCTGTCTTGTTTTTATATGAAGTTATTTCCTTTACTACGAGAGTCCTCAAAGAGGTCCAAATATCCACTTGCAGTTTCTACAAAAAGAGTGTTTCAAACCTGAACTATCAAAGAAAGGTTCAACACTGTGAGTTGAATGCAAACATCACGAAGAAAGTTCTGAGAATGCTTCTGTTTAGTGAGGTGCGGTTTATCCCGTTTCCAACGAAATCCTCAGAGAGGTCCAAATATCCACTTGCAGTTTCTACAAAAAGAGTGTTTCAACCCTGAACTTTCCAAGGAAGGTTCAAATCTGGGATTTGAACGCAAGCATCACAAAGAAGATTCTGAGACTGCTTCTGTTTAGTTAGCTGAAATTATCCCGTTTCCAACGAAATCCTCAGAGAGGTCCAAATATCCACTTGCAGTTTCTACAAAAAGAGTGTTTCAACCCTGAACTTTCCAAGGAAGGTTCAAATCTGGGATTTGAACGCAAGCATCACAAAGAAGATTCTGAGACTGCTTCTGTTTAGTTAGCTGAAATTATCCCGTTTCCAACGAAATCCTCAGAGAGGTCCAAATATCCACTTGCAGTTTCTACAAAAAGAGTGTTTCAAACCTGAACTATCAAAGAAAGGTTCAACACTGTGAGTTGAATACAAACATCACGAAGAAAGTTCTGAGAATGCTTCAGTTTAGTGAGGTGCGGTTTTTCCCGTTTCCAACGAAATCCTCAGAGGGGTCAAATTATCCACTTGCAGTTTCTACAAAAAGAGTGTTTCAAACCTGAACTATCAAAGAATGGTTCAACACTGTGAGTTGAATGCAAACATCTCGAAGAAGGTTCTGAGAATGCTACTGTCTAGCTTTTACATGAAGTTATTTCCTTTACTACCATGGGCCTCCAAGCGGTCCATATCTCCACTTGCAGATTCTACAAAAAGAGAGTTTCCAAACTGCTCTGTCAAAGGGAATGTTCCACTCTGTGACTTGAATGCAATCATCCCAAAGTAGTTTCTGAGAATGCTTCTATCTAGTTTCTACGGGAAGATATTTCCTTTTCCACCACAGGCCTCAAAGCCCTCCAAATGTCCACTTGCAGATTCTAGAAAAAGAGTGTTTCAAAGCTTCCCTCTCATAAGGAAAGTTCAACTCTGTGAGTTGAATGCAAACATCACAAAGAAGTTTCTGAGAATGCTTCTGTTTAGCTTTTCTGTGAAGAGTATCCCGTTTCCAACGAAATCTTCAAAGCGGTCCAAATATCCACTTGCAGATTCCACAGAAAGAGTGTTTGGAAACTGCTGTTTGAAAAGGAACCTTCAACTCTGTGAGGTGAATGCAATCATCACAAAGAAGTTTCTGACAATGCTTCTCTCTGGTTTCTATGTGACGATAATTCGTTTTCCACCACATGCCTGAAAGCTCTCCAAATGTCCACTTGCAGACACTACGAAAAGAATGTTTCAGAACTGCTCTATGAAAAGCAGTGTGAAACTCTGTGAGTTGAACACCAACATCACAGAGAAGTTTCAGAGAATGCTTCTGTTTAGTTTTTATGTGAAGATATTCCCGTTTCCAAAGAAATCTTCAAAGAGGTCCACATATCCACTTGCAGATTCCACAGAAAGAGAGTTTCAAAACTGCTGTCTCCATAGGAGTGTTCAGCTCTGTGAGTTGAATGCAATCATCACAGAGAAGTTTCTGAGAAGGCTTCCGTCTAGATTTTAAGTGAGAATATACGCGTTTCGAACGAAGGCCACAGAGTGGTCCAAATATCCACTTGCAGATCCTACAAAAAGAGTGTTTCAAACCTGAACTGTCAAAGGAAGGTTCAACTCTGGGATTTGAACGCAAACATCACAAAGAAGTTTCTGAGAATGCTTCCGTTTAGTTAGGTGCAGTTATCCCGTTTCCAACGAAATCCTCAGAGAGGTCCAAATATCCACTTGCAGATGCTACAAAAAGTGTGTTTCAAACCCGCTCCATCCAAAGGAATGTTCAGCTCTGTGACTTCAACTCAATGATCCCAAAGAATTTTCTGAGAATGCTTCTGTCTTGTTTTTATATGAAGTTATTTCCTTTACTACGAGAGTCCTCAAAGAGGTCCAAATATCCACTTGCAGTTTCTACAAAAAGAGTGTTTCAAACCTGAACTATCAAAGAAAGGTTCAACACTGTGAGTTGAATACAAACATCACGAAGAAAGTTCTGAGAATGCTTCTGTTTAGTGAGGTGCGGTTTTTCCCGTTTCCAACGAAATCCTCAGAGGGGTCAAATTATCCACTTGCAGTTTCTACAAAAAGAGTGTTTCAAACCTGAACTATCAAAGAATGGTTCAACACTGTGAGTTGAATGCAAACATCTCGAAGAAGGTTCTGAGAATGCTACTGTCTAGCTTTTACATGAAGTTATTTCCTTTACTACCATGGGCCTCCAAGCGGTCCATATCTCCACTTGCAGATTCTACAAAAAGAGAGTTTCCAAACTGCTCTGTCAAAGGGAATGTTCCACTCTGTGACTTGAATGCAATCATCCCAAAGTAGTTTCTGAGAATGCTTCTATCTAGTTTCTACGGGAAGATATTTCCTTTTCCACCACAGGCCTCAAAGCCCTCCAAATGTCCACTTGCAGATTCTAGAAAAAGAGTGTTTCAAAGCTTCCCTCTCATAAGGAAAGTTCAACTCTGTGAGTTGAATGCAAACATCACAAAGAAGTTTCTGAGAATGCTTCTGTTTAGCTTTTCTGTGAAGAGTATCCCGTTTCCAACGAAATCTTCAAAGCGGTCCAAATATCCACTTGCAGATTCCACAGAAAGAGTGTTTGGAAACTGCTGTTTGAAAAGGAACCTTCAACTCTGTGAGGTGAATGCAATCATCACAAAGAAGTTTCTGACAATGCTTCTCTCTGGTTTCTATGTGACGATAATTCGTTTTCCACCACATGCCTGAAAGCTCTCCAAATGTCCACTTGCAGACACTACGAAAAGAATGTTTCAGAACTGCTCTATGAAAAGCAGTGTGAAACTCTGTGAGTTGAACACCAACATCACAGAGAAGTTTCAGAGAATGCTTCTGTTTAGTTTTTATGTGAAGATATTCCCGTTTCCAAAGAAATCTTCAAAGAGGTCCACATATCCACTTGCAGATTCCACAGAAAGAGAGTTTCAAAACTGCTGTCTCCATAGGAGTGTTCAGCTCTGTGAGTTGAATGCAATCATCACAGAGAAGTTTCTGAGAAGGCTTCCGTCTAGATTTTAAGTGACGATATACGCGTTTCGAACGAAGGCCACAGAGTGGTCCAAATATCCACTTGCAGATCCTACAAAAAGAGTGTTTCAAACCTGAACTGTCAAAGGAAGGTTCAACTCTGGGATTTGAACGCAAACATCACAAAGAAGTTTCTGAGAATGCTTCCGTTTAGTTAGGTGCAGTTATCCCGTTTCCAACGAAATCCTCAGACAGGTCCAAATATCCACTTGCAGATGCTACAAAAAGTGTGTTTCAAACCCGCTCCATCCAAAGGAATGTTCAGCTCTGTGACTTCAACTCAATGATCCCAAAGAATTTTCTGAGAATGCTTCTGTCTTGTTTTTATATGAAGTTATTTCCTTTACTACGAGAGTCCTCAAAGAGGTCCAAATATCCACTTGCAGTTTCTACAAAAAGAGTGTTTCAAACCTGAACTATCAAAGAAAGGTTCAACACTGTGAGTTGAATGCAAACATCACGAAGAAAGTTCTGAGAATGCTTCTGTTTAGTGAGGTGCGGTTTATCCCGTTTCCAACGAAATCCTCAGAGAGGTCCAAATATCCACTTGCAGTTTCTACAAAAAGAGTGTTTCAACCCTGAACTTTCCAAGGAAGGTTCAAATCTGGGATTTGAACGCAAGCATCACAAAGAAGATTCTGAGACTGCTTCTGTTTAGTTAGCTGAAATTATCCCGTTTCCAACGAAATCCTCAGAGAGGTCCAAATATCCACTTGCAGTTTCTACAAAAAGAGTGTTTCAACCCTGAACTTTCCAAGGAAGGTTCAAATCTGGGATTTGAATGCAAGCATCACAAAGAAGATTCTGAGACTGCTTCTGTTTAGTTAGCTGAAATTATCCCGTTTCCAACGAAATCCTCAGAGAGGTCCAAATATCCACTTGCAGTTTCTACAAAAAGAGTGTTTCAAACCTGAACTATCAAAGAAAGGTTCAACACTGTGAGTTGAATACAAACATCACGAAGAAAGTTCTGAGAATGCTTCAGTTTAGTGAGGTGCGGTTTTTCCCGTTTCCAACGAAATCCTCAGAGGGGTCAAATTATCCACTTGCAGTTTCTACAAAAAGAGTGTTTCAAACCTGAACTATCAAAGAATGGTTCAACACTGTGAGTTGAATGCAAACATCTCGAAGAAGGTTCTGAGAATGCTACTGTCTAGCTTTTACATGAAGTTATTTCCTTTACTACCATGGGCCTCCAAGCGGTCCATATCTCCACTTGCAGATTCTACAAAAAGAGAGTTTCCAAACTGCTCTGTCAAAGGGAATGTTCCACTCTGTGACTTGAATGCAATCATCCCAAAGTAGTTTCTGAGAATGCTTCTATCTAGTTTCTACGGGAAGATATTTCCTTTTCCACCACAGGCCTCAAAGCCCTCCAAATGTCCACTTGCAGATTCTAGAAAAAGAGTGTTTCAAAGCTTCCCTCTCATAAGGAAAGTTCAACTCTGTGAGTTGAATGCAAACATCACAAAGAAGTTTCTGAGAATGCTTCTGTTTAGCTTTTCTGTGAAGAGTATCCCGTTTCCAACGAAATCTTCAAAGCGGTCCAAATATCCACTTGCAGATTCCACAGAAAGAGTGTTTGGAAACTGCTGTTTGAAAAGGAACCTTCAACTCTGTGAGGTGAATGCAATCATCACAAAGAAGTTTCTGACAATGCTTCTCTCTGGTTTCTATGTGACGATAATTCGTTTTCCACCACATGCCTGAAAGCTCTCCAAATGTCCACTTGCAGACACTACGAAAAGAATGTTTCAGAACTGCTCTATGAAAAGCAGTGTGAAACTCTGTGAGTTGAACACCAACATCACAGAGAAGTTTCAGAGAATGCTTCTGTTTAGTTTTTATGTGAAGATATTCCCGTTTCCAAAGAAATCTTCAAAGAGGTCCACATATCCACTTGCAGATTCCACAGAAAGAGAGTTTCAAAACTGCTGTCTCCATAGGAGTGTTCAGCTCTGTGAGTTGAATGCAATCATCACAGAGAAGTTTCTGAGAAGGCTTCCGTCTAGATTTTAAGTGACGATATACGCGTTTCGAACGAAGGCCACAGAGTGGTCCAAATATCCACTTGCAGATCCTACAAAAAGAGTGTTTCAAACCTGAACTGTCAAAGGAAGGTTCAACTCTGGGATTTGAACGCAAACATCACAAAGAAGTTTCTGAGAATGCTTCCGTTTAGTTAGGTGCAGTTATCCCGTTTCCAACGAAATCCTCAGAGAGGTCCAAATATCCACTTGCAGATGCTACAAAAAGTGTGTTTCAAACCCGCTCCATCCAAAGGAATGTTCAGCTCTGTGACTTCAACTCAATGATCCCAAAGAATTTTCTGAAAATGCTTCTGTCTTGTTTTTATATGAAGTTATTTCCTTTACTACGAGAGTCCTCAAAGAGGTCCAAATATCCACTTGCAGTTTCTACAAAAAGAGTGTTTCAAACCTGAACTATCAAAGAAAGGTTCAACACTGTGAGTTGAATGCAAACATCACGAAGAAAGTTCTGAGAATGCTTCTGTTTAGTGAGGTGCGGTTTATCCCGTTTCCAACGAAATCCTCAGAGAGGTCCAAATATCCACTTGCAGTTTCTACAAAAAGAGTGTTTCAACCCTGAACTTTCCAAGGAAGGTTCAAATCTGGGATTTGAACGCAAGCATCACAAAGAAGATTCTGAGACTGCTTCTGTTTAGTTAGCTGAAATTATCCCGTTTCCAACGAAATCCTCAGAGAGGTCCAAATATCCACTTGCAGTTTCTACAAAAAGAGTGTTTCAACCCTGAACTTTCCAAGGAAGGTTCAAATCTGGGATTTGAACGCAAGCATCACAAAGAAGATTCTGAGACTGCTTCTGTGTAGTTAGCTGAAATTATCCCGTTTCCAACGAAATCCTCAGAGAGGTCCAAATATCCACTTGCAGTTTCTACAAAAAGAGTGTTTCAAACCTGAACTATCAAAGAAAGGTTCAACACTGTGAGTTGAATACAAACATCACGAAGAAAGTTCTGAGAATGCTTCAGTTTAGTGAGGTGCGGTTTTTCCCGTTTCCAACGAAATCCTCAGAGGGGTCAAATTATCCACTTGCAGTTTCTACAAAAAGAGTGTTTCAAACCTGAACTATCAAAGAATGGTTCAACACTGTGAGTTGAATGCAAACATCTCGAAGAAGGTTCTGAGAATGCTACTGTCTAGGTTTTACATGAAGTTATTTCCTTTACTACCATGGGCCTCCAAGCGGTCCATATCTCCACTTGCAGATTCTACAAAAAGAGAGTTTCCAAACTGCTCTGTCAAAGGGAATGTTCCACTCTGTGACTTGAATGCAATCATCCCAAAGTAGTTTCTGAGAATGCTTCTATCTAGTTTCTACGGGAAGATATTTCCTTTTCCACCACAGGCCTCAAAGCCCTCCAAATGTCCACTTGCAGATTCTAGAAAAAGAGTGTTTCAAAGCTTCCCTCTCATAAGGAAAGTTCAACTCTGTGAGTTGAATGCAAACATCACAAAGAAGTTTCTGAGAATGCTTCTGTTTAGCTTTTCTGTGAAGAGTATCCCGTTTCCAACGAAATCTTCAAAGCGGTCCAAATATCCACTTGCAGATTCCACAGAAAGAGTGTTTGGAAACTGCTGTTTGAAAAGGAACCTTCAACTCTGTGAGGTGAATGCAATCATCACAAAGAAGTTTCTGACAATGCTTCTCTCTGGTTTCTATGTGACGATAATTCGTTTTCCACCACATGCCTGAAAGCTCTCCAAATGTCCACTTGCAGACACTACGAAAAGAATGTTTCAGAACTGCTCTATGAAAAGCAGTGTGAAACTCTGTGAGTTGAACACCAACATCACAGAGAAGTTTCAGAGAATGCTTCTGTTTAGTTTTTATGTGAAGATATTCCCGTTTCCAAAGAAATCTTCAAAGAGGTCCACATATCCACTTGCAGATTCCACAGAAAGAGAGTTTCAAAACTGCTGTCTCCATAGGAGTGTTCAGCTCTGTGAGTTGAATGCAATCATCACAGAGAAGTTTCTGAGAAGGCTTCCGTCTAGATTTTAAGTGAGAATATACGCGTTTCGAACGAAGGCCACAGAGTGGTCCAAATATCCACTTGCAGATCCTACAAAAAGAGTGTTTCAAACCTGAACTGTCAAAGGAAGGTTCAACTCTGGGATTTGAACGCAAACATCACAAAGAAGTTTCTGAGAATGCTTCCGTTTAGTTTGGTGCAGTTATCCCGTTTCCAACGAAATCCTCAGAGAGGTCCAAATATCCACTTGCAGATGCTACAAAAAGTGTGTTTCAAACCCGCTCCATCCAAAGGAATGTTCAGCTCTGTGACTTCAACTCAATGATCCCAAAGAATTTTCTGAGAATGCTTCTGTCTTGTTTTTATATGAAGTTATTTCCTTTACTCCAAGAGTCCTCAAAGAGGTCCAAATATCCACTTGCAGTTTCTACAAAAAGAGTGTTTCAAACCTGAACTATCAAAGAAAGGTTCAACACTGTGAGTTGAATGCAAACATCACGAAGAAAGTTCTGAGAATGCTTCTGTTTAGTGAGGTGCGGTTTTTCCCGTTTCCAACGAAATCCTCAGAGGGGTCAAATTATCCACTTGCAGTTTCTACAAAAAGAGTGTTTCAAACCTGAACTATCAAAGAATGGTTCAACACTGTGAGTTGAATGCAAACATCTCGAAGAAGGTTCTGAGAATGCTACTGTCTAGCTTTTACATGAAGTTATTTCCTTTACTACCATGGGCCTCCAAGCGGTCCATATCTCCACTTGCAGATTCTACAAAAAGAGAGTTTCCAAACTGCTCTGTCAAAGGGAATGTTCCACTCTGTGACTTGAATGCAATCATCCCAAAGTAGTTTCTGAGAATGCTTCTATCTAGTTTCTACGGGAAGATATTTCCTTTTCCACCACAGGCCTCAAAGCCCTCCAAATGTCCACTTGCAGATTCTAGAAAAAGAGTGTTTCAAAGCTTCCCTCTCATAAGGAAAGTTCAACTCTGTGAGTTGAATGCAAACATCACAAAGAAGTTTCTGAGAATGCTTCTGTTTAGCTTTTCTGTGAAGAGTATCCCGTTTCCAACGAAATCTTCAAAGCGGTCCAAATATCCACTTGCAGATTCCACAGAAAGAGTGTTTGGAAACTGCTGTTTGAAAAGGAACCTTCAACTCTGTGAGGTGAATGCAATCATCACAAAGAAGTTTCTGACAATGCTTCTCTCTGGTTTCTATGTGACGATAATTCGTTTTCCACCACATGCCTGAAAGCTCTCCAAATGTCCACTTGCAGACACTACGAAAAGAATGTTTCAGAACTGCTCTATGAAAAGCAGTGTGAAACTCTGTGAGTTGAACACCAACATCACAGAGAAGTTTCAGAGAATGCTTCTGTTTAGTTTTTATGTGAAGATATTCCCGTTTCCAAAGAAATCTTCAAAGAGGTCCACATATCCACTTGCAGATTCCACAGAAAGAGAGTTTCAAAACTGCTGTCTCCATAGGAGTGTTCAGCTCTGTGAGTTGAATGCAATCATCACAGAGAAGTTTCTGAGAAGGCTTCCGTCTAGATTTTAAGTGACGATATACGCGTTTCGAACGAAGGCCACAGAGTGGTCCAAATATCCACTTGCAGATCCTACAAAAAGAGTGTTTCAAACCTGAACTGTCAAAGGAAGGTTCAACTCTGGGATTTGAACGCAAACATCACAAAGAAGTTTCTGAGAATGCTTCCGTTTAGTTAGGTGCAGTTATCCCGTTTCCAACGAAATCCTCAGACAGGTCCAAATATCCACTTGCAGATGCTACAAAAAGTGTGTTTCAAACCCGCTCCATCCAAAGGAATGTTCAGCTCTGTGACTTCAACTCAATGATCCCAAAGAATTTTCTGAGAATGCTTCTGTCTTGTTTTTATATGAAGTTATTTCCTTTACTACGAGAGTCCCCAAAGAGGTCCAAATATCCACTTGCAGTTTCTACAAAAAGAGTGTTTCAAACCTGAACTATCAAAGAAAGGTTCAACACTGTGAGTTGAATGCAAACATCACGAAGAAAGTTCTGAGAATGCTTCTGTTTAGTGAGGTGCGGTTTATCCCGTTTCCAACGAAATCCTCAGAGAGGTCCAAATATCCACTTGCAGTTTCTACAAAAAGAGTGTTTCAACCCTGAACTTTCCAAGGAAGGTTCAAATCTGGGATTTGAACGCAAGCATCACAAAGAAGATTCTGAGACTGCTTCTGTTTAGTTAGCTGAAATTATCCCGTTTCCAACGAAATCCTCAGAGAGGTCCAAATATCCACTTGCAGTTTCTACAAAAAGAGTGTTTCAACCCTGAACTTTCCAAGGAAGGTTCAAATCTGGGATTTGAACGCAAGCATCACAAAGAAGATTCTGAGACTGCTTCTGTGTAGTTAGCTGAAATTATCCCGTTTCCAACGAAATCCTCAGAGAGGTCCAAATATCCACTTGCAGTTTCTACAAAAAGAGTGTTTCAAACCTGAACTATCAAAGAAAGGTTCAACACTGTGAGTTGAATACAAACATCACGAAGAAAGTTCTGAGAATGCTTCAGTTTAGTGAGGTGCGGTTTTTCCCGTTTCCAACGAAATCCTCAGAGGGGTCAAATTATCCACTTGCAGTTTCTACAAAAAGAGTGTTTCAAACCTGAACTATCAAAGAATGGTTCAACACTGTGAGTTGAATGCAAACATCTCGAAGAAGGTTCTGAGAATGCTACTGTCTAGGTTTTACATGAAGTTATTTCCTTTACTACCATGGGCCTCCAAGCGGTCCATATCTCCACTTGCAGATTCTACAAAAAGAGAGTTTCCAAACTGCTCTGTCAAAGGGAATGTTCCACTCTGTGACTTGAATGCAATCATCCCAAAGTAGTTTCTGAGAATGCTTCTATGTAGTTTCTACGGGAAGATATTTCCTTTTCCACCACAGGCCTCAAAGCCCTCCAAATGTCCACTTGCAGATTCTAGAAAAAGAGTGTTTCAAAGCTTCCCTCTCATAAGGAAAGTTCAACTCTGTGAGTTGAATGCAAACATCACAAAGAAGTTTCTGAGAATGCTTCTGTTTAGCTTTTCTGTGAAGAGTATCCCGTTTCCAACGAAATCTTCAAAGCGGTCCAAATATCCACTTGCAGATTCCACAGAAAGAGTGTTTGGAAACTGCTGTTTGAAAAGGAACCTTCAACTCTGTGAGGTGAATGCAATCATCACAAAGAAGTTTCTGACAATGCTTCTCTCTGGTTTCTATGTGACGATAATTCGTTTTCCACCACATGCCTGAAAGCTCTCCAAATGTCCACTTGCAGACACTACGAAAAGAATGTTTCAGAACTGCTCTATGAAAAGCAGTGTGAAACTGTGAGTTGAACACCAACATCACAGAGAAGTTTCAGAGAATGCTTCTGTTTAGTTTTTATGTGAAGATATTCCCGTTTCCAAAGAAATCTTCAAAGAGGTCCACATATCCACTTGCAGATTCCACAGAAAGAGAGTTTCAAAACTGCTGTCTCCATAGGAGTGTTCAGCTCTGTGAGTTGAATGCAATCATCACAGAGAAGTTTCTGAGAAGGCTTCCGTCTAGATTTTAAGTGACGATATACGCGTTTCGAACGAAGGCCACAGAGTGGTCCAAATATCCACTTGCAGATCCTACAAAAAGAGTGTTTCAAACCTGAACTGTCAAAGGAAGGTTCAACTCTGGGATTTGAACGCAAACATCACAAAGAAGTTTCTGAGAATGCTTCCGTTTAGTTAGGTGCAGTTATCCCGTTTCCAACGAAATCCTCAGACAGGTCCAAATATCCACTTGCAGATGCTACAAAAAGTGTGTTTCAAACCCGCTCCATCCAAAGGAATGTTCAGCTCTGTGACTTCAACTCAATGATCCCAAAGAATTTTCTGAGAATGCTTCTGTCTTGTTTTTATATGAAGTTATTTCCTTTACTACGAGAGTCCTCAAAGAGGTCCAAATATCCACTTGCAGTTTCTACAAAAAGAGTGTTTCAAACCTGAACTATCAAAGAAAGGTTCAACACTGTGAGTTGAATGCAAACATCACGAAGAAAGTTCTGAGAATGCTTCTGTTTAGTGAGGTGCGGTTTATCCCGTTTCCAACGAAATCCTCAGAGAGGTCCAAATATCCACTTGCAGTTTCTACAACAAGAGTGTTTCAACCCTGAACTTTCCAAGGAAGGTTCAAATCTGGGATTTGAACGCAAGCATCACAAAGAAGATTCTGAGACTGCTTCTGTTTAGTTAGCTGAAATTATCCCGTTTCCAACGAAATCCTCAGAGAGGTCCAAATATCCACTTGCAGTTTCTACAAAAAGAGTGTTTCAACCCTGAACTTTCCAAGGAAGGTTCAAATCTGGGATTTGAACGCAAGCATCACAAAGAAGATTCTGAGACTGCTTCTGTTTAGTTAGCTGAAATTATCCCGTTTCCAACGAAATCCTCAGAGAGGTCCAAATATCCACTTGCAGTTTCTACAAAAAGAGTGTTTCAAACCTGAACTATCAAAGAAAGGTTCAACACTGTGAGTTGAATACAAACATCACGAAGAAAGTTCTGAGAATGCTTCAGTTTAGTGAGGTGCGGTTTTTCCCGTTTCCAACGAAATCCTCAGAGGGGTCAAATTATCCACTTGCAGTTTCTACAAAAAGAGTGTTTCAAACCTGAACTATCAAAGAATGGTTCAACACTGTGAGTTGAATGCAAACATCTCGAAGAAGGTTCTGAGAATGCTACTGTCTAGCTTTTACATGAAGTTATTTCCTTTACTACCATGGGCCTCCAAGCGGTCCATATCTCCACTTGCAGATTCTACAAAAAGAGAGTTTCCAAACTGCTCTGTCAAAGGGAATGTTCCACTCTGTGACTTGAATGCAATCATCCCAAAGTAGTTTCTGAGAATGCTTCTATCTAGTTTCTACGGGAAGATATTTCCTTTTCCACCACAGGCCTCAAAGCCCTCCAAATGTCCACTTGCAGATTCTAGAAAAAGAGTGTTTCAAAGCTTCCCTCTCATAAGGAAAGTTCAACTCTGTGAGTTGAATGCAAACATCACAAAGAAGTTTCTGAGAATGCTTCTGTTTAGCTTTTCTGTGAAGAGTATCCCGTTTCCAACGAAATCTTCAAAGCGGTCCAAATATCCACTTGCAGATTCCACAGAAAGAGTGTTTGGAAACTGCTGTTTGAAAAGGAACCTTCAACTCTGTGAGGTGAATGCAATCATCACAAAGAAGTTTCTGACAATGCTTCTCTCTGGTTTCTATGTGACGATAATTCGTTTTCCACCACATGCCTGAAAGCTCTCCAAATGTCCACTTGCAGACACTACGAAAAGAATGTTTCAGAACTGCTCTATGAAAAGCAGTGTGAAACTCTGTGAGTTGAACACCAACATCACAGAGAAGTTTCAGAGAATGCTTCTGTTTAGTTTTTATGTGAAGATATTCCCGTTTCCAAAGAAATCTTCAAAGAGGTCCACATATCCACTTGCAGATTCCACAGAAAGAGAGTTTCAAAACTGCTGTCTCCATAGGAGTGTTCAGCTCTGTGAGTTGAATGCAATCATCACAGAGAAGTTTCTGAGAAGGCTTCCGTCTAGATTTTAAGTGACGATATACGCGTTTCGAACGAAGGCCACAGAGTGGTCCAAATATCCACTTGCAGATCCTACAAAAAGAGTGTTTCAAACCTGAACTGTCAAAGGAAGGTTCAACTCTGGGATTTGAACGCAAACATCACAAAGAAGTTTCTGAGAATGCTTCCGTTTAGTTAGGTGCAGTTATCCCGTTTCCAACGAAATCCTCAGACAGGTCCAAATATCCACTTGCAGATGCTACAAAAAGTGTGTTTCAAACCCGCTCCATCCAAAGGAATGTTCAGCTCTGTGACTTCAACTCAATGATCCCAAAGAATTTTCTGAGAATGCTTCTGTCTTGTTTTTATATGAAGTTATTTCCTTTACTACGAGAGTCCTCAAAGAGGTCCAAATATCCACTTGCAGTTTCTACAAAAAGAGTGTTTCAAACCTGAACTATCAAAGAAAGGTTCAACACTGTGAGTTGAATGCAAACATCACGAAGAAAGTTCTGAGAATGCTTCTGTTTAGTGAGGTGCGGTTTATCCCGTTTCCAACGAAATCCTCAGAGAGGTCCAAATATCCACTTGCAGTTTCTACAAAAAGAGTGTTTCAACCCTGAACTTTCCAAGGAAGGTTCAAATCTGGGATTTGAACGCAAGCATCACAAAGAAGATTCTGAGACTGCTTCTGTTTAGTTAGCTGAAATTATCCCGTTTCCAACGAAATCCTCAGAGAGGTCCAAATATCCACTTGCAGTTTCTACAAAAAGAGTGTTTCAACCCTGAACTTTCCAAGGAAGGTTCAAATCTGGGATTTGAACGCAAGCATCACAAAGAAGATTCTGAGACTGCTTCTGTTTAGTTAGCTGAAATTATCCCGTTTCCAACGAAATCCTCAGAGAGGTCCAAATATCCACTTGCAGTTTCTACAAAAAGAGTGTTTCAAACCTGAACTATCAAAGAAAGGTTCAACACTGTGAGTTGAATACAAACATCACGAAGAAAGTTCTGAGAATGCTTCAGTTTAGTGAGGTGCGGTTTTTCCCGTTTCCAACGAAATCCTCAGAGGGGTCAAATTATCCACTTGCAGTTTCTACAAAAAGAGTGTTTCAAACCTGAACTATCAAAGAATGGTTCAACACTGTGAGTTGAATGCAAACATCTCGAAGAAGGTTCTGAGAATGCTACTGTCTAGGTTTTACATGAAGTTATTTCCTTTACTACCATGGGCCTCCAAGCGGTCCATATCTCCACTTGCAGATTCTACAAAAAGAGAGTTTCCAAACTGCTCTGTCAAAGGGAATGTTCCACTCTGTGACTTGAATGCAATCATCCCAAAGTAGTTTCTGAGAATGCTTCTATCTAGTTTCTACGGGAAGATATTTCCTTTTCCACCACAGGCCTCAAAGCCCTCCAAATGTCCACTTGCAGATTCTAGAAAAAGAGTGTTTCAAAGCTTCCCTCTCATAAGGAAAGTTCAACTCTGTGAGTTGAATGCAAACATCACAAAGAAGTTTCTGAGAATGCTTCTGTTTAGCTTTTCTGTGAAGAGTATCCCGTTTCCAACGAAATCTTCAAAGCGGTCCAAATATCCACTTGCAGATTCCACAGAAAGAGTGTTTGGAAACTGCTGTTTGAAAAGGAACCTTCAACTCTGTGAGGTGAATGCAATCATCACAGAGAAGTTTCTGACAATGCTTCTCTCTGGTTTCTATGTGACGATAATTCGTTTTCCACCACATGCCTGAAAGCTCTCCAAATGTCCACTTGCAGACACTACGAAAAGAATGTTTCAGAACTGCTCTATGAAAAGCAGTGTGAAACTCTGTGAGTTGAACACCAACATCACAGAGAAGTTTCAGAGAATGCTTCTGTTTAGTTTTTATGTGAAGATATTCCCGTTTCCAAAGAAATCTTCAAAGAGGTCCACATATCCACTTGCAGATTCCACAGAAAGAGAGTTTCAAAACTGCTGTCTCCATAGGAGTGTTCAGCTCTGTGAGTTGAATGCAATCATCACAGAGAAGTTTCTGAGAAGGCTTCCGTCTAGATTTTAAGTGACGATATACGCGTTTCGAACGAAGGCCACAGAGTGGTCCAAATATCCACTTGCAGATCCTACAAAAAGAGTGTTTCAAACCTGAACTGTCAAAGGAAGGTTCAACTCTGGGATTTGAACGCAAACATCACAAAGAAGTTTCTGAGAATGCTTCCGTTTAGTTAGGTGCAGTTATCCCGTTTCCAACGAAATCCTCAGACAGGTCCAAATATCCACTTGCAGATGCTACAAAAAGTGTGTTTCAAACCCGCTCCATCCAAAGGAATGTTCAGCTCTGTGACTTCAACTCAATGATCCCAAAGAATTTTCTGAGAATGCTTCTGTCTTGTTTTTATATGAAGTTATTTCCTTTACTACGAGAGTCCCCAAAGAGGTCCAAATATCCACTTGCAGTTTCTACAAAAAGAGTGTTTCAAACCTGAACTATCAAAGAAAGTTTCAACACTGTGAGTTGAATGCAAACATCACGAAGAAAGTTCTGAGAATGCTTCTGTTTAGTGAGGTGCGGTTTATCCCGTTTCCAACGAAATCCTCAGAGAGGTCCAAATATCCACTTGCAGTTTCTACAAAAAGAGTGTTTCAACCCTGAACTTTCCAAGGAAGGTTCAAATCTGGGATTTGAACGCAAGCATCACAAAGAAGATTCTGAGACTGCTTCTGTTTAGTTAGCTGAAATTATCCCGTTTCCAACGAAATCCTCAGAGAGGTCCAAATATCCACTTGCAGTTTCTACAAAAAGAGTGTTTCAACCCTGAACTTTCCAAGGAAGGTTCAAATCTGGGATTTGAACGCAAGCATCACAAAGAAGATTCTGAGACTGCTTCTGTGTAGTTAGCTGAAATTATCCCGTTTCCAACGAAATCCTCAGAGAGGTCCAAATATCCACTTGCAGTTTCTACAAAAAGAGTGTTTCAAACCTGAACTATCAAAGAAAGGTTCAACACTGTGAGTTGAATACAAACATCACGAAGAAAGTTCTGAGAATGCTTCAGTTTAGTGAGGTGCGGTTTTTCCCGTTTCCAACGAAATCCTCAGAGGGGTCAAATTATCCACTTGCAGTTTCTACAAAAAGAGTGTTTCAAACCTGAACTATCAAAGAATGGTTCAACACTGTGAGTTGAATGCAAACATCTCGAAGAAGGTTCTGAGAATGCTACTGTCTAGGTTTTACATGAAGTTATTTCCTTTACTACCATGGGCCTCCAAGCGGTCCATATCTCCACTTGCAGATTCTACAAAAAGAGAGTTTCCAAACTGCTCTGTCAAAGGGAATGTTCCACTCTGTGACTTGAATGCAATCATCCCAAAGTAGTTTCTGAGAATGCTTCTATCTAGTTTCTACGGGAAGATATTTCCTTTTCCACCACAGGCCTCAAAGCCCTCCAAATGTCCACTTGCAGATTCTAGAAAAAGAGTGTTTCAAAGCTTCCCTCTCATAAGGAAAGTTCAACTCTGTGAGTTGAATGCAAACATCACAAAGAAGTTTCTGAGAATGCTTCTGTTTAGCTTTTCTGTGAAGAGTATCCCGTTTCCAACGAAATCTTCAAAGCGGTCCAAATATCCACTTGCAGATTCCACAGAAAGAGTGTTTGGAAACTGCTGTTTGAAAAGGAACCTTCAACTCTGTGAGGTGAATGCAATCATCACAAAGAAGTTTCTGACAATGCTTCTCTCTGGTTTCTATGTGACGATAATTCGTTTTCCACCACATGCCTGAAAGCTCTCCAAATGTCCACTTGCAGACACTACGAAAAGAATGTTTCAGAACTGCTCTATGAAAAGCAGTGTGAAACTCTGTGAGTTGAACACCAACATCACAGAGAAGTTTCAGAGAATGCTTCTGTTTAGTTTTTATGTGAAGATATTCCCGTTTCCAAAGAAATCTTCAAAGAGGTCCACATATCCACTTGCAGATTCCACAGAAAGAGAGTTTCAAAACTGCTGTCTCCATAGGAGTGTTCAGCTCTGTGAGTTGAATGCAATCATCACAGAGAAGTTTCTGAGAAGGCTTCCGTCTAGATTTTAAGTGACGATATACGCGTTTCGAACGAAGGCCACAGAGTGGTCCAAATATCCACTTGCAGATCCTACAAAAAGAGTGTTTCAAACCTGAACTGTCAAAGGAAGGTTCAACTCTGGGATTTGAACGCAAACATCACAAAGAAGTTTCTGAGAATGCTTCCGTTTAGTTAGGTGCAGTTATCCCGTTTCCAACGAAATCCTCAGACAGGTCCAAATATCCACTTGCAGATGCTACAAAAAGTGTGTTTCAAACCCGCTCCATCCAAAGGAATGTTCAGCTCTGTGACTTCAACTCAATGATCCCAAAGAATTTTCTGAGAATGCTTCTGTCTTGTTTTTATATGAAGTTATTTCCTTTACTACGAGAGTCCTCAAAGAGGTCCAAATATCCACTTGCAGTTTCTACAAAAAGAGTGTTTCAAACCTGAACTATCAAAGAAAGGTTCAACACTGTGAGTTGAATGCAAACATCACGAAGAAAGTTCTGAGAATGCTTCTGTTTAGTGAGGTGCGGTTTATCCCGTTTCCAACGAAATCCTCAGAGAGGTCCAAATATCCACTTGCAGTTTCTACAAAAAGAGTGTTTCAACCCTGAACTTTCCAAGGAAGGTTCAAATCTGGGATTTGAACGCAAGCATCACAAAGAAGATTCTGAGACTGCTTCTGTTTAGTTAGCTGAAATTATCCCGTTTCCAACGAAATCCTCAGAGAGGTCCAAATATCCACTTGCAGTTTCTACAAAAAGAGTGTTTCAACCCTGAACTTTCCAAGGAAGGTTCAAATCTGGGATTTGAACGCAAGCATCACAAAGAAGATTCTGAGACTGCTTCTGTTTAGTTAGCTGAAATTATCCCGTTTCCAACGAAATCCTCAGAGAGGTCCAAATATCCACTTGCAGTTTCTACAAAAAGAGTGTTTCAAACCTGAACTATCAAAGAAAGGTTCAACACTGTGAGTTGAATACAAACATCACGAAGAAAGTTCTGAGAATGCTTCAGTTTAGTGAGGTGCGGTTTTTCCCGTTTCCAACGAAATCCTCAGAGGGGTCAAATTATCCACTTGCAGTTTCTACAAAAAGAGTGTTTCAAACCTGAACTATCAAAGAATGGTTCAACACTGTGAGTTGAATGCAAACATCTCGAAGAAGGTTCTGAGAATGCTACTGTCTAGGTTTTACATGAAGTTATTTCCTTTACTACCATGGGCCTCCAAGCGGTCCATATCTCCACTTGCAGATTCTACAAAAAGAGAGTTTCCAAACTGCTCTGTCAAAGGGAATGTTCCACTCTGTGACTTGAATGCAATCATCCCAAAGTAGTTTCTGAGAATGCTTCTATCTAGTTTCTACGGGAAGATATTTCCTTTTCCACCACAGGCCTCAAAGCCCTCCAAATGTCCACTTGCAGATTCTAGAAAAAGAGTGTTTCAAAGCTTCCCTCTCATAAGGAAAGTTCAACTCTGTGAGTTGAATGCAAACATCACAAAGAAGTTTCTGAGAATGCTTCTGTTTAGCTTTTCTGTGAAGAGTATCCCGTTTCCAACGAAATCTTCAAAGCGGTCCAAATATCCACTTGCAGATTCCACAGAAAGAGTGTTTGGAAACTGCTGTTTGAAAAGGAACCTTCAACTCTGTGAGGTGAATGCAATCATCACAAAGAAGTTTCTGACAATGCTTCTCTCTGGTTTCTATGTGACGATAATTCGTTTTCCACCACATGCCTGAAAGCTCTCCAAATGTCCACTTGCAGACACTACGAAAAGAATGTTTCAGAACTGCTCTATGAAAAGCAGTGTGAAACTCTGTGAGTTGAACACCAACATCACAGAGAAGTTTCAGAGAATGCTTCTGTTTAGTTTTTATGTGAAGATATTCCCGTTTCCAAAGAAATCTTCAAAGAGGTCCACATATCCACTTGCAGATTCCACAGAAAGAGAGTTTCAAAACTGCTGTCTCCATAGGAGTGTTCAGCTCTGTGAGTTGAATGCAATCATCACAGAGAAGTTTCTGAGAAGGCTTCCGTCTAGATTTTAAGTGACGATATACGCGTTTCGAACGAAGGCCACAGAGTGGTCCAAATATCCACTTGCAGATCCTACAAAAAGAGTGTTTCAAACCTGAACTGTCAAAGGAAGGTTCAACTCTGGGATTTGAACGCAAACATCACAAAGAAGTTTCTGAGAATGCTTCCGTTTAGTTAGGTGCAGTTATCCCGTTTCCAACGAAATCCTCAGACAGGTCCAAATATCCACTTGCAGATGCTACAAAAAGTGTGTTTCAAACCCGCTCCATCCAAAGGAATGTTCAGCTCTGTGACTTCAACTCAATGATCCCAAAGAATTTTCTGAGAATGCTTCTGTCTTCTTTTTATATGAAGTTATTTCCTTTACTACGAGAGTCCTCAAAGAGGTCCAAATATCCACTTGCAGTTTCTACAAAAAGAGTGTTTCAAACCTGAACTATCAAAGAAAGGTTCAACACTGTGAGTTGAATGCAAACATCACGAAGAAAGTTCTGAGAATGCTTCTGTTTAGTGAGGTGCGGTTTATCCCGTTTCCAACGAAATCCTCAGAGAGGTCCAAATATCCACTTGCAGTTTCTACAAAAAGAGTGTTTCAACCCTGAACTTTCCAAGGAAGGTTCAAATCTGGGATTTGAACGCAAGCATCACAAAGAAGATTCTGAGACTGCTTCTGTTTAGTTAGCTGAAATTATCCCGTTTCCAACGAAATCCTCAGAGAGGTCCAAATATCCACTTGCAGTTTCTACAAAAAGAGTGTTTCAACCCTGAACTTTCCAAGGAAGGTTCAAATCTGGGATTTGAACGCAAGCATCACAAAGAAGATTCTGAGACTGCTTCTGTTTAGTTAGCTGAAATTATCCCGTTTCCAACGAAATCCTCAGAGAGGTCCAAATATCCACTTGCAGTTTCTACAAAAAGAGTGTTTCAAACCTGAACTATCAAAGAAAGGTTCAACACTGTGAGTTGAATACAAACATCACGAAGAAAGTTCTGAGAATGCTTCAGTTTAGTGAGGTGCGGTTTTTCCCGTTTCCAACGAAATCCTCAGAGGGGTCAAATTATCCACTTGCAGTTTCTACAAAAAGAGTGTTTCAAACCTGAACTATCAAAGAATGGTTCAACACTGTGAGTTGAATGCAAACATCTCGAAGAAGGTTCTGAGAATGCTACTGTCTAGGTTTTACATGAAGTTATTTCCTTTACTACCATGGGCCTCCAAGCGGTCCATATCTCCACTTGCAGATTCTACAAAAAGAGAGTTTCCAAACTGCTCTGTCAAAGGGAATGTTCCACTCTGTGACTTGAATGCAATCATCCCAAAGTAGTTTCTGAGAATGCTTCTATCTAGTTTCTACGGGAAGATATTTCCTTTTCCACCACAGGCCTCAAAGCCCTCCAAATGTCCACTTGCAGATTCTAGAAAAGGAGTGTTTCAAAGCTTCCCTCTCATAAGGAAAGTTCAACTCTGTGAGTTGAATGCAAACATCACAAAGAAGTTTCTGAGAATGCTTCTGTTTAGCTTTTCTGTGAAGAGTATCCCGTTTCCAACGAAATCTTCAAAGCGGTCCAAATATCCACTTGCAGATTCCACAGAAAGAGTGTTTGGAAACTGCTGTTTGAAAAGGAACCTTCAACTCTGTGAGGTGAATGCAATCATCACAAAGAAGTTTCTGACAATGCTTCTCTCTGGTTTCTATGTGACGATAATTCGTTTTCCACCACATGCCTGAAAGCTCTCCAAATGTCCACTTGCAGACACTACGAAAAGAATGTTTCAGAACTGCTCTATGAAAAGCAGTGTGAAACTCTGTGAGTTGAACACCAACATCACAGAGAAGTTTCAGAGAATGCTTCTGTTTAGTTTTTATGTGAAGATATTCCCGTTTCCAAAGAAATCTTCAAAGAGGTCCACATATCCACTTGCAGATTCCACAGAAAGAGAGTTTCAAAACTGCTGTCTCCATAGGAGTGTTCAGCTCTGTGAGTTGAATGCAATCATCACAGAGAAGTTTCTGAGAAGGCTTCCGTCTAGATTTTAAGTGACGATATACGCGTTTCGAACGAAGGCCACAGAGTGGTCCAAATATCCACTTGCAGATCCTACAAAAAGAGTGTTTCAAACCTGAACTGTCAAAGGAAGGTTCAACTCTGGGATTTGAACGCAAACATCACAAAGAAGTTTCTGAGAATGCTTCCGTTTAGTTAGGTGCAGTTATCCCGTTTCCAACGAAATCCTCAGACAGGTCCAAATATCCACTTGCAGATGCTACAAAAAGTGTGTTTCAAACCCGCTCCATCCAAAGGAATGTTCAGCTCTGTGACTTCAACTCAATGATCCCAAAGAATTTTCTGAGAATGCTTCTGTCTTGTTTTTATATGAAGTTATTTCCTTTACTACGAGAGTCCTCAAAGAGGTCCAAATATCCACTTGCAGTTTCTACAAAAAGAGTGTTTCAAACCTGAACTATCAAAGAAAGGTTCAACACTGTGAGTTGAATGCAAACATCACGAAGAAAGTTCTGAGAATGCTTCTGTTTAGTGAGGTGCGGTTTATCCCGTTTCCAACGAAATCCTCAGAGAGGTCCAAATATCCACTTGCAGTTTCTACAAAAAGAGTGTTTCAACCCTGAACTTTCCAAGGAAGGTTCAAATCTGGGATTTGAACGCAAGCATCACAAAGAAGATTCTGAGACTGCTTCTGTTTAGTTAGCTGAAATTATCCCGTTTCCAACGAAATCCTCAGAGAGGTCCAAATATCCACTTGCAGTTTCTACAAAAAGAGTGTTTCAACCCTGAACTTTCCAAGGAAGGTTCAAATCTGGGATTTGAACGCAAGCATCACAAAGAAGATTCTGAGACTGCTTCTGTTTAGTTAGCTGAAATTATCCCGTTTCCAACGAAATCCTCAGAGAGGTCCAAATATCCACTTGCAGTTTCTACAAAAAGAGTGTTTCAAACCTGAACTATCAAAGAAAGGTTCAACACTGTGAGTTGAATACAAACATCACGAAGAAAGTTCTGAGAATGCTTCAGTTTAGTGAGGTGCGGTTTTTCCCGTTTCCAACGAAATCCTCAGAGGGGTCAAATTATCCACTTGCAGTTTCTACAAAAAGAGTGTTTCAAACCTGAACTATCAAAGAATGGTTCAACACTGTGAGTTGAATGCAAACATCTCGAAGAAGGTTCTGAGAATGCTACTGTCTAGGTTTTACATGAAGTTATTTCCTTTACTACCATGGGCCTCCAAGCGGTCCATATCTCCACTTGCAGATTCTACAAAAAGAGAGTTTCCAAACTGCTCTGTCAAAGGGAATGTTCCACTCTGTGACTTGAATGCAATCATCCCAAAGTAGTTTCTGAGAATGCTTCTATCTAGTTTCTACGGGAAGATATTTCCTTTTCCACCACAGGCCTCAAAGCCCTCCAAATGTCCACTTGCAGATTCTAGAAAAAGAGTGTTTCAAAGCTTCCCTCTCATAAGGAAAGTTCAACTCTGTGAGTTGAATGCAAACATCACAAAGAAGTTTCTGAGAATGCTTCTGTTTAGCTTTTCTGTGAAGAGTATCCCGTTTCCAACGAAATCTTCAAAGCGGTCCAAATATCCACTTGCAGATTCCACAGAAAGAGTGTTTGGAAACTGCTGTTTGAAAAGGAACCTTCAACTCTGTGAGGTGAATGCAATCATCACAAAGAAGTTTCTGACAATGCTTCTCTCTGGTTTCTATGTGACGATAATTCGTTTTCCACCACATGCCTGAAAGCTCTCCAAATGTCCACTTGCAGACACTACGAAAAGAATGTTTCAGAACTGCTCTATGAAAAGCAGTGTGAAACTCTGTGAGTTGAACACCAACATCACAGAGAAGTTTCAGAGAATGCTTCTGTTTAGTTTTTATGTGAAGATATTCCCGTTTCCAAAGAAATCTTCAAAGAGGTCCACATATCCACTTGCAGATTCCACAGAAAGAGAGTTTCAAAACTGCTGTCTCCATAGGAGTGTTCAGCTCTGTGAGTTGAATGCAATCATCACAGAGAAGTTTCTGAGAAGGCTTCCGTCTAGATTTTAAGTGACGATATACGCGTTTCGAACGAAGGCCACAGAGTGGTCCAAATATCCACTTGCAGATCCTACAAAAAGAGTGTTTCAAACCTGAACTGTCAAAGGAAGGTTCAACTCTGGGATTTGAACGCAAACATCACAAAGAAGTTTCTGAGAATGCTTCCGTTTAGTTAGGTGCAGTTATCCCGTTTCCAACGAAATCCTCAGACAGGTCCAAATATCCACTTGCAGATGCTACAAAAAGTGTGTTTCAAACCCGCTCCATCCAAAGGAATGTTCAGCTCTGTGACTTCAACTCAATGATCCCAAAGAATTTTCTGAGAATGCTTCTGTCTTGTTTTTATATGAAGTTATTTCCTTTACTACGAGAGTCCTCAAAGAGGTCCAAATATCCACTTGCAGTTTCTACAAAAAGAGTGTTTCAAACCTGAACTATCAAAGAAAGGTTCAACACTGTGAGTTGAATGCAAACATCACGAAGAAAGTTCTGAGAATGCTTCTGTTTAGTGAGGTGCGGTTTATCCCGTTTCCAACGAAATCCTCAGAGAGGTCCAAATATCCACTTGCAGTTTCTACAAAAAGAGTGTTTCAACCCTGAACTTTCCAAGGAAGGTTCAAATCTGGGATTTGAACGCAAGCATCACAAAGAAGATTCTGAGACTGCTTCTGTTTAGTTAGCTGAAATTATCCCGTTTCCAACGAAATCCTCAGAGAGGTCCAAATATCCACTTGCAGTTTCTACAAAAAGAGTGTTTCAACCCTGAACTTTCCAAGGAAGGTTCAAATCTGGGATTTGAACGCAAGCATCACAAAGAAGATTCTGAGACTGCTTCTGTTTAGTTAGCTGAAATTATCCCGTTTCCAACGAAATCCTCAGAGAGGTCCAAATATCCACTTGCAGTTTCTACAAAAAGAGTGTTTCAAACCTGAACTATCAAAGAAAGGTTCAACACTGTGAGTTGAATACAAACATCACGAAGAAAGTTCTGAGAATGCTTCAGTTTAGTGAGGTGCGGTTTTTCCCGTTTCCAACGAAATCCTCAGAGGGGTCAAATTATCCACTTGCAGTTTCTACAAAAAGAGTGTTTCAAACCTGAACTATCAAAGAATGGTTCAACACTGTGAGTTGAATGCAAACATCTCGAAGAAGGTTCTGAGAATGCTACTGTCTAGGTTTTACATGAAGTTATTTCCTTTACTACCATGGGCCTCCAAGCGGTCCATATCTCCACTTGCAGATTCTACAAAAAGAGAGTTTCCAAACTGCTCTGTCAAAGGGAATGTTCCACTCTGTGACTTGAATGCAATCATCCCAAAGTAGTTTCTGAGAATGCTTCTATCTAGTTTCTACGGGAAGATATTTCCTTTTCCACCACAGGCCTCAAAGCCCTCCAAATGTCCACTTGCAGATTCTAGAAAAAGAGTGTTTCAAAGCTTCCCTCTCATAAGGAAAGTTCAACTCTGTGAGTTGAATGCAAACATCACAAAGAAGTTTCTGAGAATGCTTCTGTTTAGCTTTTCTGTGAAGAGTATCCCGTTTCCAACGAAATCTTCAAAGCGGTCCAAATATCCACTTGCAGATTCCACAGAAAGAGTGTTTGGAAACTGCTGTTTGAAAAGGAACCTTCAACTCTGTGAGGTGAATGCAATCATCACAAAGAAGTTTCTGACAATGCTTCTCTCTGGTTTCTATGTGACGATAATTCGTTTTCCACCACATGCCTGAAAGCTCTCCAAATGTCCACTTGCAGACACTACGAAAAGAATGTTTCAGAACTGCTCTATGAAAAGCAGTGTGAAACTCTGTGAGTTGAACACCAACATCACAGAGAAGTTTCAGAGAATGCTTCTGTTTAGTTTTTATGTGAAGATATTCCCGTTTCCAAAGAAATCTTCAAAGAGGTCCACATATCCACTTGCAGATTCCACAGAAAGAGAGTTTCAAAACTGCTGTCTCCATAGGAGTGTTCAGCTCTGTGAGTTGAATGCAATCATCACAGAGAAGTTTCTGAGAAGGCTTCCGTCTAGATTTTAAGTGACGATATACGCGTTTCGAACGAAGGCCACAGAGTGGTCCAAATATCCACTTGCAGATCCTACAAAAAGAGTGTTTCAAACCTGAACTGTCAAAGGAAGGTTCAACTCTGGGATTTGAACGCAAACATCACAAAGAAGTTTCTGAGAATGCTTCCGTTTAGTTAGGTGCAGTTATCCCGTTTCCAACGAAATCCTCAGAGAGGTCCAAATATCCACTTGCAGATGCTACAAAAAGTGTGTTTCAAACCCGCTCCATCCAAAGGAATGTTCAGCTCTGTGACTTCAACTCAATGATCCCAAAGAATTTTCTGAGAATGCTTCTGTCTTGTTTTTATATGAAGTTATTTCCTTTACTACGAGAGTCCTCAAAGAGGTCCAAATATCCACTTGCAGTTTCTACAAAAAGAGTGTTTCAAACCTGAACTATCAAAGAAAGGTTCAACACTGTGAGTTGAATGCAAACATCACGAAGAAAGTTCTGAGAATGCTTCTGTTTAGTGAGGTGCGGTTTATCCCGTTTCCAACGAAATCCTCAGAGAGGTCCAAATATCCACTTGCAGTTTCTACAAAAAGAGTGTTTCAACCCTGAACTGTCCAAGGAAGGTTCAAATCTGGGATTTGAACGCAAGCATCACAAAGAAGATTCTGAGACTGCTTCTGTTTAGTTAGCTGAAATTATCCCGTTTCCAACGAAATCCTCAGAGAGGTCCAAATATCCACTTGCAGTTTCTACAAAAAGAGTGTTTCAACCCTGAACTTTCCAAGGAAGGTTCAAATCTGGGATTTGAACGCAAGCATCACAAAGAAGATTCTGAGACTGCTTCTGTTTAGTTAGCTGAAATTATCCCGTTTCCAACGAAATCCTCAGAGAGGTCCAAATATCCACTTGCAGTTTCTACAAAAAGAGTGTTTCAAACCTGAACTATCAAAGAAAGGTTCAACACTGTGAGTTGAATACAAACATCACGAAGAAAGTTCTGAGAATGCTTCAGTTTAGTGAGGTGCGGTTTTTCCCGTTTCCAACGAAATCCTCAGAGGGGTCAAATTATCCACTTGCAGTTTCTACAAAAAGAGTGTTTCAAACCTGAACTATCAAAGAATGGTTCAACACTGTGAGTTGAATGCAAACATCTCGAAGAAGGTTCTGAGAATGCTACTGTCTAGGTTTTACATGAAGTTATTTCCTTTACTACCATGGGCCTCCAAGCGGTCCATATCTCCACTTGCAGATTCTACAAAAAGAGAGTTTCCAAACTGCTCTGTCAAAGGGAATGTTCCACTCTGTGACTTGAATGCAATCATCCCAAAGTAGTTTCTGAGAATGCTTCTATCTAGTTTCTACGGGAAGATATTTCCTTTTCCACCACAGGCCTCAAAGCCCTCCAAATGTCCACTTGCAGATTCTAGAAAAAGAGTGTTTCAAAGCTTCCCTCTCATAAGGAAAGTTCAACTCTGTGAGTTGAATGCAAACATCACAAAGAAGTTTCTGAGAATGCTTCTGTTTAGCTTTTCTGTGAAGAGTATCCCGTTTCCAACGAAATCTTCAAAGCGGTCCAAATATCCACTTGCAGATTCCACAGAAAGAGTGTTTGGAAACTGCTGTTTGAAAAGGAACCTTCAACTCTGTGAGGTGAATGCAATCATCACAAAGAAGTTTCTGACAATGCTTCTCTCTGGTTTCTATGTGACGATAATTCGTTTTCCACCACATGCCTGAAAGCTCTCCAAATGTCCACTTGCAGACACTACGAAAAGAATGTTTCAGAACTGCTCTATGAAAAGCAGTGTGAAACTCTGTGAGTTGAACACCAACATCACAGAGAAGTTTCAGAGAATGCTTCTGTTTAGTTTTTATGTGAAGATAT
This sequence comes from Pan troglodytes, assembly GCF_028858775.2. Classification (NCBI taxonomy): domain Eukaryota; kingdom Metazoa; phylum Chordata; class Mammalia; order Primates; family Hominidae; genus Pan; species Pan troglodytes. Next base: position 29,662,435 of record NC_072410.2, read on the forward strand.
TCCCGTTTCCAAAGAAATCTTCAAAGAGGTCCACATATCCACTTGCAGATTCCACAGAAAGAGAGTTTCAAAACTGCTGTCTCCATAGGAGTGTTCAGCTCTGTGAGTTGAATGCAATCATCACAGAGAAGTTTCTGAGAAGGCTTCCGTCTAGATTTTAAGTGACGATATACGCGTTTCGAACGAAGGCCACAGAGTGGTCCAAATATCCACTTGCAGATCCTACAAAAAGAGTGTTTCAAACCTGAACTGTCAAAGGAAGGTTCAACTCTGGGATTTGAACGCAAACATCACAAAGAAGTTTCTGAGAATGCTTCCGTTTAGTTAGGTGCAGTTATCCCGTTTCCAACGAAATCCTCAGACAGGTCCAAATATCCACTTGCAGATGCTACAAAAAGTGTGTTTCAAACCCGCTCCATCCAAAGGAATGTTCAGCTCTGTGACTTCAACTCAATGATCCCAAAGAATTTTCTGAGAATGCTTCTGTCTTGTTTTTATATGAAGTTATTTCCTTTACTACGAGAGTCCTCAAAGAGGTCCAAATATCCACTTGCAGTTTCTACAAAAAGAGTGTTTCAAACCTGAACTATCAAAGAAAGGTTCAACACTGTGAGTTGAATGCAAACATCACGAAGAAAGTTCTGAGAATGCTTCTGTTTAGTGAGGTGCGGTTTATCCCGTTTCCAACGAAATCCTCAGAGAGGTCCAAATATCCACTTGCAGTTTCTACAAAAAGAGTGTTTCAACCCTGAACTGTCCAAGGAAGGTTCAAATCTGGGATTTGAACGCAAGCATCACAAAGAAGATTCTGAGACTGCTTCTGTTTAGTTAGCTGAAATTATCCCGTTTCCAACGAAATCCTCAGAGAGGTCCAAATATCCACTTGCAGTTTCTACAAAAAGAGTGTTTCAACCCTGAACTTTCCAAGGAAGGTTCAAATCTGGGATTTGAACGCAAGCATCACAAAGAAGATTCTGAGACTGCTTCTGTTTAGTTAGCTGAAATTATCCCGTTTCCAACGAAATCCTCAGAGAGGTCCAAATATCCACTTGCAGTTTCTACAAAAAGAGTGTTTCAAACCTGAACTATCAAAGAAAGGTTCAACACTGTGAGTTGAATACAAACATCACGAAGAAAGTTCTGAGAATGCTTCAGTTTAGTGAGGTGCGGTTTTTCCCGTTTCCAACGAAATCCTCAGAGGGGTCAAATTATCCACTTGCAGTTTCTACAAAAAGAGTGTTTCAAACCTGAACTATCAAAGAATGGTTCAACACTGTGAGTTGAATGCAAACATCTCGAAGAAGGTTCTGAGAATGCTACTGTCTAGGTTTTACATGAAGTTATTTCCTTTACTACCATGGGCCTCCAAGCGGTCCATATCTCCACTTGCAGATTCTACAAAAAGAGAGTTTCCAAACTGCTCTGTCAAAGGGAATGTTCCACTCTGTGACTTGAATGCAATCATCCCAAAGTAGTTTCTGAGAATGCTTCTATCTAGTTTCTACGGGAAGATATTTCCTTTTCCACCACAGGCCTCAAAGCCCTCCAAATGTCCACTTGCAGATTCTAGAAAAAGAGTGTTTCAAAGCTTCCCTCTCATAAGGAAAGTTCAACTCTGTGAGTTGAATGCAAACATCACAAAGAAGTTTCTGAGAATGCTTCTGTTTAGCTTTTCTGTGAAGAGTATCCCGTTTCCAACGAAATCTTCAAAGCGGTCCAAATATCCACTTGCAGATTCCACAGAAAGAGTGTTTGGAAACTGCTGTTTGAAAAGGAACCTTCAACTCTGTGAGGTGAATGCAATCATCACAAAGAAGTTTCTGACAATGCTTCTCTCTGGTTTCTATGTGACGATAATTCGTTTTCCACCACATGCCTGAAAGCTCTCCAAATGTCCACTTGCAGACACTACGAAAAGAATGTTTCAGAACTGCTCTATGAAAAGCAGTGTGAAACTCTGTGAGTTGAACACCAACATCACAGAGAAGTTTCAGAGAATGCTTCTGTTTAGTTTTTATGTGAAGATATTCCCGTTTCCAAAGAAATCTTCAAAGAGGTCCACATATCCACTTGCAGATTCCACAGAAAGAGAGTTTCAAAACTGCTGTCTCCATAGGAGTGTTCAGCTCTGTGAGTTGAATGCAATCATCACAGAGAAGTTTCTGAGAAGGCTTCCGTCTAGATTTTAAGTGACGATATACGCGTTTCGAACGAAGGCCACAGAGTGGTCCAAATATCCACTTGCAGATCCTACAAAAAGAGTGTTTCAAACCTGAACTGTCAAAGGAAGGTTCAACTCTGGGATTTGAACGCAAACATCACAAAGAAGTTTCTGAGAATGCTTCCGTTTAGTTAGGTGCAGTTATCCCGTTTCCAACGAAATCCTCAGAGAGGTCCAAATATCCACTTGCAGATGCTACAAAAAGTGTGTTTCAAACCCGCTCCATCCAAAGGAATGTTCAGCTCTGTGACTTCAACTCAATGATCCCAAAGAATTTTCTGAGAATGCTTCTGTCTTGTTTTTATATGAAGTTATTTCCTTTACTACGAGAGTCCTCAAAGAGGTCCAAATATCCACTTGCAGTTTCTACAAAAAGAGTGTTTCAAACCTGAACTATCAAAGAAAGGTTCAACACTGTGAGTTGAATGCAAACATCACGAAGAAAGTTCTGAGAATGCTTCTGTTTAGTGAGGTGCGGTTTATCCCGTTTCCAACGAAATCCTCAGAGAGGTCCAAATATCCACTTGCAGTTTCTACAAAAAGAGTGTTTCAACCCTGAACTTTCCAAGGAAGGTTCAAATCTGGGATTTGAACGCAAGCATCACAAAGAAGATTCTGAGACTGCTTCTGTTTAGTTAGCTGAAATTATCCCGTTTCCAACGAAATCCTCAGAGAGGTCCAAATATCCACTTGCAGTTTCTACAAAAAGAGTGTTTCAACCCTGAACTTTCCAAGGAAGGTTCAAATCTGGGATTTGAACGCAAGCATCACAAAGAAGATTCTGAGACTGCTTCTGTTTAGTTAGCTGAAATTATCCCGTTTCCAACGAAATCCTCAGAGAGGTCCAAATATCCACTTGCAGTTTCTACAAAAAGAGTGTTTCAAACCTGAACTATCAAAGAAAGGTTCAACACTGTGAGTTGAATACAAACATCACGAAGAAAGTTCTGAGAATGCTTCAGTTTAGTGAGGTGCGGTTTTTCCCGTTTCCAACGAAATCCTCAGAGGGGTCAAATTATCCACTTGCAGTTTCTACAAAAAGAGTGTTTCAAACCTGAACTATCAAAGAATGGTTCAACACTGTGAGTTGAATGCAAACATCTCGAAGAAGGTTCTGAGAATGCTACTGTCTAGGTTTTACATGAAGTTATTTCCTTTACTACCATGGGCCTCCAAGCGGTCCATATCTCCACTTGCAGATTCTACAAAAAGAGAGTTTCCAAACTGCTCTGTCAAAGGGAATGTTCCACTCTGTGACTTGAATGCAATCATCCCAAAGTAGTTTCTGAGAATGCTTCTATCTAGTTTCTACGGGAAGATATTTCCTTTTCCACCACAGGCCTCAAAGCCCTCCAAATGTCCACTTGCAGATTCTAGAAAAAGAGTGTTTCAAAGCTTCCCTCTCATAAGGAAAGTTCAACTCTGTGAGTTGAATGCAAACATCACAAAGAAGTTTCTGAGAATGCTTCTGTTTAGCTTTTCTGTGAAGAGTATCCCGTTTCCAACGAAATCTTCAAAGCGGTCCAAATATCCACTTGCAGATTCCACAGAAAGAGTGTTTGGAAACTGCTGTTTGAAAAGGAACCTTCAACTCTGTGAGGTGAATGCAATCATCACAAAGAAGTTTCTGACAATGCTTCTCTCTGGTTTCTATGTGACGATAATTCGTTTTCCACCACATGCCTGAAAGCTCTCCAAATGTCCACTTGCAGACACTACGAAAAGAATGTTTCAGAACTGCTCTATGAAAAGCAGTGTGAAACTCTGTGAGTTGAACACCAACATCACAGAGAAGTTTCAGAGAATGCTTCTGTTTAGTTTTTATGTGAAGATATTCCCGTTTCCAAAGAAATCTTCAAAGAGGTCCACATATCCACTTGCAGATTCCACAGAAAGAGAGTTTCAAAACTGCTGTCTCCATAGGAGTGTTCAGCTCTGTGAGTTGAATGCAATCATCACAGAGAAGTTTCTGAGAAGGCTTCCGTCTAGATTTTAAGTGACGATATACGCGTTTCGAACGAAGGCCACAGAGTGGTCCAAATATCCACTTGCAGATCCTACAAAAAGAGTGTTTCAAACCTGAACTGTCAAAGGAAGGTTCAACTCTGGGATTTGAACGCAAACATCACAAAGAAGTTTCTGAGAATGCTTCCGTTTAGTTAGGTGCAGTTATCCCGTTTCCAACGAAATCCTCAGAGAGGTCCAAATATCCACTTGCAGATGCTACAAAAAGTGTGTTTCAAACCCGCTCCATCCAAAGGAATGTTCAGCTCTGTGACTTCAACTCAATGATCCCAAAGAATTTTCTGAGAATGCTTCTGTCTTGTTTTTATATGAAGTTATTTCCTTTACTACGAGAGTCCTCAAAGAGGTCCAAATATCCACTTGCAGTTTCTACAAAAAGAGTGTTTCAAACCTGAACTATCAAAGAAAGGTTCAACACTGTGAGTTGAATGCAAACATCACGAAGAAAGTTCTGAGAATGCTTCTGTTTAGTGAGGTGCGGTTTATCCCGTTTCCAACGAAATCCTCAGAGAGGTCCAAATATCCACTTGCAGTTTCTACAAAAAGAGTGTTTCAACCCTGAACTGTCCAAGGAAGGTTCAAATCTGGGATTTGAACGCAAGCATCACAAAGAAGATTCTGAGACTGCTTCTGTTTAGTTAGCTGAAATTATCCCGTTTCCAACGAAATCCTCAGAGAGGTCCAAATATCCACTTGCAGTTTCTACAAAAAGAGTGTTTCAACCCTGAACTTTCCAAGGAAGGTTCAAATCTGGGATTTGAACGCAAGCATCACAAAGAAGATTCTGAGACTGCTTCTGTTTAGTTAGCTGAAATTATCCCGTTTCCAACGAAATCCTCAGAGAGGTCCAAATATCCACTTGCAGTTTCTACAAAAAGAGTGTTTCAAACCTGAACTATCAAAGAAAGGTTCAACACTGTGAGTTGAATACAAACATCACGAAGAAAGTTCTGAGAATGCTTCAGTTTAGTGAGGTGCGGTTTTTCCCGTTTCCAACGAAATCCTCAGAGGGGTCAAATTATCCACTTGCAGTTTCTACAAAAAGAGTGTTTCAAACCTGAACTATCAAAGAATGGTTCAACACTGTGAGTTGAATGCAAACATCTCGAAGAAGGTTCTGAGAATGCTACTGTCTAGGTTTTACATGAAGTTATTTCCTTTACTACCATGGGCCTCCAAGCGGTCCATATCTCCCCTTGCAGATTCTACAAAAAGAGAGTTTCCAAACTGCTCTGTCAAAGGGAATGTTCCACTCTGTGACTTGAATGCAATCATCCCAAAGTAGTTTCTGAGAATGCTTCTATCTAGTTTCTACGGGAAGATATTTCCTTTTCCACCACAGGCCTCAAAGCCCTCCAAATGTCCACTTGCAGATTCTAGAAAAAGAGTGTTTCAAAGCTTCCCTCTCATAAGGAAAGTTCAACTCTGTGAGTTGAATGCAAACATCACAAAGAAGTTTCTGAGAATGCTTCTGTTTAGCTTTTCTGTGAAGAGTATCCCGTTTCCAACGAAATCTTCAAAGCGGTCCAAATATCCACTTGCAGATTCCACAGAAAGAGTGTTTGGAAACTGCTGTTTGAAAAGGAACCTTCAACTCTGTGAGGTGAATGCAATCATCACAAAGAAGTTTCTGACAATGCTTCTCTCTGGTTTCTATGTGACGATAATTCGTTTTCCACCACATGCCTGAAAGCTCTCCAAATGTCCACTTGCAGACACTACGAAAAGAATGTTTCAGAACTGCTCTATGAAAAGCAGTGTGAAACTCTGTGAGTTGAACACCAACATCACAGAGAAGTTTCAGAGAATGCTTCTGTTTAGTTTTTATGTGAAGATATTCCCGTTTCCAAAGAAATCTTCAAAGAGGTCCACATATCCACTTGCAGATTCCACAGAAAGAGAGTTTCAAAACTGCTGTCTCCATAGGAGTGTTCAGCTCTGTGAGTTGAATGCAATCATCACAGAGAAGTTTCTGAGAAGGCTTCCGTCTAGATTTTAAGTGACGATATACGCGTTTCGAACGAAGGCCACAGAGTGGTCCAAATATCCACTTGCAGATCCTACAAAAAGAGTGTTTCAAACCTGAACTGTCAAAGGAAGGTTCAACTCTGGGATTTGAACGCAAACATCACAAAGAAGTTTCTGAGAATGCTTCCGTTTAGTTAGGTGCAGTTATCCCGTTTCCAACGAAATCCTCAGAGAGGTCCAAATATCCACTTGCAGATGCTACAAAAAGTGTGTTTCAAACCCGCTCCATCCAAAGGAATTTTCAGCTCTGTGACTTCAACTCAATGATCCCAAAGAATTTTCTGAGAATGCTTCTGTCTTGTTTTTATATGAAGTTATTTCCTTTACTACGAGAGTCCTCAAAGAGGTCCAAATATCCACTTGCAGTTTCTACAAAAAGAGTGTTTCAAACCTGAACTATCAAAGAAAGGTTCAACACTGTGAGTTGAATGCAAACATCACGAAGAAAGTTCTGAGAATGCTTCTGTTTAGTGAGGTGCGGTTTATCCCGTTTCCAACGAAATCCTCAGAGAGGTCCAAATATCCACTTGCAGTTTCTACAAAAAGAGTGTTTCAACCCTGAACTGTCCAAGGAAGGTTCAAATCTGGGATTTGAACGCAAGCATCACAAAGAAGATTCTGAGACTGCTTCTGTTTAGTTAGCTGAAATTATCCCGTTTCCAACGAAATCCTCAGAGAGGTCCAAATATCCACTTGCAGTTTCTACAAAAAGAGTGTTTCAACCCTGAACTTTCCAAGGAAGGTTCAAATCTGGGATTTGAACGCAAGCATCACAAAGAAGATTCTGAGACTGCTTCTGTTTAGTTAGCTGAAATTATCCCGTTTCCAACGAAATCCTCAGAGAGGTCCAAATATCCACTTGCAGTTTCTACAAAAAGAGTGTTTCAAACCTGAACTATCAAAGAAAGGTTCAACACTGTGAGTTGAATACAAACATCACGAAGAAAGTTCTGAGAATGCTTCAGTTTAGTGAGGTGCGGTTTTTCCCGTTTCCAACGAAATCCTCAGAGGGGTCAAATTATCCACTTGCAGTTTCTACAAAAAGAGTGTTTCAAACCTGAACTATCAAAGAATGGTTCAACACTGTGAGTTGAATGCAAACATCTCGAAGAAGGTTCTGAGAATGCTACTGTCTAGGTTTTACATGAAGTTATTTCCTTTACTACCATGGGCCTCCAAGCGGTCCATATCTCCACTTGCAGATTCTACAAAAAGAGAGTTTCCAAACTGCTCTGTCAAAGGGAATGTTCCACTCTGTGACTTGAATGCAATCATCCCAAAGTAGTTTCTGAGAATGCTTCTATCTAGTTTCTACGGGAAGATATTTCCTTTTCCACCACAGGCCTCAAAGCCCTCCAAATGTCCACTTGCAGATTCTAGAAAAAGAGTGTTTCAAAGCTTCCCTCTCATAAGGAAAGTTCAACTCTGTGAGTTGAATGCAAACATCACAAAGAAGTTTCTGAGAATGCTTCTGTTTAGCTTTTCTGTGAAGAGTATCCCGTTTCCAACGAAATCTTCAAAGCGGTCCAAATATCCACTTGCAGATTCCACAGAAAGAGTGTTTGGAAACTGCTGTTTGAAAAGGAACCTTCAACTCTGTGAGGTGAATGCAATCATCACAAAGAAGTTTCTGACAATGCTTCTCTCTGGTTTCTATGTGACGATAATTCGTTTTCCACCACATGCCTGAAAGCTCTCCAAATGTCCACTTGCAGACACTACGAAAAGAATGTTTCAGAACTGCTCTATGAAAAGCAGTGTGAAACTCTGTGAGTTGAACACCAACATCACAGAGAAGTTTCAGAGAATGCTTCTGTTTAGTTTTTATGTGAAGATATTCCCGTTTCCAAAGAAATCTTCAAAGAGGTCCACATATCCACTTGCAGATTCCACAGAAAGAGAGTTTCACAACTGCTGTCTCCATAGGAGTGTTCAGCTCTGTGAGTTGAATGCAATCATCACAGAGAAGTTTCTGAGAAGGCTTCCGTCTAGATTTTAAGTGACGATATACGCGTTTCGAACGAAGGCCACAGAGTGGTCCAAATATCCACTTGCAGATCCTACAAAAAGAGTGTTTCAAACCTGAACTGTCAAAGGAAGGTTCAACTCTGGGATTTGAACGCAAACATCACAAAGAAGTTTCTGAGAATGCTTCCGTTTAGTTAGGTGCAGTTATCCCGTTTCCAACGAAATCCTCAGAGAGGTCCAAATATCCACTTGCAGATGCTACAAAAAGTGTGTTTCAAACCCGCTCCATCCAAAGGAATGTTCAGCTCTGTGACTTCAACTCAATGATCCCAAAGAATTTTCTGAGAATGCTTCTGTCTTGTTTTTATATGAAGTTATTTCCTTTACTACGAGAGTCCTCAAAGAGGTCCAAATATCCACTTGCAGTTTCTACAAAAAGAGTGTTTCAAACCTGAACTATCAAAGAAAGGTTCAACACTGTGAGTTGAATGCAAACATCACGAAGAAAGTTCTGAGAATGCTTCTGTTTAGTGAGGTGCGGTTTATCCCGTTTCCAACGAAATCCTCAGAGAGGTCCAAATATCCACTTGCAGTTTCTACAAAAAGAGTGTTTCAACCCTGAACTTTCCAAGGAAGGTTCAAATCTGGGATTTGAACGCAAGCATCACAAAGAAGATTCTGAGACTGCTTCTGTTTAGTTAGCTGAAATTATCCCGTTTCCAACGAAATCCTCAGAGAGGTCCAAATATCCACTTGCAGTTTCTACAAAAAGAGTGTTTCAAACCTGAACTATCAAAGAAAGGTTCAACACTGTGAGTTGAATACAAACATCACGAAGAAAGTTCTGAGAATGCTTCAGTTTAGTGAGGTGCGGTTTTTCCCGTTTCCAACGAAATCCTCAGAGGGGTCAAATTATCCACTTGCAGTTTCTACAAAAAGAGTGTTTCAAACCTGAACTATCAAAGAATGGTTCAACACTGTGAGTTGAATGCAAACATCTCGAAGAAGGTTCTGAGAATGCTACTGTCTAGGTTTTACATGAAGTTATTTCCTTTACTACCATGGGCCTCCAAGCGGTCCATATCTCCACTTGCAGATTCTACAAAAAGAGAGTTTCCAAACTGCTCTGTCAAAGGGAATGTTCCACTCTGTGACTTGAATGCAATCATCCCAAAGTAGTTTCTGAGAATGCTTCTATCTAGTTTCTACGGGAAGATATTTCCTTTTCCACCACAGGCCTCAAAGCCCTCCAAATGTCCACTTGCAGATTCTAGAAAAAGAGTGTTTCAAAGCTTCCCTCTCATAAGGAAAGTTCAACTCTGTGAGTTGAATGCAAACATCACAAAGAAGTTTCTGAGAATGCTTCTGTTTAGCTTTTCTGTGAAGAGTATCCCGTTTCCAACGAAATCTTCAAAGTGGTCCAAATATCCACTTGCAGATTCCACAGAAAGAGTGTTTGGAAACTGCTGTTTGAAAAGGAACCTTCAACTCTGTGAGGTGAATGCAATCATCACAAAGAAGTTTCTGACAATGCTTCTCTCTCGTTTCTATGTGACGATAATTCGTTTTCCACCACATGCCTGAAAGCTCTCCAAATGTCCACTTGCAGACACTACGAAAAGAATGTTTCAGAACTGCTCTATGAAAAGCAGTGTGAAACTCTGTGAGTTGAACACCAACATCACAGAGAAGTTTCAGAGAATGCTTCTGTTTAGTTTTTATGTGAAGATATTCCCGTTTCCAAAGAAATCTTCAAAGAGGTCCACATATCCACTTGCAGATTCCACAGAAAGAGAGTTTCAAAACTGCTGTCTCCATAGGAGTGTTCAGCTCTGTGAGTTGAATGCAATCATCACAGAGAAGTTTCTGAGAAGGCTTCCGTCTAGATTTTAAGTGACGATATACGCGTTTCGAACGAAGGCCACAGAGTGGTCCAAATATCCACTTGCAGATCCTACAAAAAGAGTGTTTCAAACCTGAACTGTCAAAGGAAGGTTCAACTCTGGGATTTGAACGCAAACATCACAAAGAAGTTTCTGAGAATGCTTCCGTTTAGTTAGGTGCAGTTATCCCGTTTCCAACGAAATCCTCAGAGAGGTCCAAATATCCACTTGCAGATGCTACAAAAAGTGTGTTTCAAACCCGCTCCATCCAAAGGAATGTTCAGCTCTGTGACTTCAACTCAATGATCCCAAAGAATTTTCTGAAAATGCTTCTGTCTTGTTTTTATATGAAGTTATTTCCTTTACTACGAGAGTCCTCAAAGAGGTCCAAATATCCACTTGCAGTTTCTACAAAAAGAGTGTTTCAAACCTGAACTATCAAAGAAAGGTTCAACACTGTGAGTTGAATGCAAACATCACGAAGAAAGTTCTGAGAATGCTTCTGTTTAGTGAGGTGCGGTTTATCCCGTTTCCAACGAAATCCTCAGAGAGGTCCAAATATCCACTTGCAGTTTCTACAAAAAGAGTGTTTCAACCCTGAACTTTCCAAGGAAGGTTCAAATCTGGGATTTGAACGCAAGCATCACAAAGAAGATTCTGAGACTGCTTCTGTTTAGTTAGCTGAAATTATCCCGTTTCCAACGAAATCCTCAGAGAGGTCCAAATATCCACTTGCAGTTTCTACAAAAAGAGTGTTTCAACCCTGAACTTTCCAAGGAAGGTTCAAATCTGGGATTTGAACGCAAGCATCACAAAGAAGATTCTGAGACTGCTTCTGTTTAGTTAGCTGAAATTATCCCGTTTCCAACGAAATCCTCAGAGAGGTCCAAATATCCACTTGCAGTTTCTACAAAAAGAGTGTTTCAAACCTGAACTATCAAAGAAAGGTTCAACACTGTGAGTTGAATACAAACATCACGAAGAAAGTTCTGAGAATGCTTCAGTTTAGTGAGGTGCGGTTTTTCCCGTTTCCAACGAAATCCTCAGAGGGGTCAAATTATCCACTTGCAGTTTCTACAAAAAGAGTGTTTCAAACCTGAACTATCAAAGAATGGTTCAACACTGTGAGTTGAATGCAAACATCTCGAAGAAGGTTCTGAGAATGCTACTGTCTAGCTTTTACATGAAGTTATTTCCTTTACTACCATGGGCCTCCAAGCGGTCCATATCTCCACTTGCAGATTCTACAAAAAGAGAGTTTCCAAACTGCTCTGTCAAAGGGAATGTTCCACTCTGTGACTTGAATGCAATCATCCCAAAGTAGTTTCTGAGAATGCTTCTATCTAGTTTCTACGGGAAGATATTTCCTTTTCCACCACAGGCCTCAAAGCCCTCCAAATGTCCACTTGCAGATTCTAGAAAAAGAGTGTTTCAAAGCTTCCCTCTCATAAGGAAAGTTCAACTCTGTGAGTTGAATGCAAACATCACAAAGAAGTTTCTGAGAATGCTTCTGTTTAGCTTTTCTGTGAAGAGTATCCCGTTTCCAACGAAATCTTCAAAGCGGTCCAAATATCCACTTGCAGATTCCACAGAAAGAGTGTTTGGAAACTGCTGTTTGAAAAGGAACCTTCAACTCTGTGAGGTGAATGCAATCATCACAAAGAAGTTTCTGACAATGCTTCTCTCTGGTTTCTATGTGACGATAATTCGTTTTCCACCACATGCCTGAAAGCTCTCCAAATGTCCACTTGCAGACACTACGAAAAGAATGTTTCAGAACTGCTCTATGAAAAGCAGTGTGAAACTCTGTGAGTTGAACACCAACATCACAGAGAAGTTTCAGAGAATGCTTCTGTTTAGTTTTTATGTGAAGATATTCCCGTTTCCAAAGAAATCTTCAAAGAGGTCCACATATCCACTTGCAGATTCCACAGAAAGAGAGTTTCAAAACTGCTGTCTCCATAGGAGTGTTCAGCCCTGTGAGTTGAATGCAATCATCACAGAGAAGTTTCTGAGAAGGCTTCCGTCTAGATTTTAAGTGACGATATACGCGTTTCGAACGAAGGCCACAGAGTGGTCCAAATATCCACTTGCAGATCCTACAAAAAGAGTGTTTCAAACCTGAACTGTCAAAGGAAGGTTCAACTCTGGGATTTGAACGCAAACATCACAAAGAAGTTTCTGAGAATGCTTCCGTTTAGTTAGGTGCAGTTATCCCGTTTCCAACGAAATCCTCAGACAGGTCCAAATATCCACTTGCAGATGCTACAAAAAGTGTGTTTCAAACCCGCTCCATCCAAAGGAATGTTCAGCTCTGTGACTTCAACTCAATGATCCCAAAGAATTTTCTGAGAATGCTTCTGTCTTGTTTTTATATGAAGTTATTTCCTTTACTACGAGAGTCCTCAAAGAGGTCCAAATATCCACTTGCAGTTTCTACAAAAAGAGTGTTTCAAACCTGAACTATCAAAGAAAGGTTCAACACTGTGAGTTGAATGCAAACATCACGAAGAAAGTTCTGAGAATGCTTCTGTTTAGTGAGGTGCGGTTTATCCCGTTTCCAACGAAATCCTCAGAGAGGTCCAAATATCCACTTGCAGTTTCTACAAAAAGAGTGTTTCAACCCTGAACTTTCCAAGGAAGGTTCAAATCTGGGATTTGAACGCAAGCATCACAAAGAAGATTCTGAGACTGCTTCTGTTTAGTTAGCTGAAATTATCCCGTTTCCAACGAAATCCTCAGAGAGGTCCAAATATCCACTTGCAGTTTCTACAAAAAGAGTGTTTCAAACCTGAACTATCAAAGAAAGGTTCAACACTGTGAGTTGAATACAAACATCACGAAGAAAGTTCTGAGAATGCTTCAGTTTAGTGAGGTGCGGTTTTTCCCGTTTCCAACGAAATCCTCAGAGGGGTCAAATTATCCACTTGCAGTTTCTACAAAAACAGTGTTTCAAACCTGAACTATCAAAGAATGGTTCAACACTGTGAGTTGAATGCAAACATCTCGAAGAAGGTTCTGAGAATGCTACTGTCTAGGTTTTACATGAAGTTATTTCCTTTACTACCATGGGCCTCCAAGCGGTCCATATCTCCACTTGCAGATTCTACAAAAAGAGAGTTTCCAAACTGCTCTGTCAAAGGGAATGTTCCACTCTGTGACTTGAATGCAATCATCCCAAAGTAGTTTCTGAGAATGCTTCTATCTAGTTTCTACGGGAAGATATTTCCTTTTCCACCACAGGCCTCAAAGCCCTCCAAATGTCCACTTGCAGATTCTAGAAAAGGAGTGTTTCAAAGCTTCCCTCTCATAAGGAAAGTTCAACTCTGTGAGTTGAATGCAAACATCACAAAGAAGTTTCTGAGAATGCTTCTGTTTAGCTTTTCTGTGAAGAGTATCCCGTTTCCAACGAAATCTTCAAAGCGGTCCAAATATCCACTTGCAGATTCCACAGAAAGAGTGTTTGGAAACTGCTGTTTGAAAAGGAACCTTCAACTCTGTGAGGTGAATGCAATCATCACAAAGAAGTTTCTGACAATGCTTCTCTCTGGTTTCTATGTGACGATAATTCGTTTTCCACCACATGCCTGAAAGCTCTCCAAATGTCCACTTGCAGACACTACGAAAAGAATGTTTCAGAACTGCTCTATGAAAAGCAGTGTGAAACTCTGTGAGTTGAACACCAACATCACAGAGAAGTTTCAGAGAATGCTTCTGTTTAGTTTTTATGTGAAGATATTCCCGTTTCCAAAGAAATCTTCAAAGAGGTCCACATATCCACTTGCAGATTCCACAGAAAGAGAGTTTCAAAACTGCTGTCTCCATAGGAGTGTTCAGCTCTGTGAGTTGAATGCAATCATCACAGAGAAGTTTCTGAGAAGGCTTCCGTCTAGATTTTAAGTGACGATATACGCGTTTCGAACGAAGGCCACAGAGTGGTCCAAATATCCACTTGCAGATCCTACAAAAAGAGTGTTTCAAACCTGAACTGTCAAAGGAAGGTTCAACTCTGGGATTTGAACGCAAACATCACAAAGAAGTTTCTGAGAATGCTTCCGTTTAGTTAGGTGCAGTTATCCCGTTTCCAACGAAATCCTCAGACAGGTCCAAATATCCACTTGCAGATGCTACAAAAAGTGTGTTTCAAACCCGCTCCATCCAAAGGAATGTTCAGCTCTGTGACTTCAACTCAATGATCCCAAAGAATTTTCTGAGAATGCTTCTGTCTTGTTTTTATATGAAGTTATTTCCCTTACTACGAGAGTCCTCAAAGAGGTCCAAATATCCACTTGCAGTTTCTACAAAAAGAGTGTTTCAAACCTGAACTATCAAAGAAAGGTTCAACACTGTGAGTTGAATGCAAACATCACGAAGAAAGTTCTGAGAATGCTTCTGTTTAGTGAGGTGCGGTTTATCCCGTTTCCAACGAAATCCTCAGAGAGGTCCAAATATCCACTTGCAGTTTCTACAAAAAGAGTGTTTCAACCCTGAACTTTCCAAGGAAGGTTCAAATCTGGGATTTGAACGCAAGCATCACAAAGAAGATTCTGAGACTGCTTCTGTTTAGTTAGCTGAAATTATCCCGTTTCCAACGAAATCCTCAGAGAGGTCCAAATATCCACTTGCAGTTTCTACAAAAAGAGTGTTTCAACCCTGAACTTTCCAAGGAAGGTTCAAATCTGGGATTTGAACGCAAGCATCACAAAGAAGATTCTGAGACTGCTTCTGTTTAGTTAGCTGAAATTATCCCGTTTCCAACGAAATCCTCAGAGAGGTCCAAATATCCACTTGCAGTTTCTACAAAAAGAGTGTTTCAAACCTGAACTATCAAAGAAAGGTTCAACACTGTGAGTTGAATACAAACATCACGAAGAAAGTTCTGAGAATGCTTCAGTTTAGTGAGGTGCGGTTTTTCCCGTTTCCAACGAAATCCTCAGAGGGGTCAAATTATCCACTTGCAGTTTCTACAAAAAGAGTGTTTCAAACCTGAACTATCAAAGAATGGTTCAACACTGTGAGTTGAATGCAAACATCTCGAAGAAGGTTCTGAGAATGCTACTGTCTAGCTTTTACATGAAGTTATTTCCTTTACTACCATGGGCCTCCAAGCGGTCCATATCTCCACTTGCAGAGTCTACAAAAAGAGAGTTTCCAAACTGCTCTGTCAAAGGGAATGTTCCACTCTGTGACTTGAATGCAATCATCCCAAAGTAGTTTCTGAGAATGCTTCTATCTAGTTTCTACGGGAAGATATTTCCTTTTCCACCACAGGCCTCAAAGCCCTCCAAATGTCCACTTGCAGATTCTAGAAAAAGAGTGTTTCAAAGCTTCCCTCTCATAAGGAAAGTTCAACTCTGTGAGTTGAATGCAAACATCACAAAGAAGTTTCTGAGAATGCTTCTGTTTAGCTTTTCTGTGAAGAGTATCCCGTTTCCAACGAAATCTTCAAAGCGGTCCAAATATCCACTTGCAGATTCCACAGAAAGAGTGTTTGGAAACTGCTGTTTGAAAAGGAACCTTCAACTCTGTGAGGTGAATGCAATCATCACAAAGAAGTTTCTGACAATGCTTCTCTCTGGTTTCTATGTGACGATAATTCGTTTTCCACCACATGCCTGAAAGCTCTCCAAATGTCCACTTGCAGACACTACGAAAAGAATGTTTCAGAACTGCTCTATGAAAAGCAGTGTGAAACTCTGTGAGTTGAACACCAACATCACAGAGAAGTTTCAGAGAATGCTTCTGTTTAGTTTTTATGTGAAGATATTCCCGTTTCCAAAGAAATCTTCAAAGAGGTCCACATATCCACTTGCAGATTCCACAGAAAGAGAGTTTCAAAACTGCTGTCTCCATAGGAGTGTTCAGCTCTGTGAGTTGAATGCAATCATCACAGAGAAGTTTCTGAGAAGGCTTCCGTCTAGATTTTAAGTGACGATATACGCGTTTCGAACGAAGGCCACAGAGTGGTCCAAATATCCACTTGCAGATCCTACAAAAAGAGTGTTTCAAACCTGAACTGTCAAAGGAAGGTTCAACTCTGGGATTTGAACGCAAACATCACAAAGAAGTTTCTGAGAATGCTTCCGTTTAGTTAGGTGCAGTTATCCCGTTTCCAACGAAATCCTCAGACAGGTCCAAATATCCACTTGCAGATGCTACAAAAAGTGTGTTTCAAACCCGCTCCATCCAAAGGAATGTTCAGCTCTGTGACTTCAACTCAATGATCCCAAAGAATTTTCTGAGAATGCTTCTGTCTTGTTTTTATATGAAGTTATTTCCTTTACTACGAGAGTCCTCAAAGAGGTCCAAATATCCACTTGCAGTTTCTACAAAAAGAGTGTTTCAAACCTGAACTATCAAAGAAAGGTTCAACACTGTGAGTTGAATGCAAACATCACGAAGAAAGTTCTGAGAATGCTTCTGTTTGGTGAGGTGCGGTTTTTCCCGTTTCCAACGAAATCCTCAGAGGGGTCAAATTATCCACTTGCAGTTTCTACAAAAAGAGTGTTTCAAACCTGAACTATCAAAGAATGGTTCAACACTGTGAGTTGAATGCAAACATCTCGAAGAAGGTTCTGAGAATGCTACTGTCTAGGTTTTACATGAAGTTATTTCCTTTACTACCATGGGCCTCCAAGCGGTCCATATCTCCACTTGCAGATTCTACAAAAAGAGAGTTTCCAAACTGCTCTGTCAAAGGGAATGTTCCACTCTGTGACTTGAATGCAATCATCCCAAAGTAGTTTCTGAGAATGCTTCTATCTAGTTTCTACGGGAAGATATTTCCTTTTCCACCACAGGCCTCAAAGCCCTCCAAATGTCCACTTGCAGATTCTAGAAAAGGAGTGTTTCAAAGCTTCCCTCTCATAAGGAAAGTTCAACTCTGTGAGTTGAATGCAAACATCACAAAGAAGTTTCTGAGAATGCTTCTGTTTAGCTTTTCTGTGAAGAGTATCCCGTTTCCAACGAAATCTTCAAAGCGGTCCAAATATCCACTTGCAGATTCCACAGAAAGAGTGTTTGGAAACTGCTGTTTGAAAAGGAACCTTCAACTCTGTGAGGTGAATGCAATCATCACAAAGAAGTTTCTGACAATGCTTCTCTCTGGTTTCTATGTGACGATAATTCGTTTTCCACCACATGCCTGAAAGCTCTCCAAATGTCCACTTGCAGACACTACGAAAAGAATGTTTCAGAACTGCTCTATGAAAAGCAGTGTGAAACTCTGTGAGTTGAACACCAACATCACAGAGAAGTTTCAGAGAATGCTTCTGTTTAGTTTTTATGTGAAGATATTCCCGTTTCCAAAGAAATCTTCAAAGAGGTCCACATATCCACTTGCAGATTCCACAGAAAGAGAGTTTCAAAACTGCTGTCTCCATAGGAGTGTTCAGCTCTGTGAGTTGAATGCAATCATCACAGAGAAGTTTCTGAGAAGGCTTCCGTCTAGATTTTAAGTGACGATATACGCGTTTCGAACGAAGGCCACAGAGTGGTCCAAATATCCACTTGCAGATCCTACAAAAAGAGTGTTTCAAACCTGAACTGTCAAAGGAAGGTTCAACTCTGGGATTTGAACGCAAACATCACAAAGAAGTTTCTGAGAATGCTTCCGTTTAGTTAGGTGCAGTTATCCCGTTTCCAACGAAATCCTCAGACAGGTCCAAATATCCACTTGCAGATGCTACAAAAAGTGTGTTTCAAACCCGCTCCATCCAAAGGAATGTTCAGCTCTGTGACTTCAACTCAATGATCCCAAAGAACTTTCTGAGAATGCTTCTGTCTTGTTTTTATATGAAGTTATTTCCTTTACTACGAGAGTCCTCAAAGAGGTCCAAATATCCACTTGCAGTTTCTACAAAAAGAGTGTTTCAAACCTGAACTATCAAAGAAAGGTTCAAAACTGTGAGTTGAATGCAAACATCACGAAGAAAGTTCTGAGAATGCTTCTGTTTAGTGAGGTGCGGTTTATCCCGTTTCCAACGAAATCCTCAGAGAGGTCCAAATATCCACTTGCAGTTTCTACAAAAAGAGTGTTTCAACCCTGAACTTTCCAAGGAAGGTTCAAATCTGGGATTTGAACGCAAGCATCACAAAGAAGATTCTGAGACTGCTTCTGTTTAGTTAGCTGAAATTATCCCGTTTCCAACGAAATCCTCAGAGAGGTCCAAATATCCACTTGCAGTTTCTACAAAAAGAGTGTTTCAAACCTGAACTATCAAAGAAAGGTTCAACACTGTGAGTTGAATACAAACATCACGAAGAAAGTTCTGAGAATGCTTCAGTTTAGTGAGGTGCGGTTTTTCCCGTTTCCAACGAAATCCTCAGAGGGGTCAAATTATCCACTTGCAGTTTCTACAAAAAGAGTGTTTCAAACCTGAACTATCAAAGAATGGTTCAACACTGTGAGTTGAATGCAAACATCTCGAAGAAGGTTCTGAGAATGCTACTGTCTAGCTTTTACATGAAGTTATTTCCTTTACTACCATGGGCCTCCAAGCGGTCCATATCTCCACTTGCAGATTCTACAAAAAGAGAGTTTCCAAACTGCTCTGTCAAAGGGAATGTTCCACTCTGTGACTTGAATGCAATCATCCCAAAGTAGTTTCTGAGAATGCTTCTATCTAGTTTCTACGGGAAGATATTTCCTTTTCCACCACAGGCCTCAAAGCCCTCCAAATGTCCACTTGCAGATTCTAGAAAAGGAGTGTTTCAAAGCTTCCCTCTCATAAGGAAAGTTCAACTCTGTGAGTTGAATGCAAACATCACAAAGAAGTTTCTGAGAATGCTTCTGTTTAGCTTTTCTGTGAAGAGTATCCCGTTTCCAACGAAATCTTCAAAGCGGTCCAAATATCCACTTGCAGATTCCACAGAAAGAGTGTTTGGAAACTGCTGTTTGAAAAGGAACCTTCAACTCTGTGAGGTGAATGCAATCATCACAAAGAAGTTTCTGACAATGCTTCTCTCTGGTTTCTATGTGACGATAATTCGTTTTCCACCACATGCCTGAAAGCTCTCCAAATGTCCACTTGCAGACACTACGAAAAGAATGTTTCAGAACTGCTCTATGAAAAGCAGTGTGAAACTCTGTGAGTTGAACACCAACATCACAGAGAAGTTTCAGAGAATGCTTCTGTTTAGTTTTTATGTGAAGATATTCCCGTTTCCAAAGAAATCTTCAAAGAGGTCCACATATCCACTTGCAGATTCCACAGAAAGAGAGTTTCAAAACTGCTGTCTCCATAGGAGTGTTCAGCTCTGTGAGTTGAATGCAATCATCACAGAGAAGTTTCTGAGAAGGCTTCCGTCTAGATTTTAAGTGACGATATACGCGTTTCGAACGAAGGCCACAGAGTGGTCCAAATATCCACTTGCAGATCCTACAAAAAGAGTGTTTCAAACCTGAACTGTCAAAGGAAGGTTCAACTCTGGGATTTGAACGCAAACATCACAAAGAAGTTTCTGAGAATGCTTCCGTTTAGTTAGGTGCAGTTATCCCGTTTCCAACGAAATCCTCAGACAGGTCCAAATATCCACTTGCAGATGCTACAAAAAGTGTGTTTCAAACCCGCTCCATCCAAAGGAATGTTCAGCTCTGTGACTTCAACTCAATGATCCCAAAGAATTTTCTGAGAATGCTTCTGTCTTGTTTTTATATGAAGTTATTTCCTTTACTACGAGAGTCCTCAAAGAGGTCCAAATATCCACTTGCAGTTTCTACAAAAAGAGTGTTTCAAACCTGAACTATCAAAGAAAGGTTCAACACTGTGAGTTGAATGCAAACATCACGAAGAAAGTTCTGAGAATGCTTCTGTTTGGTGAGGTGCGGTTTTTCCCGTTTCCAACGAAATCCTCAGAGGGGTCAAATTATCCACTTGCAGTTTCTACAAAAAGAGTGTTTCAAACCTGAACTATCAAAGAATGGTTCAACACTGTGAGTTGAATGCAAACATCTCGAAGAAGGTTCTGAGAATGCTACTGTCTAGGTTTTACATGAAGTTATTTCCTTTACTACCATGGGCCTCCAAGCGGTCCATATCTCCACTTGCAGATTCTACAAAAAGAGAGTTTCCAAACTGCTCTGTCAAAGGGAATGTTCCACTCTGTGACTTGAATGCAATCATCCCAAAGTAGTTTCTGAGAATGCTTCTATCTAGTTTCTACGGGAAGATATTTCCTTTTCCACCACAGGCCTCAAAGCCCTCCAAATGTCCACTTGCAGATTCTAGAAAAGGAGTGTTTCAAAGCTTCCCTCTCATAAGGAAAGTTCAACTCTGTGAGTTGAATGCAAACATCACAAAGAAGTTTCTGAGAATGCTTCTGTTTAGCTTTTCTGTGAAGAGTATCCCGTTTCCAACGAAATCTTCAAAGCGGTCCAAATATCCACTTGCAGATTCCACAGAAAGAGTGTTTGGAAACTGCTGTTTGAAAAGGAACCTTCAACTCTGTGAGGTGAATGCAATCATCACAAAGAAGTTTCTGACAATGCTTCTCTCTGGTTTCTATGTGACGATAATTCGTTTTCCACCACATGCCTGAAAGCTCTCCAAATGTCCACTTGCAGACACTACGAAAAGAATGTTTCAGAACTGCTCTATGAAAAGCAGTGTGAAACTCTGTGAGTTGAACACCAACATCACAGAGAAGTTTCAGAGAATGCTTCTGTTTAGTTTTTATGTGAAGATATTCCCGTTTCCAAAGAAATCTTCAAAGAGGTCCACATATCCACTTGCAGATTCCACAGAAAGAGAGTTTCAAAACTGCTGTCTCCATAGGAGTGTTCAGCTCTGTGAGTTGAATGCAATCATCACAGAGAAGTTTCTGAGAAGGCTTCCGTCTAGATTTTAAGTGACGATATACGCGTTTCGAACGAAGGCCACAGAGTGGTCCAAATATCCACTTGCAGATCCTACAAAAAGAGTGTTTCAAACCTGAACTGTCAAAGGAAGGTTCAACTCTGGGATTTGAACGCAAACATCACAAAGAAGTTTCTGAGAATGCTTCCGTTTAGTTAGGTGCAGTTATCCCGTTTCCAACGAAATCCTCAGACAGGTCCAAATATCCACTTGCAGATGCTACAAAAAGTGTGTTTCAAACCCGCTCCATCCAAAGGAATGTTCAGCTCTGTGACTTCAACTCAATGATCCCAAAGAATTTTCTGAGAATGCTTCTGTCTTGTTTTTATATGAAGTTATTTCCTTTACTACGAGAGTCCTCAAAGAGGTCCAAATATCCACTTGCAGTTTCTACAAAAAGAGTGTTTCAAACCTGAACTATCAAAGAAAGGTTCAACACTGTGAGTTGAATGCAAACATCACGAAGAAAGTTCTGAGAATGCTTCTGTTTAGTGAGGTGCGGTTTATCCCGTTTCCAACGAAATCCTCAGAGAGGTCCAAATATCCACTTGCAGTTTCTACAAAAAGAGTGTTTCAACCCTGAACTTTCCAAGGAAGGTTCAAATCTGGGATTTGAACGCAAGCATCACAAAGAAGATTCTGAGACTGCTTCTGTTTAGTTAGCTGAAATTATCCCGTTTCCAACGAAATCCTCAGAGAGGTCCAAATATCCACTTGCAGTTTCTACAAAAAGAGTGTTTCAACCCTGAACTTTCCAAGGAAGGTTCAAATCTGGGATTTGAACGCAAGCATCACAAAGAAGATTCTGAGACTGCTTCTGTTTAGTTAGCTGAAATTATCCCGTTTCCAACGAAATCCTCAGAGGGGTCCAAATATCCACTTGCAGTTTCTACAAAAAGAGTGTTTCAAACCTGAACTATCAAAGAAAGGTTCAACACTGTGAGTTGAATACAAACATCACGAAGAAAGTTCTGAGAATGCTTCAGTTTAGTGAGGTGCGGTTTTTCCCGTTTCCAACGAAATCCTCAGAGGGGTCAAATTATCCACTTGCAGTTTCTACAAAAAGAGTGTTTCAAACCTGAACTATCAAAGAATGGTTCAACACTGTGAGTTGAATGCAAACATCTCGAAGAAGGTTCTGAGAATGCTACTGTCTAGCTTTTACATGAAGTTATTTCCTTTACTACCATGGGCCTCCAAGCGGTCCATATCTCCACTTGCAGATTCTACAAAAAGAGAGTTTCCAAACTGCTCTGTCAAAGGGAATGTTCCACTCTGTGACTTGAATGCAATCATCCCAAAGTAGTTTCTGAGAATGCTTCTATCTAGTTTCTACGGGAAGATATTTCCTTTTCCACCACAGGCCTCAAAGCCCTCCAAATGTCCACTTGCAGATTCTAGAAAAAGAGTGTTTCAAAGCTTCCCTCTCATAAGGAAAGTTCAACTCTGTGAGTTGAATGCAAACATCACAAAGAAGTTTCTGAGAATGCTTCTGTTTAGCTTTTCTGTGAAGAGTATCCCGTTTCCAACGAAATCTTCAAAGCGGTCCAAATATCCACTTGCAGATTCCACAGAAAGAGTGTTTGGAAACTGCTGTTTGAAAAGGAACCTTCAACTCTGTGAGGTGAATGCAATCATCACAAAGAAGTTTCTGACAATGCTTCTCTCTGGTTTCTATGTGACGATAATTCGTTTTCCACCACATGCCTGAAAGCTCTCCAAATGTCCACTTGCAGACACTACGAAAAGAATGTTTCAGAACTGCTCTATGAAAAGCAGTGTGAAACTCTGTGAGTTGAACACCAACATCACAGAGAAGTTTCAGAGAATGCTTCTGTTTAGTTTTTATGTGAAGATATTCCCGTTTCCAAAGAAATCTTCAAAGAGGTCCACATATCCACTTGCAGATTCCACAGAAAGAGAGTTTCAAAACTGCTGTCTCCATAGGAGTGTTCAGCTCTGTGAGTTGAATGCAATCATCACAGAGAAGTTTCTGAGAAGGCTTCCGTCTAGATTTTAAGTGACGATATACGCGTTTCGAACGAAGGCCACAGAGTGGTCCAAATATCCACTTGCAGATCCTACAAAAAGAGTGTTTCAAACCTGAACTGTCAAAGGAAGGTTCAACTCTGGGATTTGAACGCAAACATCACAAAGAAGTTTCTGAGAATGCTTCCGTTTAGTTAGGTGCAGTTATCCCGTTTCCAACGAAATCCTCAGACAGGTCCAAATATCCACTTGCAGATGCTACAAAAAGTGTGTTTCAAACCCGCTCCATCCAAAGGAATGTTCAGCTCTGTGAGTTCAACTCAATGATCCCAAAGAATTTTCTGAGAATGCTTCTGTCTTGTTTTTATATGAAGTTATTTCCTTTACTACGAGAGTCCTCAAAGAGGTCCAAATATCCACTTGCAGTTTCTACAAAAAGAGTGTTTCAACCCTGAACTTTCCAAGGAAGGTTCAAATCTGGGATTTGAACGCAAGCATCACAAAGAAGATTCTGAGACTGCTTCTGTTTAGTTAGCTGAATTTATCCCGTTTCCAACGAAATCCTCAGAGAGGTCCAAATATCCACTTGCAGTTTCTACAAAAAGAGTGTTTCAAACCTGAACTATCAAAGAAAGGTTCAACACTGTGAGTTGAATACAAACATCACGAAGAAAGTTCTGAGAATGCTTCAGTTTAGTGAGGTGCGGTTTTTCCCGTTTCCAACGAAATCCTCAGAGGGGTCAAATTATCCACTTGCAGTTTCTACAAAAAGAGTGTTTCAAACCTGAACTATCAAAGAATGGTTCAACACTGTGAGTTGAATGCAAACATCTCGAAGAAGGTTCTGAGAATGCTACTGTCTAGCTTTTACATGAAGTTATTTCCTTTACTACCATGGGCCTCCAAGCGGTCCATATCTCCACTTGCAGATTCTACAAAAAGAGAGTTTCCAAACTGCTCTGTCAAAGGGAATGTTCCACTCTGTGACTTGAATGCAATCATCCCAAAGTAGTTTCTGAGAATGCTTCTATCTAGTTTCTACGGGAAGATATTTCCTTTTCCACCACAGGCCTCAAAGCCCTCCAAATGTCCACTTGCAGATTCTAGAAAAAGAGTGTTTCAAAGCTTCCCTCTCATAAGGAAAGTTCAACTCTGTGAGTTGAATGCAAACATCACAAAGAAGTTTCTGAGAATGCTTCTGTTTAGCTTTTCTGTGAAGAGTATCCCGTTTCCAACGAAATCTTCAAAGCGGTCCAAATATCCACTTGCAGATTCCACAGAAAGAGTGTTTGGAAACTGCTGTTTGAAAAGGAACCTTCAACTCTGTGAGGTGAATGCAATCATCACAAAGAAGTTTCTGACAATGCTTCTCTCTGGTTTCTATGTGACGATAATTCGTTTTCCACCACATGCCTGAAAGCTCTCCAAATGTCCACTTGCAGACACTACGAAAAGAATGTTTCAGAACTGCTCTATGAAAAGCAGTGTGAAACTCTGTGAGTTGAACACCAACATCACAGAGAAGTTTCAGAGAATGCTTCTGTTTAGTTTTTATGTGAAGATATTCCCGTTTCCAAAGAAATCTTCAAAGAGGTCCACATATCCACTTGCAGATTCCACAGAAAGAGAGTTTCAAAACTGCTGTCTCCATAGGAGTGTTCAGCTCTGTGAGTTGAATGCAATCATCACAGAGAAGTTTCTGAGAAGGCTTCCGTCTAGATTTTAAGTGACGATATACGCGTTTCGAACAAAGGCCACAGAGTGGTCCAAATATCCACTTGCAGATCCTACAAAAAGAGTGTTTCAAACCTGAACTGTCAAAGGAAGGTTCAACTCTGGGATTTGAACGCAAACATCACAAAGAAGTTTCTGAGAATGCTTCCGTTTAGTTAGGTGCAGTTATCCCGTTTCCAACGAAATCCTCAGACAGGTCCAAATATCCACTTGCAGATGCTACAAAAAGTGTGTTTCAAACCCGCTCCATCCAAAGGAATGTTCAGCTCTGTGACTTCAACTCAATGATCCCAAAGAATTTTCTGAGAATGCTTCTGTCTTGTTTTTATATGAAGTTATTTCCTTTACTACGAGAGTCCTCAAAGAGGTCCAAATATCCACTTGCAGTTTCTACAAAAAGAGTGTTTCAAACCTGAACTATCAAAGAAAGGTTCAACACTGTGAGTTGAATGCAAACATCACGAAGAAAGTTCTGAGAATGCTTCTGTTTAGTGATGTGCGGTTTATCCCGTTTCCAACGAAATCCTCAGAGAGGTCCAAATATCCACTTGCAGATGCTACAAAAAGTGTGTTTCAAACCCGCTCCATCCAAAGGAATGTTCAGCTCTGTGAGTTCAACTCAATGATCCCAAAGAATTTTCTGAGAATGCTTCTGTCTTGTTTTTATATGAAGTTATTTCCTTTACTACGAGAGTCCTCAAAGAGGTCCAAATATCCATCCACTTGCAGTTTCTACAAAAAGAGTGTTTCAAACCTGAACTATCAAAGAAAGGTTCAACACTGTGAGTTGAATGCAAACATCACGAAGAAAGTTCTGAGAATGCTTCTGTTTAGTGAGGTGCGGTTTATCCCGTTTCCAACGAAATCCTCAGAGAGGTCCAAATATCCACTTGCAGTTTCTACAAAAAGAGTGTTTCAACCCTGAACTTTCCAAGGAAGGTTCAAATCTGGGATTTGAACGCAAGCATCACAAAGAAGATTCTGAGACTGCTTCTGTTTAGTTAGCTGAAATTATCCCGTTTCCAACGAAATCCTCAGAGAGGTCCAAATATCCACTTGCAGTTTCTACAAAAAGAGTGTTTCAAACCTGAACTATCAAAGAAAGGTTCAACACTGTGAGTTGAATACAAACATCACGAAGAAAGTTCTGAGAATGCTTCAGTTTAGTGAGGTGCGGTTTTTCCCGTTTCCAACGAAATCCTCAGAGGGGTCAAATTATCCACTTGCAGTTTCTACAAAAAGAGTGTTTCAAACCTGAACTATCAAAGAATGGTTCAACACTGTGAGTTGAATGCAAACATCTCGAAGAAGGTTCTGAGAATGCTACTGTCTAGCTTTTACATGAAGTTATTTCCTTTACTACCATGGGCCTCCAAGCGGTCCATATCTCCACTTGCAGATTCTACAAAAAGAGAGTTTCCAAACTGCTCTGTCAAAGGGAATGTTCCACTCTGTGACTTGAATGCAATCATCCCAAAGTAGTTTCTGAGAATGCTTCTATCTAGTTTCTACGGGAAGATATTTCCTTTTCCACCACAGGCCTCAAAGCCCTCCAAATGTCCACTTGCAGATTCTAGAAAAAGAGTGTTTCAAAGCTTCCCTCTCATAAGGAAAGTTCAACTCTGTGAGTTGAATGCAAACATCACAAAGAAGTTTCTGAGAATGCTTCTGTTTAGCTTTTCTGTGAAGAGTATCCCGTTTCCAACGAAATCTTCAAAGCGGTCCAAATATCCACTTGCAGATTCCACAGAAAGAGTGTTTGGAAACTGCTGTTTGAAAAGGAACCTTCAACTCTGTGAGGTGAATGCAATCATCACAAAGAAGTTTCTGACAATGCTTCTCTCTGGTTTCTATGTGACGATAATTCGTTTTCCACCACATGCCTGAAAGCTCTCCAAATGTCCACTTGCAGACACTACGAAAAGAATGTTTCAGAACTGCTCTATGAAAAGCAGTGTGAAACTCTGTGAGTTGAACACCAACATCACAGAGAAGTTTCAGAGAATGCTTCTGTTTAGTTTTTATGTGAAGATATTCCCGTTTCCAAAGAAATCTTCAAAGAGGTCCACATATCCACTTGCAGATTCCACAGAAAGAGAGTTTCAAAACTGCTGTCTCCATAGGAGTGTTCAGCTCTGTGAGTTGAATGCAATCATCACAGAGAAGTTTCTGAGAAGGCTTCCGTCTAGATTTTAAGTGACGATATACGCGTTTCGAACGAAGGCCACAGAGTGGTCCAAATATCCACTTGCAGATCCTACAAAAAGAGTGTTTCAAACCTGAACTGTCAAAGGAAGGTTCAACTCTGGGATTTGAACGCAAACATCACAAAGAAGTTTCTGAGAATGCTTCCGTTTAGTTAGGTGCAGTTATCCCGTTTTCAACGAAATCCTCAGACAGGTCCAAATATCCACTTGCAGATGCTACAAAAAGTGTGTTTCAAACCCGCTCCATCCAAAGGAATGTTCAGCTCTGTGACTTCAACTCAATGATCCCAAAGAATTTTCTGAGAATGCTTCTGTCTTGTTTTTATATGAAGTTATTTCCTTTACTACGAGAGTCCTCAAAGAGGTCCAAATATCCACTTGCAGTTTCTACAAAAAGAGTGTTTCAAACCTGAACTATCAAAGAAAGGTTCAACACTGTGAGTTGAATACAAACATCACGAAGAAAGTTCTGAGAATGCTTCAGTTTAGTGAGGTGCGGTTTTTCCCGTTTCCAACGAAATCCTCAGAGGGGTCAAATTATCCACTTGCAGTTTCTACAAAAAGAGTGTTTCAAACCTGAACTATCAAAGAATGGTTCAACACTGTGAGTTGAATGCAAACATCTCGAAGAAGGTTCTGAGAATGCTACTGTCTAGGTTTTACATGAAGTTATTTCCTTTACTACCATGGGCCTCCAAGCGGTCCATATCTCCACTTGCAGATTCTACAAAAAGAGAGTTTCCAAACTGCTCTGTCAAAGGGAATGTTCCACTCTGTGACTTGAATGCAATCATCCCAAGGTAGTTTCTGAGAATGCTTCTATCTAGTTTCTACGGGAAGATATTTCCTTTTCCACCACAGGCCTCAAAGCCCTCCAAATGTCCACTTGCAGATTCTAGAAAAAGAGTGTTTCAAAGCTTCCCTCTCATAAGGAAAGTTCAACTCTGTGAGTTGAATGCAAACATCACAAAGAAGTTTCTGAGAATGCTTCTGTTTAGCTTTTCTGTGAAGAGTATCCCGTTTCCAACGAAATCTTCAAAGCGGTCCAAATATCCACTTGCAGATTCCACAGAAAGAGTGTTTGGAAACTGCTGTTTGAAAAGGAACCTTCAACTCTGTGAGGTGAATGCAATCATCACAAAGAAGTTTCTGACAATGCTTCTCTCTGGTTTCTATGTGACGATAATTCGTTTTCCACCACATGCCTGAAAGCTCTCCAAATGTCCACTTGCAGACACTACGAAAAGAATGTTTCAGAACTGCTCTATGAAAAGCAGTGTGAAACTCTGTGAGTTGAACACCAACATCACAGAGAAGTTTCAGAGAATGCTTCTGTTTAGTTTTTATGTGAAGATATTCCCGTTTCCAAAGAAATCTTCAAAGAGGTCCACATATCCACTTGCAGATTCCACAGAAAGAGAGTTTCAAAACTGCTGTCTCCATAGGAGTGTTCAGCTCTGTGAGTTGAATGCAATCATCACAGAGAAGTTTCTGAGAAGGCTTCCGTCTAGATTTTAAGTGACGATATACGCGTTTCGAACGAAGGCCACAGAGTGGTCCAAATATCCACTTGCAGATCCTACAAAAAGAGTGTTTCAAACCTGAACTGTCAAAGGAAGGTTCAACTCTGGGATTTGAACGCAAACATCACAAAGAAGTTTCTGAGAATGCTTCCGTTTAGTTAGGTGCAGTTATCCCGTTTCCAACGAAATCCTCAGACAGGTCCAAATATCCACTTGCAGATGCTACAAAAAGTGTGTTTCAAACCCGCTCCATCCAAAGGAATGTTCAGCTCTGTGACTTCAACTCAATGATCCCAAAGAATTTTCTGAGAATGCTTCTGTCTTGTTTTTATATGAAGTTATTTCCTTTACTACGAGAGTCCTCAAAGAGGTCCAAATATCCACTTGCAGTTTCTACAAAAAGAGTGTTTCAAACCTGAACTATCAAAGAAAGGTTCAACACTGTGAGTTGAATGCAAACATCACGAAGAAAGTTCTGAGAATGCTTCTGTTTAGTGAGGTGCGGTTTATCCCGTGTCCAACGAAATCCTCAGAGAGGTCCAAATATCCACTTGCAGTTTCTACAAAAAGAGTGTTTCAACCCTGAACTTTCCAAGGAAGGTTCAAATCTGGGATTTGAACGCAAGCATCACAAAGAAGATTCTGAGACTGCTTCTGTTTAGTTAGCTGAAATTATCCCGTTTCCAACGAAATCCTCAGAGAGGTCCAAATATCCACTTGCAGTTTCTACAAAAAGAGTGTTTCAACCCTGAACTTTCCAAGGAAGGTTCAAATCTGGGATTTGAACGCAAGCATCACAAAGAAGATTCTGAGACTGCTTCTGTTTAGTTAGCTGAAATTATCCCGTTTCCAACGAAATCCTCAGAGAGGTCCAAATATCCACTTGCAGTTTCTACAAAAAGAGTGTTTCAAACCTGAACTATCAAAGAAAGGTTCAACACTGTGAGTTGAATACAAACATCACGAAGAAAGTTCTGAGAATGCTTCAGTTTAGTGAGGTGCGGTTTTTCCCGTTTCCAACGAAATCCTCAGAGGGGTCAAATTATCCACTTGCAGTTTCTACAAAAAGAGTGTTTCAAACCTGAACTATCAAAGAATGGTTCAACACTGTGAGTTGAATGCAAACATCTCGAAGAAGGTTCTGAGAATGCTACTGTCTAGGTTTTACATGAAGTTATTTCCTTTACTACCATGGGCCTCCAAGCGGTCCATATCTCCACTTGCAGATTCTACAAAAAGAGAGTTTCCAAACTGCTCTGTCAAAGGGAATGTTCCACTCTGTGACTTGAATGCAATCATCCCAAAGTAGTTTCTGAGAATGCTTCTATCTAGTTTCTACGGGAAGATATTTCCTTTTCCACCACAGGCCTCAAAGCCCTCCAAATGTCCACTTGCAGATTCTAGAAAAAGAGTGTTTCAAAGCTTCCCTCTCATAAGGAAAGTTCAACTCTGTGAGTTGAATGCAAACATCACAAAGAAGTTTCTGAGAATGCTTCTGTTTAGCTTTTCTGTGAAGAGTATCCCGTTTCCAACGAAATCTTCAAAGCGGTCCAAATATCCACTTGCAGATTCCACAGAAAGAGTGTTTGGAAACTGCTGTTTGAAAAGGAACCTTCAACTCTGTGAGGTGAATGCAATCATCACAAAGAAGTTTCTGACAATGCTTCTCTCTGGTTTCTATGTGACGATAATTCGTTTTCCACCACATGCCTGAAAGCTCTCCAAATGTCCACTTGCAGACACTACGAAAAGAATGTTTCAGAACTGCTCTATGAAAAGCAGTGTGAAACTCTGTGAGTTGAACACCAACATCACAGAGAAGTTTCAGAGAATGCTTCTGTTTAGTTTTTATGTGAAGATATTCCCGTTTCCAAAGAAATCTTCAAAGAGGTCCACATATCCACTTGCAGATTCCACAGAAAGAGAGTTTCAAAACTGCTGTCTCCATAGGAGTGTTCAGCTCTGTGAGTTGAATGCAATCATCACAGAGAAGTTTCTGAGAAGGCTTCCGTCTAGATTTTAAGTGACGATATACGCGTTTCGAACGAAGGCCACAGAGTGGTCCAAATATCCACTTGCAGATCCTACAAAAAGAGTGTTTCAAACCTGAACTGTCAAAGGAAGGTTCAACTCTGGGATTTGAACGCAAACATCACAAAGAAGTTTCTGAGAATGCTTCCGTTTAGTTAGGTGCAGTTATCCCGTTTCCAACGAAATCCTCAGAGAGGTCCAAATATCCACTTGCAGATGCTACAAAAAGTGTGTTTCAAACCCGCTCCATCCAAAGGAATGTTCAGCTCTGTGACTTCAACTCAATGATCCCAAAGAATTTTCTGAGAATGCTTCTGTCTTGTTTTTATATGAAGTTATTTCCTTTACTACGAGAGTCCTCAAAGAGGTCCAAATATCCACTTGCAGTTTCTACAAAAAGAGTGTTTCAAACCTGAACTATCAAAGAAAGGTTCAACACTGTGAGTTGAATGCAAACATCACGAAGAAAGTTCTGAGAATGCTTCTGTTTAGTGAGGTGCGGTTTATCCCGTTTCCAACGAAATCCTCAGAGAGGTCCAAATATCCACTTGCAGTTTCTACAAAAAGAGTGTTTCAACCCTGAACTGTCCAAGGAAGGTTCAAATCTGGGATTTGAACGCAAGCATCACAAAGAAGATTCTGAGACTGCTTCTGTTTAGTTAGCTGAAATTATCCCGTTTCCAACGAAATCCTCAGAGAGGTCCAAATATCCACTTGCAGTTTCTACAAAAAGAGTGTTTCAACCCTGAACTTTCCAAGGAAGGTTCAAATCTGGGATTTGAACGCAAGCATCACAAAGAAGATTCTGAGACTGCTTCTGTTTAGTTAGCTGAAATTATCCCGTTTCCAACGAAATCCTCAGAGAGGTCCAAATATCCACTTGCAGTTTCTACAAAAAGAGTGTTTCAACCCTGAACTTTCCAAGGAAGGTTCAAATCTGGGATTTGAACGCAAGCATCACAAAGAAGATTCTGAGACTGCTTCTGTTTAGTTAGCTGAAATTATCCCGTTTCCAACGAAATCCTCAGAGAGGTCCAAATATCCACTTGCAGTTTCTACAAAAAGAGTGTTTCAACCCTGAACTTTCCAAGGAAGGTTCAAATCTGGGATTTGAACGCAAGCATCACAAAGAAGATTCTGAGACTGCTTCTGTTTAGTTAGCTGAAATTATCCCGTTTCCAACGAAATCCTCAGAGAGGTCCAAATATCCACTTGCAGTTTCTACAAAAAGAGTGTTTCAAACCTGAACTATCAAAGAAAGGTTCAACACTGTGAGTTGAATACAAACATCACGAAGAAAGTTCTGAGAATGCTTCAGTTTAGTGAGGTGCGGTTTTTCCCGTTTCC
This sequence comes from Pan troglodytes, assembly GCF_028858775.2. Classification (NCBI taxonomy): domain Eukaryota; kingdom Metazoa; phylum Chordata; class Mammalia; order Primates; family Hominidae; genus Pan; species Pan troglodytes. The sequence continues at coordinate 29,694,247 of NC_072410.2, forward strand.
AACGAAATCCTCAGAGGGGTCAAATTATCCACTTGCAGTTTCTACAAAAAGAGTGTTTCAAACCTGAACTATCAAAGAATGGTTCAACACTGTGAGTTGAATGCAAACATCTCGAAGAAGGTTCTGAGAATGCTACTGTCTAGGTTTTACATGAAGTTATTTCCTTTACTACCATGGGCCTCCAAGCGGTCCATATCTCCACTTGCAGATTCTACAAAAAGAGAGTTTCCAAACTGCTCTGTCAAAGGGAATGTTCCACTCTGTGACTTGAATGCAATCATCCCAAAGTAGTTTCTGAGAATGCTTCTATCTAGTTTCTACGGTAAGATATTTCCTTTTCCACCACAGGCCTCAAAGCCCTCCAAATGTCCACTTGCAGATTCTAGAAAAAGAGTGTTTCAAAGCTTCCCTCTCATAAGGAAAGTTCAACTCTGTGAGTTGAATGCAAACATCACAAAGAAGTTTCTGAGAATGCTTCTGTTTAGCTTTTCTGTGAAGAGTATCCCGTTTCCAACGAAATCTTCAAAGCGGTCCAAATATCCACTTGCAGATTCCACAGAAAGAGTGTTTGGAAACTGCTGTTTGAAAAGGAACCTTCAACTCTGTGAGGTGAATGCAATCATCACAAAGAAGTTTCTGACAATGCTTCTCTCTGGTTTCTATGTGACGATAATTCGTTTTCCACCACATGCCTGAAAGCTCTCCAAATGTCCACTTGCAGACACTACGAAAAGAATGTTTCAGAACTGCTCTATGAAAAGCAGTGTGAAACTCTGTGAGTTGAACACCAACATCACAGAGAAGTTTCAGAGAATGCTTCTGTTTAGTTTTTATGTGAAGATATTCCCGTTTCCAAAGAAATCTTCAAAGAGGTCCACATATCCACTTGCAGATTCCACAGAAAGAGAGTTTCAAAACTGCTGTCTCCATAGGAGTGTTCAGCTCTGTGAGTTGAATGCAATCATCACAGAGAAGTTTCTGAGAAGGCTTCCGTCTAGATTTTAAGTGACGATATACGCGTTTCGAACGAAGGCCACAGAGTGGTCCAAATATCCACTTGCAGATCCTACAAAAAGAGTGTTTCAAACCTGAACTGTCAAAGGAAGGTTCAACTCTGGGATTTGAACGCAAACATCACAAAGAAGTTTCTGAGAATGCTTCCGTTTAGTTAGGTGCAGTTATCCCGTTTCCAACGAAATCCTCAGACAGGTCCAAATATCCACTTGCAGATGCTACAAAAAGTGTGTTTCAAACCCGCTCCATCCAAAGGAATGTTCAGCTCTGTGACTTCAACTCAATGATCCCAAAGAATTTTCTGAGAATGCTTCTGTCTTGTTTTTATATGAAGTTATTTCCTTTACTACGAGAGTCCTCAAAGAGGTCCAAATATCCACTTGCAGTTTCTACAAAAAGAGTGTTTCAAACCTGAACTATCAAAGAAAGGTTCAACACTGTGAGTTGAATGCAAACATCACGAAGAAAGTTCTGAGAATGCTTCTGTTTAGTGAGGTGCGGTTTATCCCGTTTCCAACGAAATCCTCAGAGAGGTCCAAATATCCACTTGCAGTTTCTACAAAAAGAGTGTTTCAACCCTGAACTTTCCAAGGAAGGTTCAAATCTGGGATTTGAACGCAAGCATCACAAAGAAGATTCTGAGACTGCTTCTGTTTAGTTAGCTGAAATTATCCCGTTTCCAACGAAATCCTCAGAGAGGTCCAAATATCCACTTGCAGTTTCTACAAAAAGAGTGTTTCAACCCTGAACTTTCCAAGGAAGGTTCAAATCTGGGATTTGAACGCAAGCATCACAAAGAAGATTCTGAGACTGCTTCTGTTTAGTTAGGTGCAGTTATCCCGTTTCCAACGAAATCCTCAGAGAGGTCCAAATATCCACTTGCAGATGCTACAAAAAGTGTGTTTCAAACCCGCTCCATCAAAAGGAATGTTCAGCTCTGTGACTTCAACTCAATGATCCCAAAGAATTTTCTGAGAATGCTTCTGTCTTGTTTTTATATGAAGTTATTTCCTTTACTACGAGAGTCCTCAAAGAGGTCCAAATATCCACTTGCAGTTTCTACAAAAAGAGTGTTTCAAACCTGAACTATCAAAGAAAGGTTCAACACTGTGAGTTGAATGCAAACATCACGAAGAAAGTTCTGAGAATGCTTCTGTTTAGTGAGGTGCGGTTTATCCCGTTTCCAACGAAATCCTCAGAGAGGTCCAAATATCCACTTGCAGTTTCTACAAAAAGAGTGTTTCAACCCTGAACTTTCCAAGGAAGGTTCAAATCTGGGATTTGAACGCAAGCATCACAAAGAAGATTCTGAGACTGCTTCTGTTTAGTTAGCTGAAATTATCCCGTTTCCAACGAAATCCTCAGAGAGGTCCAAATATCCACTTGCAGTTTCTACAAAAAGAGTGTTTCAAACCTGAACTATCAAAGAAAGGTTCAACACTGTGAGTTGAATACAAACATCACGAAGAAAGTTCTGAGAATGCTTCAGTTTAGTGAGGTGCGGTTTTTCCCGTTTCCAACCAAATCCTCAGAGGGGTCAAATTATCCACTTGCAGTTTCTACAAAAAGAGTGTTTCAAACCTGAACTATCAAAGAATGGTTCAACACTGTGAGTTGAATGCAAACATCTCGAAGAAGGTTCTGAGAATGCTACTGTCTAGCTTTTACATGAAGTTATTTCCTTTACTACCATGGGCCTCCAAGCGGTCCATATCTCCACTTGCAGATTCTACAAAAAGAGAGTTTCCAAACTGCTCTGTCAAAGGGAATGTTCCACTCTGTGACTTGAATGCAATCATCCCAAAGTAGTTTCTGAGAATGCTTCTATCTAGTTTCTACGGGAAGATATTTCCTTTTCCACCACAGGCCTCAAAGCCCTCCAAATGTCCACTTGCAGATTCTAGAAAAAGAGTGTTTCAAAGCTTCCCTCTCATAAGGAAAGTTCAACTCTGTGAGTTGAATGCAAACATCACAAAGAAGTTTCTGAGAATGCTTCTGTTTAGCTTTTCTGTGAAGAGTATCCCGTTTCCAACGAAATCTTCAAAGCGGTCCAAATATCCACTTGCAGATTCCACAGAAAGAGTGTTTGGAAACTGCTGTTTGAAAAGGAACCTTCAACTCTGTGAGGTGAATGCAATCATCACAAAGAAGTTTCTGACAATGCTTCTCTCTGGTTTCTATGTGACGATAATTCGTTTTCCACCACATGCCTGAAAGCTCTCCAAATGTCCACTTGCAGACACTACGAAAAGAATGTTTCAGAACTGCTCTATGAAAAGCAGTGTGAAACTCTGTGAGTTGAACACCAACATCACAGAGAAGTTTCAGAGAATGCTTCTGTTTAGTTTTTATGTGAAGATATTCCCGTTTCCAAAGAAATCTTCAAAGAGGTCCACATATCCACTTGCAGATTCCACAGAAAGAGAGTTTCAAAACTGCTGTCTCCATAGGAGTGTTCAGCTCTGTGAGTTGAATGCAATCATCACAGAGAAGTTTCTGAGAAGGCTTCCGTCTAGATTTTAAGTGACGATATACGCGTTTCGAACGAAGGCCACAGAGTGGTCCAAATATCCACTTGCAGATCCTACAAAAAGAGTGTTTCAAACCTGAACTGTCAAAGGAAGGTTCAACTCTGGGATTTGAACGCAAACATCACAAAGAAGTTTCTGAGAATGCTTCCGTTTAGTTAGGTGCAGTTATCCCGTTTCCAACGAAATCCTCAGACAGGTCCAAATATCCACTTGCAGATGCTACAAAAAGTGTGTTTCAAACCCGCTCCATCCAAAGGAATGTTCAGCTCTGTGACTTCAACTCAATGATCCCAAAGAATTTTCTGAGAATGCTTCTGTCTTGTTTTTATATGAAGTTATTTCCTTTACTACGAGAGTCCTCAAAGAGGTCCAAATATCCACTTGCAGTTTCTACAAAAAGAGTGTTTCAAACCTGAACTATCAAAGAAAGGTTCAACACTGTGAGTTGAATGCAAACATCACGAAGAAAGTTCTGAGAATGCTTCTGTTTAGTGAGGTGCGGTTTATCCCGTTTCCAACGAAATCCTCAGAGAGGTCCAAATATCCACTTGCAGATGCTACAAAAAGTGTGTTTCAAACCCGCTCCATCCAAAGGAATGTTCAGCTCTGTGACTTCAACTCAATGATCCCAAAGAATTTTCTGAGAATGCTTCTGTCTTGTTTTTATATGAAGTTATTTCCTTTACTACGAGAGTCCTCAAAGAGGTCCAAATATCCACTTGCAGTTTCTACAAAAAGAGTGTTTCAAACCTGAACTATCAAAGAAAGGTTCAACACTGTGAGTTGAATGCAAACATCACGAAGAAAGTTCTGAGAATGCTTCTGTTTAGTGAGGTGCGGTTTATCCCGTTTCCAACGAAATCCTCAGAGAGGTCCAAATATCCACTTGCAGTTTCTACAAAAAGAGTGTTTCAACCCTGAACTTTCCAAGGAAGGTTCAAATCTGGGATTTGAACGCAAGCATCACAAAGAAGATTCTGAGACTGCTTCTGTTTAGTTAGCTGAAATTATCCCGTTTCCAACGAAATCCTCAGAGAGGTCCAAATATCCACTTGCAGTTTCTACAAAAAGAGTGTTTCAAACCTGAACTATCAAAGAAAGGTTCAACACTGTGAGTTGAATACAAACATCACGAAGAAAGTTCTGAGAATGCTTCAGTTTAGTGAGGTGCGGTTTTTCCCGTTTCCAACGAAATCCTCAGAGGGGTCAAATTATCCACTTGCAGTTTCTACAAAAAGAGTGTTTCAAACCTGAACTATCAAAGAATGGTTCAACACTGTGAGTTGAATGCAAACATCTCGAAGAAGGTTCTGAGAATGCTACTGTCTAGGTTTTACATGAAGTTATTTCCTTTACTACCATGGGCCTCCAAGCGGTCCATATCTCCACTTGCAGATTCTACAAAAAGAGAGTTTCCAAACTGCTCTGTCAAAGGGAATGTTCCACTCTGTGACTTGAATGCAATCATCCCAAAGTAGTTTCTGAGAATGCTTCTATCTAGTTTCTACGGGAAGATATTTCCTTTTCCACCACAGGCCTCAAAGCCCTCCAAATGTCCACTTGCAGATTCTAGAAAAAGAGTGTTTCAAAGCTTCCCTCTCATAAGGAAAGTTCAACTCTGTGAGTTGAATGCAAACATCACAAAGAAGTTTCTGAGAATGCTTCTGTTTAGCTTTTCTGTGAAGAGTATCCCGTTTCCAACGAAATCTTCAAAGCGGTCCAAATATCCACTTGCAGATTCCACAGAAAGAGTGTTTGGAAACTGCTGTTTGAAAAGGAACCTTCAACTCTGTGAGGTGAATGCAATCATCACAAAGAAGTTTCTGACAATGCTTCTCTCTGGTTTCTATGTGACGATAATTCGTTTTCCACCACATGCCTGAAAGCTCTCCAAATGTCCACTTGCAGACACTACGAAAAGAATGTTTCAGAACTGCTCTATGAAAAGCAGTGTGAAACTCTGTGAGTTGAACACCAACATCACAGAGAAGTTTCAGAGAATGCTTCTGTTTAGTTTTTATGTGAAGATATTCCCGTTTCCAAAGAAATCTTCAAAGAGGTCCACATATCCACTTGCAGATTCCACAGAAAGAGAGTTTCAAAACTGCTGTCTCCATAGGAGTGTTCAGCTCTGTGAGTTGAATGCAATCATCACAGAGAAGTTTCTGAGAAGGCTTCCGTCTAGATTTTAAGTGACGATATACGCGTTTCGAACGAAGGCCACAGAGTGGTCCAAATATCCACTTGCAGATCCTACAAAAAGAGTGTTTCAAACCTGAACTGTCAAAGGAAGGTTCAACTCTGGGATTTGAACGCAAACATCACAAAGAAGTTTCTGAGAATGCTTCCGTTTAGTTAGGTGCAGTTATCCCGTTTCCAACGAAATCCTCAGACAGGTCCAAATATCCACTTGCAGATGCTACAAAAAGTGTGTTTCAAACCCGCTCCATCCAAAGGAATGTTCAGCTCTGTGACTTCAACTCAATGATCCCAAAGAACTTTCTGAGAATGCTTCTGTCTTGTTTTTATATGAAGTTATTTCCTTTACTACGAGAGTCCTCAAAGAGGTCCAAATATCCACTTGCAGTTTCTACAAAAAGAGTGTTTCAAACCTGAACTATCAAAGAAAGGTTCAACACTGTGAGTTGAATGCAAACATCACGAAGAAAGTTCTGAGAATGCTTCTGTTTAGTGAGGTGCGGTTTATCCCGTTTCCAACGAAATCCTCAGAGAGGTCCAAATATCCACTTGCAGTTTCTACAAAAAGAGTGTTTCAACCCTGAACTTTCCAAGGAAGGTTCAAATCTGGGATTTGAACGCAAGCATCACAAAGAAGATTCTGAGACTGCTTCTGTTTAGTTAGCTGAAATTATCCCGTTTCCAACGAAATCCTCAGAGAGGTCCAAATATCCACTTGCAGTTTCTACAAAAAGAGTGTTTCAAACCTGAACTATCAAAGAATGGTTCAACACTGTGAGTTGAATGCAAACATCTCGAAGAAGGTTCTGAGAATGCTACTGTCTAGCTTTTACATGAAGTTATTTCCTTTACTACCATGGGCCTCCAAGCGGTCCATATCTCCACTTGCAGATTCTACAAAAAGAGAGTTTCCAAACTGCTCTGTCAAAGGGAATGTTCCACTCTGTGACTTGAATGCAATCATCCCAAAGTAGTTTCTGAGAATGCTTCTATCTAGTTTCTACGGGAAGATATTTCCTTTTCCACCACAGGCCTCAAAGCCCTCCAAATGTCCACTTGCAGATTCTAGAAAAAGAGTGTTTCAAAGCTTCCCTCTCATAAGGAAAGTTCAACTCTGTGAGTTGAATGCAAACATCACAAAGAAGTTTCTGAGAATGCTTCTGTTTAGCTTTTCTGTGAAGAGTATCCCGTTTCCAACGAAATCTTCAAAGCGGTCCAAATATCCACTTGCAGATTCCACAGAAAGAGTGTTTGGAAACTGCTGTTTGAAAAGGAACCTTCAACTCTGTGAGGTGAATGCAATCATCACAAAGAAGTTTCTGACAATGCTTCTCTCTGGTTTCTATGTGACGATAATTCGTTTTCCACCACATGCCTGAAAGCTCTCCAAATGTCCACTTGCAGACACTACGAAAAGAATGTTTCAGAACTGCTCTATGAAAAGCAGTGTGAAACTCTGTGAGTTGAACACCAACATCACAGAGAAGTTTCAGAGAATGCTTCTGTTTAGTTTTTATGTGAAGATATTCCCGTTTCCAAAGAAATCTTCAAAGAGGTCCACATATCCACTTGCAGATTCCACAGAAAGAGAGTTTCAAAACTGCTGTCTCCATAGGAGTGTTCAGCTCTGTGAGTTGAATGCAATCATCACAGAGAAGTTTCTGAGAAGGCTTCCGTCTAGATTTTAAGTGACGATATACGCGTTTCGAACAAAGGCCACAGAGTGGTCCAAATATCCACTTGCAGATCCTACAAAAAGAGTGTTTCAAACCTGAACTGTCAAAGGAAGGTTCAACTCTGGGATTTGAACGCAAACATCACAAAGAAGTTTCTGAGAATGCTTCCGTTTAGTTAGGTGCAGTTATCCCGTTTCCAACGAAATCCTCAGACAGGTCCAAATATCCACTTGCAGATGCTACAAAAAGTGTGTTTCAAACCCGCTCCATCCAAAGGAATGTTCAGCTCTGTGACTTCAACTCAATGATCCCAAAGAACTTTCTGAGAATGCTTCTGTCTTGTTTTTATATGAAGTTATTTCCTTTACTACGAGAGTCCTCAAAGAGGTCCAAATATCCACTTGCAGTTTCTACAAAAAGAGTGTTTCAAACCTGAACTATCAAAGAAAGGTTCAACACTGTGAGTTGAATGCAAACATCACGAAGAAAGTTCTGAGAATGCTTCTGTTTAGTGAGGTGCGGTTTATCCCGTTTCCAACGAAATCCTCAGAGAGGTCCAAATATCCACTTGCAGATGCTACAAAAAGTGTGTTTCAAACCCGCTCCATCGAAAGGAATGTTCAGCTCTGTGACTTCAACTCAATGATCCCAAAGAATTTTCTGAGAATGCTTCTGTCTTGTTTTTATATGAAGTTATTTCCTTTACTACGAGAGTCCTCAAAGAGGTCCAAATATCCACTTGCAGTTTCTACAAAAAGAGTGTTTCAAACCTGAACTATCAAAGAAAGGTTCAACACTGTGAGTTGAATGCAAACATCACGAAGAAAGTTCTGAGAATGCTTCTGTTTAGTGAGGTGCGGTTTATCCCGTTTCCAACGAAATCCTCAGAGAGGTCCAAATATCCACTTGCAGTTTCTACAAAAAGAGTGTTTCAACCCTGAACTTTCCAAGGAAGGTTCAAATCTGGGATTTGAACGCAAGCATCACAAAGAAGATTCTGAGACTGCTTCTGTTTAGTTAGCTGAAATTATCCCGTTTCCAACGAAATCCTCAGAGAGGTCCAAATATCCACTTGCAGTTTCTACAAAAAGAGTGTTTCAAACCTGAACTATCAAAGAAAGGTTCAACACTGTGAGTTGAATACAAACATCACGAAGAAAGTTCTGAGAATGCTTCAGTTTAGTGAGGTGCGGTTTTTCCCGTTTCCAACGAAATCCTCAGAGGGGTCAAATTATCCACTTGCAGTTTCTACAAAAAGAGTGTTTCAAACCTGAACTATCAAAGAATGGTTCAACACTGTGAGTTGAATGCAAACATCTCGAAGAAGGTTCTGAGAATGCTACTGTCTAGCTTTTACATGAAGTTATTTCCTTTACTACCATGGGCCTCCAAGCGGTCCATATCTCCACTTGCAGATTCTACAAAAAGAGAGTTTCCAAACTGCTCTGTCAAAGGGAATGTTCCACTCTGTGACTTGAATGCAATCATCCCAAAGTAGTTTCTGAGAATGCTTCTATCTAGTTTCTACGGGAAGATATTTCCTTTTCCACCACAGGCCTCAAAGCCCTCCAAATGTCCACTTGCAGATTCTAGAAAAAGAGTGTTTCAAAGCTTCCCTCTCATAAGGAAAGTTCAACTCTGTGAGTTGAATGCAAACATCACAAAGAAGTTTCTGAGAATGCTTCTGTTTAGCTTTTCTGTGAAGAGTATCCCGTTTCCAACGAAATCTTCAAAGCGGTCCAAATATCCACTTGCAGATTCCACAGAAAGAGTGTTTGGAAACTGCTGTTTGAAAAGGAACCTTCAACTCTGTGAGGTGAATGCAATCATCACAAAGAAGTTTCTGACAATGCTTCTCTCTGGTTTCTATGTGACGATAATTCGTTTTCCACCACATGCCTGAAAGCTCTCCAAATGTCCACTTGCAGACACTACGAAAAGAATGTTTCAGAACTGCTCTATGAAAAGCAGTGTGAAACTCTGTGAGTTGAACACCAACATCACAGAGAAGTTTCAGAGAATGCTTCTGTTTAGTTTTTATGTGAAGATATTCCCGTTTCCAAAGAAATCTTCAAAGAGGTCCACATATCCACTTGCAGATTCCACAGAAAGAGAGTTTCAAAACTGCTGTCTCCATAGGAGTGTTCAGCTCTGTGAGTTGAATGCAATCATCACAGAGAAGTTTCTGAGAAGGCTTCCGTCTAGATTTTAAGTGACGATATACGCGTTTCGAACGAAGGCCACAGAGTGGTCCAAATATCCACTTGCAGATCCTACAAAAAGAGTGTTTCAAACCTGAACTGTCAAAGGAAGGTTCAACTCTGGGATTTGAACGCAAACATCACAAAGAAGTTTCTGAGAATGCTTCTGTTTAGTGAGGTGCGGTTTATCCCGTTTACAACGAAATCCTCAGAGAGGTCCAAATATCCACTTGCAGTTTCTACAAAAAGAGTGTTTCAACCCTGAACTTTCCAAGGAAGGTTCAAATCTGGGATTTGAACGCAAGCATCACAAAGAAGATTCTGAGACTGCTTCTGTTTAGTTAGCTGAAATTATCCCGTTTCCAACGAAATCCTCAGAGAGGTCCAAATATCCACTTGCAGTTTCTACAAAAAGAGTGTTTCAAACCTGAACTATCAAAGAAAGGTTCAACACTTTGAGTTGAATACAAACATCACGGAGAAAGTTCTGAGAATGCTTCAGTTTAGTGAGGTGCGGTTTTTCCCGTTTCCAACGAAATCCTCAGAGGGGTCAAATTATCCACTTGCAGTTTCTACAAAAAGAGTGTTTCAAACCTGAACTATCAAAGAGAGTTTCAACACTGTGAGTTGAATGCAAACATCACGAAGAAAGTTCTGAGAATGCTTCTGTTTAGTGAGGTGCGGTTTATCCCGTTTCCAACGAAATCCTCAGAGAGGTCCAAATATCCACTTGCAGATGCTACAAAAAGTGTGTTTCAAACCCGCTCCATCCAAAGGAATGTTCAGCTCTGTGACTTCAACTCAATGATCCCAAAGAATTTTCTGAGAATGCTTCTGTCTTGTTTTTATATGAAGTTATTTCCTTTACTACGAGAGTCCTCAAAGAGGTCCAAATATCCACTTGCAGTTTCTACAAAAAGAGTGTTTCAAACCTGAACTATCAAAGAAAGGTTCAACACTGTGAGTTGAATGCAAACATCACGAAGAAAGTTCTGAGAATGCTTCTGTTTAGTGAGGTGCGGTTTATCCCGTTTCCAACGAAATCCTCAGAGAGGTCCAAATATCCACTTGCAGTTTCTACAAAAAGAGTGTTTCAACCCTGAACTTTCCAAGGAAGGTTCAAATCTGGGATTTGAACGCAAGCATCACAAAGAAGATTCTGAGACTGCTTCTGTTTAGTTAGCTGAAATTATCCCGTTTCCAACGAAATCCTCAGAGAGGTCCAAATATCCACTTGCAGTTTCTACAAAAAGAGTGTTTCAAACCTGAACTATCAAAGAAAGGTTCAACACTGTGAGTTGAATACAAACATCACGAAGAAAGTTCTGAGAATGCTTCAGTTTAGTGAGGTGCGGTTTTTCCCGTTTCCAACGAAATCCTCAGAGGGGTCAAATTATCCACTTGCAGTTTCTACAAAAAGAGTGTTTCAAACCTGAACTATAAAGAATGGTTCAACACTGTGAGTTGAATGCAAACATCTCGAAGAAGGTTCTGAGAATGCTACTGTCTAGCTTTTACATGAAGTTATATTTCCTTTACTACCATGGGCCTCCAAGCGGTCCATATCTCCACTTGCAGATTCTACAAAAAGAGAGTTTCCAAACTGCTCTGTCAAAGGGAATGTTCCACTCTGTGACTTGAATGCAATCATCCCAAAGTAGTTTCTGAGAATGCTTCTATCTAGTTTCTACGGGAAGATATTTCCTTTTCCACCACAGGCCTCAAAGCCCTCCAAATGTCCACTTGCAGATTCTAGAAAAAGAGTGTTTCAAAGCTTCCCTCTCATAAGGAAAGTTCAACTCTGTGAGTTGAATGCAAACATCACAAAGAAGTTTCTGAGAATGCTTCTGTTTAGCTTTTCTGTGAAGAGTATCCCGTTTCCAGCGAAATCTTCAAAGCGGTCCAAATATCCACTTGCAGATTCCACAGAAAGAGTGTTTGGAAACTGCTGTTTGAAAAGGAACCTTCAACTCTGTGAGGTGAATGCAATCATCACAAAGAAGTTTCTGACAATGCTTCTCTCTGGTTTCTATGTGACGATAATTCGTTTTCCACCACATGCCTGAAAGCTCTCCAAATGTCCACTTGCAGACACTACGAAAAGAATGTTTCAGAACTGCTCTATGAAAAGCAGTGTGAAACTCTGTGAGTTGAACACCAACATCACAGAGAAGTTTCAGAGAATGCTTCTGTTTAGTTTTTATGTGAAGATATTCCCGTTTCCAAAGAAATCTTCAAAGAGGGCCACATATCCACTTGCAGATTCCACAGAAAGAGAGTTTCAAAACTGCTGTCTCCATAGGAGTGTTCAGCTCTGTGAGTTGAATGCAATCATCACAGAGAAGTTTCTGAGAAGGCTTCCGTCTAGATTTTAAGTGACGATATACGCGTCTCGAACGAAGGCCACAGAGTGGTCCAAATATCCACTTGCAGATCCTACAAAAAGAGTGTTTCAAACCTGAACTGTCAAAGGAAGGTTCAACTCTGGGATTTGAACGCAAACATCACAAAGAAGTTTCTGAGAATGCTTCTGTTTAGTGAGGTGCGGTTTATCCCGTTTAGAACGAAATCCTCAGGGAGGTCCAAATATCCACTTGCAGTTTCTACAAAAAGAGTGTTTCAACCCTGAACTTTCCAAGGAAGGTTCAAATCTGGGATTTGAACGCAAGCATCACAAAGAAGATTCTGAGACTGCTTCTGTTTAGTTAGCTGAAATTATCCCGTTTCCAACGAAATCCTCAGAGAGGTCCAAATATCCACTTGCAGTTTCTACAAAAAGAGTGTTTCAAACCTGAACTATCAAAGAAAGTTTCAACACTGTGAGTTGAATGCAAACATCACGAAGAAAGTTCTGAGAATGCTTCTGTTTAGTGAGGTGCGGTTTATCCCGTTTCCAACGAAATCCTCAGAGAGGTCCAAATATCCACTTGCAGATGCTACAAAAAGTGTGTTTCAAACCCGCTCCATCCAAAGGAATGTTCAGCTCTGTGACTTCAACTCAATGATCCCAAAGAATTTTCTGAGAATGCTTCTGTCTTGTTTTTATATGAAGTTATTTCCTTTACTACGAGAGTCCTCAAAGAGGTCCAAATATCCACTTGCAGTTTCTACAAAAAGAGTGTTTCAAACCTGTACTATCAAAGAAAGGTTCAACACTGTGAGTTGAATGCAAACATCACGAAGAAAGTTCTGAGAATGCTTCTGTTTAGTGAGGTGCGGTTTATCCCGTTTCCAACGAAATCCTCAGAGAGGTCCAAATATCCACTTGCAGTTTCTACAAAAAGAGTGTTTCAACCCTGAACTTTCCAAGGAAGGTTCAAATCTGGGATTTGAACGCAAGCATCACAAAGAAGATTCTGAGACTGCTTCTGTTTAGTTAGCTGAAATTATCCCGTTTCCAACGAAATCCTCAGAGAGGTCCAAATATCCACTTGCAGTTTCTACAAAAAGAGTGTTTCAAACCTGAACTATCAAAGAAAGGTTCAACACTGTGAGTTGAATACAAACATCACGAAGAAAGTTCTGAGAATGCTTCAGTTTAGTGAGGTGCGGTTTTTCCCGTTTCCAACGAAATCCTCAGAGGGGTCAAATTATCCACTTGCAGTTTCTACAAAAAGAGTGTTTCAAACCTGAACTATAAAGAATGGTTCAACACTGTGAGTTGAATGCAAACATCTCGAAGAAGGTTCTGAGAATGCTACTGTCTAGCTTTTACATGAAGTTATATTTCCTTTACTACCATGGGCCTCCAAGCGGTCCATATCTCCACTTGCAGATTCTACAAAAAGAGAGTTTCCAAACTGCTCTGTCAAAGGGAATGTTCCACTCTGTGACTTGAATGCAATCATCCCAAAGTAGTTTCTGAGAATGCTTCTATCTAGTTTCTACGGGAAGATATTTCCTTTTCCACCACAGGCCTCAAAGCCCTCCAAATGTCCACTTGCAGATTCTAGAAAAAGAGTGTTTCAAAGCTTCCCTCTCATAAGGAAAGTTCAACTCTGTGAGTTGAATGCAAACATCACAAAGAAGTTTCTGAGAATGCTTCTGTTTAGCTTTTCTGTGAAGAGTATCCCGTTTCCAGCGAAATCTTCAAAGCGGTCCAAATATCCACTTGCAGATTCCACAGAAAGAGTGTTTGGAAACTGCTGTTTGAAAAGGAACCTTCAACTCTGTGAGGTGAATGCAATCATCACAAAGAAGTTTCTGACAATGCTTCTCTCTGGTTTCTATGTGACGATAATTCGTTTTCCACCACATGCCTGAAAGCTCTCCAAATGTCCACTTGCAGACACTACGAAAAGAATGTTTCAGAACTGCTCTATGAAAAGCAGTGTGAAACTCTGTGAGTTGAACACCAACATCACAGAGAAGTTTCAGAGAATGCTTCTGTTTAGTTTTTATGTGAAGATATTCCCGTTTCCAAAGAAATCTTCAAAGAGGGCCACATATCCACTTGCAGATTCCACAGAAAGAGAGTTTCAAAACTGCTGTCTCCATAGGAGTGTTCAGCTCTGTGAGTTGAATGCAATCATCACAGAGAAGTTTCTGAGAAGGCTTCCGTCTAGATTTTAAGTGACGATATACGCGTTTCGAACGAAGGCCACAGAGTGGTCCAAATATCCACTTGCAGATCCTACAAAAAGAGTGTTTCAAACCTGAACTGTCAAAGGAAGGTTCAACTCTGGGATTTGAACGCAAACATCACAAAGAAGTTTCTGAGAATGCTTCTGTTTAGTGAGGTGCGGTTTATCCCGTTTACAACGAAATCCTCAGAGAGGTCCAAATATCCACTTGCAGTTTCTACAAAAAGAGTGTTTCAACCCTGAACTTTCCAAGGAAAGTTCAAATCTGGGATTTGAACGCAAGCATCACAAAGAAGATTCTGAGACTGCTTCTGTTTAGTTAGCTGAAATTATCCCGTTTCCAACGAAATCCTCAGAGAGGTCCAAATATCCACTTGCAGTTTCTACAAAAAGAGTGTTTCAAACCTGAACTATCAAAGAAAGGTTCAACACTTTGAGTTGAATACAAACATCACGGAGAAAGTTCTGAGAATGCTTCAGTTTAGTGAGGTGCGGTTTTTCCCGTTTCCAACGAAATCCTCAGAGGGGTCAAATTATCCACTTGCAGTTTCTACAAAAAGAGTGTTTCAAACCTGAACTATCAAAGAAAGTTTCAACACTGTGAGTTGAATGCAAACATCACGAAGAAAGTTCTGAGAATGCTTCTGTTTAGTGAGGTGCGGTTTATCCCGTTTCCAACGAAATCCTCAGAGAGGTCCAAATATCCACTTGCAGATGCTACAAAAAGTGTGTTTCAAACCCGCTCCATCCAAAGGAATGTTCAGCTCTGTGACTTCAACTCAATGATCCCAAAGAATTTTCTGAGAATGCTTCTGTCTTGTTTTTATATGAAGTTATTTCCTTTACTACGAGAGTCCTCAAAGAGGTCCAAATATCCACTTGCAGTTTCTACAAAAAGAGTGTTTCAAACCTGAACTATCAAAGAAAGGTTCAACACTGTGAGTTGAATGCAAACATCACGAAGAAAGTTCTGAGAATGCTTCTGTTTAGTGAGGTGCGGTTTATCCCGTTTCCAACGAAATCCTCAGAGAGGTCCAAATATCCACTTGCAGTTTCTACAAAAAGAGTGTTTCAACCCTGAACTTTCCAAGGAAGGTTCAAATCTGGGATTTGAACGCAAGCATCACAAAGAAGATTCTGAGACTGCTTCTGTTTAGTTAGCTGAAATTATCCCGTTTCCAACGAAATCCTCAGAGAGGTCCAAATATCCACTTGCAGTTTCTACAAAAAGAGTGTTTCAAACCTGAACTATCAAAGAAAGGTTCAACACTGTGAGTTGAATACAAACATCACGAAGAAAGTTCTGAGAATGCTTCAGTTTAGTGAGGTGCGGTTTTTCCCGTTTCCAACGAAATCCTCAGAGGGGTCAAATTATCCACTTGCAGTTTCTACAAAAAGAGTGTTTCAAACCTGAACTATCAAAGAATGGTTCAACACTGTGAGTTGAATGCAAACATCTCGAAGAAGGTTCTGAGAATGCTACTGTCTAGGTTTTACATGAAGTTATTTCCTTTACTACCATGGGCCTCCAAGCGGTCCATATCTCCACTTGCAGATTCTACAAAAAGAGAGTTTCCAAACTGCTCTGTCAAAGGGAATGTTCCACTCTGTGACTTGAATGCAATCATCCCAAAGTAGTTTCTGAGAATGCTTCTATCTAGTTTCTACGGGAAGATATTTCCTTTTCCACCACAGGCCTCAAAGCCCTCCAAATGTCCACTTGCAGATTCTAGAAAAAGAGTGTTTCAAAGCTTCCCTCTCATAAGGAAAGTTCAACTCTGTGAGTTGAATGCAAACATCACAAAGAAGTTTCTGAGAATGCTTCTGTTTAGCTTTTCTGTGAAGAGTATCCCGTTTCCAGCGAAATCTTCAAAGCGGTCCAAATATCCACTTGCAGATTCCACAGAAAGAGTGTTTGGAAACTGCTGTTTGAAAAGGAACCTTCAACTCTGTGAGGTGAATGCAATCATCACAAAGAAGTTTCTGACAATGCTTCTCTCTGGTTTCTATGTGACGATAATTCGTTTTCCACCACATGCCTGAAAGCTCTCCAAATGTCCACTTGCAGACACTACGAAAAGAATGTTTCAGAACTGCTCTATGAAAAGCAGTGTGAAACTCTGTGAGTTGAACACCAACATCACAGAGAAGTTTCAGAGAATGCTTCTGTTTAGTTTTTATGTGAAGATATTCCCGTTTCCAAAGAAATCTTCAAAGAGGTCCACATATCCACTTGCAGATTCCACAGAAAGAGAGTTTCAAAACTGCTGTCTCCATAGGAGTGTTCAGCTCTGTGAGTTGAATGCAATCATCACAGAGAAGTTTCTGAGAAGGCTTCCGTCTAGATTTTAACTGACGATATACGCGTTTCGAACGAAGGCCACAGAGTGGTCCAAATATCCACTTGCAGATCCTACAAAAAGAGTGTTTCAAACCTGAACTGTCAAAGGAAGGTTCAACTCTGGGATTTGAACGCAAACATCACAAAGAAGTTTCTGAGAATGCTTCCGTTTAGTTAGGTGCAGTTATCCCGTTTCCAACGAAATCCTCAGACAGGTCCAAATATCCACTTGCAGATGCTACAAAAAGTGTGTTTCAAACCCGCTCCATCCAAAGGAATGTTCAGCTCTGTGACTTCAACTCAATGATCCCAAAGAACTTTCTGAGAATGCTTCTGTCTTGTTTTTATATGAAGTTATTTCCTTTACTACGAGAGTCCTCAAAGAGGTCCAAATATCCACTTGCAGTTTCTACAAAAAGAGTGTTTCTAACCTGAACTATCAAAGAAAGGTTCAACACTGTGAGTTGAATGCAAACATCACGAAGAAAGTTCTGAGAATGCTTCTGTTTAGTGAGGTGCGGTTTATCCCGTTTCCAACGAAATCCTCAGAGAGGTCCAAATATCCACTTGCAGATGCTACAAAAAGTGTGTTTCAAACCCGCTCCATCCAAAGGAATGTTCAGCTCTGTGACTTCAACTCAATGATCCCAAAGAATTTTCTGAGAATGCTTCTGTCTTGTTTTTATATGAAGTTATTTCCTTTACTACGAGAGTCCTCAAAGAGGTCCAAATATCCACTTGCAGTTTCTACAAAAAGAGTGTTTCAAACCTGAACTATCAAAGAAAGGTTCAACACTGTGAGTTGAATGCAAACATCACGAAGAAAGTTCTGAGAATGCTTCTGTTTAGTGAGGTGCGGTTTATCCCGTTTCCAACGAAATCCTCAGAGAGGTCCAAATATCCACTTGCAGTTTCTACAAAAAGAGTGTTTCAACCCTGAACTTTCCAAGGAAGGTTCAAATCTGGGATTTGAACGCAAGCATCACAAAGAAGATTCTGAGACTGCTTCTGTTTAGTTAGCTGAAATTATCCCGTTTCCAACGAAATCCTCAGAGAGGTCCAAATATCCACTTGCAGTTTCTACAAAAAGAGTGTTTCAAACCTGAACTATCAAAGAAAGGTTCAACACTGTGAGTTGAATACAAACATCACGAAGAAAGATCTGAGAATGCTTCATTTTAGTGAGGTGCGGTTTTTCCCGTTTCCAACGAAATCCTCAGAGGGGTCAAATTATCCACTTGCAGTTTCTACAAAAAGAGTGTTTCAAACCTGAACTATCAAAGAATGGTTCAACACTGTGAGTTGAATGCAAACATCTCGAAGAAGGTTCTGAGAATGCTACTGTCTAGGTTTTACATGAAGTTATTTCCTTTACTACCATGGGCCTCCAAGCGGTCCATATCTCCACTTGCAGATTCTACAAAAAGAGAGTTTCCAAACTGCTCTGTCAAAGGGAATGTTCCACTCTGTGACTTGAATGCAATCATCCCAAAGTAGTTTCTGAGAATGCTTCTATCTAGTTTCTACGGGAAGATATTTCCTTTTCCACCACAGGCCTCAAAGCCCTCCAAATGTCCACTTGCAGATTCTAGAAAAAGAGTGTTTCAAAGCTTCCCTCTCATAAGGAAAGTTCAACTCTGTGAGTTGAATGCAAACATCACAAAGAAGTTTCTGAGAATGCTTCTGTTTAGCTTTTCTGTGAAGAGTATCCCGTTTCCAACGAAATCTTCAAAGCGGTCCAAATATCCACTTGCAGATTCTACAGAAAGAGTGTTTGGAAACTGCTGTTTGAAAAGGAACCTTCAACTCTGTGAGGTGAATGCAATCATCACAAAGAAGTTTCTGACAATGCTTCTCTCTGGTTTCTATGTGACGATAATTCGTTTTCCACCACATGCCTGAAAGCTCTCCAAATGTCCACTTGCAGACACTACGAAAAGAATGTTTCAGAACTGCTCTATGAAAAGCAGTGTGAAACTCTGTGAGTTGAACACCAACATCACAGAGAAGTTTCAGAGAATGCTTCTGTTTAGTTTTTATGTGAAGATATTCCCGTTTCCAAAGAAATCTTCAAAGAGGTCCACATATTCACTTGCAGATTCCACAGAAAGAGAGTTTCAAAACTGCTGTCTCCATAGGAGTGTTCAGCTCTGTGAGTTGAATGCAATCATCACAGAGAAGTTTCTGAGAAGGCTTCCGTCTAGATTTTAAGTGACGATATACGCGTTTCGAACGAAGGCCACAGAGTGGTCCAAATATCCACTTGCAGATCCTACAAAAAGAGTGTTTCAAACCTGAACTGTCAAAGGAAGGTTCAACTCTGGGATTTGAACGCAAACATCACAAAGAAGTTTCTGAGAATGCTTCTGTTTAGTGAGGTGCGGTTTATCCCGTTTCCAACGAAATCCTCAGAGAGGTCCAAATATCCACTTGCAGTTTCTACAAAAAGAGTGTTTCAACCCTGAACTTTCCAAGGAAGGTTCAAATCTGGGATTTGAACGCAAGCATCACAAAGAAGATTCTGAGACTGCTTCTGTTTAGTTAGCTGAAATTATCCCGTTTCCAACGAAATCCTCAGAGAGGTCCAAATATCCACTTGCAGTTTCTACAAAAAGAGTGTTTCAAACCTGAACTATCAAAGAAAGGTTCAACACTTTGAGTTGAATACAAACATCACGAAGAAAGTTCTGAGAATGCTTCAGTTTAGTGAGGTGCGGTTTTTCCCGTTTCCAACGAAATCCTCAGAGGGGTCAAATTATCCACTTGCAGTTTCTACAAAAAGAGTGTTTCAAACCTGAACTATCAAAGAAAGTTTCAACACTGTGAGTTGAATGCAAACATCACGAAGAAAGTTCTGAGAATGCTTCTGTTTAGTGAGGTGCGGTTTATCCCGTTTCCAACGAAATCCTCAGAGAGGTCCAAATATCCACTTGCAGTTTCTACAAAAAGAGTGTTTCAACCCTGAACTTTCCAAGGAAGGTTCAAATCTGGGATTTGAACGCAAGCATCACAAAGAAGATTCTGAGACTGCTTCTGTTTAGTTAGCTGAAATTATCCCGTTTCCAACGAAATCCTCAGAGAGGTCCAAATATCCACTTGCAGTTTCTACAAAAAGAGTGTTTCAAACCTGAACTATCAAAGAAAGGTTCAACACTGTGAGTTGAATACAAACATCACGAAGAAAGTTCTGAGAATGCTTCAGTTTAGTGAGGTGCGGTTTTTCCCGTTTCCAACGAAATCCTCAGAGGGGTCAAATTATCCACTTGCAGTTTCTACAAAAAGAGTGTTTCAAACCTGAACTATCAAAGAATGGTTCAACACTGTGAGTTGAATGCAAACATCTCGAAGAAGGTTCTGAGAATGCTACTGTCTAGCTTTTACATGAAGTTATTTCCTTTACTACCATGGGCCTCCAAGCGGTCCATATCTCCACTTGCAGATTCTACAAAAAGAGAGTTTCCAAACTGCTCTGTCAAAGGGAATGTTCCACTCTGTGACTTGAATGCAATCATCCCAAAGTAGTTTCTGAGAATGCTTCTATCTAGTTTCTACGGGAAGATATTTCCTTTTCCACCACAGGCCTCAAAGCCCTCCAAATGTCCACTTGCAGATTCTAGAAAAAGAGTGTTTCAAAGCTTCCCTCTCATAAGGAAAGTTCAACTCTGTGAGTTGAATGCAAACATCACAAAGAAGTTTCTGAGAATGCTTCTGTTTAGCTTTTCTGTGAAGAGTATCCCGTTTCCAGCGAAATCTTCAAAGCGGTCCAAATATCCACTTGCAGATTCCACAGAAAGAGTGTTTGGAAACTGCTGTTTGAAAAGGAACCTTCAACTCTGTGAGGTGAATGCAATCATCACAAAGAAGTTTCTGACAATGCTTCTCTCTGGTTTCTATGTGACGATAATTCGTTTTCCACCACATGCCTGAAAGCTCTCCAAATGTCCACTTGCAGACACTACGAAAAGAATGTTTCAGAACTGCTCTATGAAAAGCAGTGTGAAACTCTGTGAGTTGAACACCAACATCACAGAGAAGTTTCAGAGAATGCTTCTGTTTAGTTTTTATGTGAAGATATTCCCGTTTCCAAAGAAATCTTCAAAGAGGTCCACATATCCACTTGCAGATTCCACAGAAAGAGAGTTTCAAAACTGCTGTCTCCATAGGAGTGTTCAGCTCTGTGAGTTGAATGCAATCATCACAGAGAAGTTTCTGAGAAGGCTTCCGTCTAGATTTTAAGTGACGATATACGCGTTTCGAACCAAGGCCACAGAGTGGTCCAAATATCCACTTGCAGATCCTACAAAAAGAGTGTTTCAAACCTGAACTGTCAAAGGAAGGTTCAACTCTGGGATTTGAACGCAAACATCACAAAGAAGTTTCTGAGAATGCTTCCGTTTAGTTAGGTGCAGTTATCCCGTTTCCAACGAAATCCTCAGACAGGTCCAAATATCCACTTGCAGATGCTACAAAAAGTGTGTTTCAAACCCGCTCCATCCAAAGGAATGTTCAGCTCTGTGACTTCAACTCAATGATCCCAAAGAATTTTCTGAGAATGCTTCTGTCTTGTTTTTATATGAAGTTATTTCCTTTACTACGAGAGTCCTCGAAGAGGTCCAAATATCCACTTGCAGTTTCTACAAAAAGAGTGTTTCAAACCTGAACTATCAAAGAAAGGTTCAACACTGTGAGTTGAATGCAAACATCACGAAGAAAGTTCTGAGAATGCTTCTGTTTAGTGAGGTGCGGTTTATCCCGTTTCCAACGAAATCCTCAGAGAGGTCCAAATATCCACTTGCAGTTTCTACAAAAAGAGTGTTTCAACCCTGAACTTTCCAAGGAAGGTTCAAATCTGGGATTTGAACGCAAGCATCACAAAGAAGATTCTGAGACTGCTTCTGTTTAGTTAGCTGAAATTATCCCGTTTCCAACGAAATCCTCAGAGAGGTCCAAATATCCACTTGCAGTTTCTACAAAAAGAGTGTTTCAAACCTGAACTATCAAAGAAAGGTTCAACACTGTGAGTTGAGTACAAACATCACGAAGAACGTTCTGAGAATGCTTCAGTTTAGTGAGGTGCGGTTTTTCCCGTTTCCAACGAAATCCTCAGAGGGGTCAAATTATCCACTTGCAGTTTCTACAAAAAGAGTGTTTCAAACCTGAACTATCAAAGAATGGTTCAACACTGTGAGTTGAATGCAAACATCTCGAAGAAGGTTCTGAGAATGCTACTGTCTAGCTTTTACATGAAGTTATTTCCTTTACTACCATGGGCCTCCAAGCGGTCCATATCTCCACTTGCAGATTCTACAAAAAGAGAGTTTCCAAACTGCTCTGTCAAAGGGAATGTTCCACTCTGTGACTTGAATGCAATCATCCCAAAGTAGTTTCTGAGAATGCTTCTATCTAGTTTCTACGGGAAGATATTTCCTTTTCCACCACAGGCCTCAAAGCCCTCCAAATGTCCACTTGCAGATTCTAGAAAAAGAGTGTTTCAAAGCTTCCCTCTCATAAGGAAAGTTCAACTCTGTGAGTTGAATGCAAACATCACAAAGAAGTTTCTGAGAATGCTTCTGTTTAGCTTTTCTGTGAAGAGTATCCCGTTTCCAGCGAAATCTTCAAAGCGGTCCAAATATCCACTTGCAGATTCCACAGAAAGAGTGTTTGGAAACTGCTGTTTGAAAAGGAACCTTCAACTCTGTGAGGTGAATGCAATCATCACAAAGAAGTTTCTGACAATGCTTCTCTCTGGTTTCTATGTGACGATAATTCGTTTTCCACCACATGCCTGAAAGCTCTCCAAATGTCCACTTGCAGACACTACGAAAAGAATGTTTCAGAACTGCTCTATGAAAAGCAGTGTGAAACTCTGTGAGTTGAACACCAACATCACAGAGAAGTTTCAGAGAATGCTTCTGTTTAGTTTTTATGTGAAGATATTCCCGTTTCCAAAGAAATCTTCAAAGAGGTCCACATATCCACTTGCAGATTCCACAGAAAGAGAGTTTCAAAACTGCTGTCTCCATAGGAGTGTTCAGCTCTGTGAGTTGAATGCAATCATCACAGAGAAGTTTCTGAGAAGGCTTCCGTCTAGATTTTAAGTGACGATATACGCGTTTCGAACGAAGGCCACAGAGTGGTCCAAATATCCACTTGCAGATCCTACAAAAAGAGTGTTTCAAACCTGAACTGTCAAAGGAAGGTTCAACTCTGGGATTTGAACGCAAACATCACAAAGAAGTTTCTGAGAATGCTTCCGTTTAGTTAGGTGCAGTTATCCCGTTTCCAACGAAATCCTCAGACAGGTCCAAATATCCACTTGCAGATGCTACAAAAAGTGTGTTTCAAACCCGCTCCATCCAAAGGAATGTTCAGCTCTGTGACTTCAACTCAATGATCCCAAAGAATTTTCTGAGAATGCTTCTGTCTTGTTTTTATATGAAGTTATTTCCTTTACTACGAGAGTCCTCGAAGAGGTCCAAATATCCACTTGCAGTTTCTACAAAAAGAGTGTTTCAAACCTGAACTATCAAAGAAAGGTTCAACACTGTGAGTTGAATGCAAACATCACGAAGAAAGTTCTGAGAATGCTTCTGTTTAGTGAGGTGCGGTTTATCCCGTTTCCAACGAAATCCTCAGAGAGGTCCAAATATCCACTTGCAGTTTCTACAAAAAGAGTGTTTCAACCCTGAACTTTCCAAGGAAGGTTCAAATCTGGGATTTGAACGCAAGCATCACAAAGAAGATTCTGAGACTGCTTCTGTTTAGTTAGCTGAAATTATCCCGTTTCCAACGATATCCTCAGAGAGGTCCAAATATCCACTTGCAGTTTCTACAAAAAGAGTGTTTCAAACCTGAACTATCAAAGAAAGGTTCAACACTGTGAGTTGAGTACAAACATCACGAAGAACGTTCTGAGAATGCTTCAGTTTAGTGAGGTGCGGTTTTTCCCGTTTCCAACGAAATCCTCAGAGGGGTCAAATTATCCACTTGCAGTTTCTACAAAAAGAGTGTTTCAAACCTGAACTATCAAAGAATGGTTCAACACTGTGAGTTGAATGCAAACATCTCGAAGAAGGTTCTGAGAATGCTACTGTCTAGGTTTTACATGAAGTTATTTCCTTTACTACCATGGGCCTCCAAGCGGTCCATATCTCCACTTGCAGATTCTACAAAAAGAGAGTTTCCAAACTGCTCTGTCAAAGGGAATGTTCCACTCTGTGACTTGAATGCAATCATCCCAAAGTAGTTTCTGAGAATGCTTCTATCTAGTTTCTACGGGAAGATATTTCCTTTTCCACCACAGGCCTCAAAGCCCTCCAAATGTCCACTTGCAGATTCTAGAAAAAGAGTGTTTCAAAGCTTCCCTCTCATAAGGAAAGTTCAACTCTGTGAGTTGAATGCAAACATCACAAAGAAGTTTCTGAGAATGCTTCTGTTTAGCTTTTCTGTGAAGAGTATCCCGTTTCCAACGAAATCTTCAAAGCGGTCCAAATATCCACTTGCAGATTCCACAGAAAGAGTGTTTGGAAACTGCTGTTTGAAAAGGAACCTTCAACTCTGTGAGGTGAATGCAATCATCACAAAGAAGTTTCTGACAATGCTTCTCTCTGGTTTCTATGTGACGATAATTCGTTTTCCACCACATGCCTGAAAGCTCTCCAAATGTCCACTTGCAGACACTACGAAAAGAATGTTTCAGAACTGCTCTATGAAAAGCAGTGTGAAACTCTGTGAGTTGAACACCAACATCACAGAGAAGTTTCAGAGAATGCTTCTGTTTAGTTTTTATGTGAAGATATTCCCGTTTCCAAATAAATCTTCAAAGAGGTCCACATATCCACTTGCAGATTCCACAGAAAGAGAGTTTCAAAACTGCTGTCTCCATAGGAGTGTTCAGCTCTGTGAGTTGAATGCAATCATCACAGAGAAGTTTCTGAGAAGGCTTCCGTCTAGATTTTAAGTGACGATATACGCGTTTCGAACGAAGGCCACAGAGTGGTCCAAATATCCACTTGCAGATCCTACAAAAAGAGTGTTTCAAACCTGAACTGTCAAAGAAAGGTTCAACTCTGGGATTTGAACGCAAACATCACAAAGAAGTTTCTGAGAATGCTTCCGTTTAGTTAGGTGCAGTGATCCCGTTTCCAACGAAATCCTCAGACAGGTCCAAATATCCACTTGCAGATGCTACAAAAAGTGTGTTTCAAACCCGCTCCATCCAAAGGAATGTTCAGCTCTGTGACTTCAACTCAATGATCCCAAAGAATTTTCTGAGAATGCTTCTGTCTTGTTTTTATATGAAGTTATTTCCTTTACTACGAGAGTCCTCAAAGAGGTCCAAATATCCACTTGCAGTTTCTACAAAAAGAGTGTTTCAAACCTGAACTATCAAAGAAAGGTTCAACACTGTGAGTTGAATGCAAACATCACGAAGAAAGTTCTGAGAATGCTTCTGTTTAGTGAGGTGCGGTTTATCCCGTTTCCAACGAAATCCTCAGAGAGGTCCAAATATCCACTTGCAGTTTCTACAAAAAGAGTGTTTCAACCCTGAACTTTCCAAGGAAGGTTCAAATCTGGGATTTGAACGCAAGCATCACAAAGAAGATTCTGAGACTGCTTCTGTTTAGTTAGCTGAAATTATCCCGTTTCCAACGAAATCCTCAGAGAGGTCCAAATATCCACTTGCAGTTTCTACAAAAAGAGTGTTTCAAACCTGAACTATCAAAGAAAGGTTCAACACTGTGAGTTGAATACAAACATCACGAAGAAAGTTCTGAGAATGCTTCAGTTTAGTGAGGTGCGGTTTTTCCCGTTTCCAACGAAATCCTCAGAGGGGTCAAATTATCCACTTGCAGTTTCTACAAAAAGAGTGTTTCAAACCTGAACTATCAAAGAATGGTTCAACACTGTGAATTGAATGCAAACATCTCGAAGAAGGTTCTGAGAATGCTACTGTCTAGCTTTTACATGAAGTTATTTCCTTTACTACCATGGGCCTCCAAGCGGTCCATATCTCCACTTGCAGATTCTACAAAAAGAGAGTTTCCAAACTGCTCTGTCAAAGGGAATGTTCCACTCTGTGACTTGAATGCAATCATCCCAAAGTAGTTTCTGAGAATGCTTCTATCTAGTTTCTACGGGAAGATATTTCCTTTTCCACCACAGGCCTCAAAGCCCTCCAAATGTCCACTTGCAGATTCTAGAAAAAGAGTGTTTCAAAGCTTCCCTCTCATAAGGAAAGTTCAACTCTGTGAGTTGAATGCAAACATCACAAAGAAGTTTCTGAGAATGCTTCTGTTTAGCTTTTCTGTGAAGAGTATCCCGTTTCCAACGAAATCTTCAAAGCGGTCCAAATATCCACTTGCAGATTCCACAGAAAGAGTGTTTGGAAACTGCTGTTTGAAAAGGAACCTTCAACTCTGTGAGGTGAATGCAATCATCACAAAGAAGTTTCTGACAATGCTTCTCTCTGGTTTCTATGTGACGATAATTCGTTTTCCACCACATGCCTGAAAGCTCTCCAAATGTCCACTTGCAGACACTACGAAAAGAATGTTTCAGAACTGCTCTATGAAAAGCAGTGTGAAACTCTGTGAGTTGAACACCAACATCACAGAGAAGTTTCAGAGAATGCTTCTGTTTAGTTTTTATGTGAAGATATTCCCGTTTCCAAAGAAATCTTCAAAGAGGTCCACATATCCACTTGCAGATTCCACAGAAAGAGAGTTTCAAAACTGCTGTCTCCATAGGAGTGTTCAGCTCTGTGAGTTGAATGCAATCATCACAGAGAAGTTTCTGAGAAGGCTTCCGTCTAGATTTTAAGTGACGATATACGCGTTTCGAACGAAGGCCACAGAGTGGTCCAAATATCCACTTGCAGATCCTACAAAAAGAGTGTTTCAAACCTGAACTGTCAAAGGAAGGTTCAACTCTGGGATTTGAACGCAAACATCACAAAGAAGTTTCTGAGAATGCTTCCGTTTAGTTAGGTGCAGTTATCCCGTTTCCAACGAAATCCTCAGACAGGTCCAAATATCCACTTGCAGATGCTACAAAAAGTGTGTTTCAAACCCGCTCCATCCAAAGGAATGTTCAGCTCTGTGACTTCAACTCGATCCCAAAGAATTTTCTGAGAATGCTTCTGTCTTGTTTTTATATGAAGTTATTTCCTTTACTACGAGAGTCCTCAAAGAGGTCCAAATATCCACTTGCAGTTTCTACAAAAAGAGTGTTTCAAACCTGAACTATCAAAGAAAGGTTCAACACTGTGAGTTGAATGCAAACATCACGAAGAAAGTTCTGAGAATGCTTCTGTTTAGTGAGGTGCGGTTTATCCCGTTTCCAACGAAATCCTCAGACAGGTCCAAATATCCACTTGCAGATGCTACAAAAAGTGTGTTTCAAACCCGCTCCATCCAAAGGAATGTTCAGCTCTGTGAGTTCAACTCAATGATCCCAAAGAATTTTCTGAGAATGCTTCTGTCTTGTTTTTATATGAAGTTATTTCCTTTACTACGAGAGTCCTCAAAGAGGTCCAAATATCCACTTGCAGTTTCTACAAAAAGAGTGTTTCAAACCTGAACTATCAAAGAAAGGTTCAACACTGTGAGTTGAATGCAAACATCACGAAGAAAGTTCTGAGAATGCTTCTGTTTAGTGAGGTGCGGTTTATCCCGTTTCCAACGAAATCCTCAGAGAGGTCCAAATATCCACTTGCAGTTTCTACAAAAAGAGTGTTTCAACCCTGAACTTTCCAAGGAAGGTTCAAATCTGGGATTTGAACGCAAGCATCCCAAAGAAGATTCTGAGACTGCTTCTGTTTAGTTAGCTGAAATTATCCCGTTTCCAACGAAATCCTCAGAGAGGTCCAAATATCCACTTGCAGTTTCTACAAAAAGAGTGTTTCAAACCTGAACTATCAAAGAAAGGTTCAACACTGTGAGTTGAATACAAACATCACGAAGAAAGTTCTGAGAATGCTTCAGTTTAGTGAGGTGCGGTTTTTCCCGTTTCCAACGAAATCCTCAGAGGGGTCAAATTATCCACTTGCAGTTTCTACAAAAAGAGTGTTTCAAACCTGAACTATCAAAGAATGGTTCAACACTGTGAATTGAATGCAAACATCTCGAAGAAGGTTCTGAGAATGCTACTGTCTAGCTTTTACATGAAGTTATTTCCTTTACTACCATGGGCCTCCAAGCGGTCCATATCTCCACTTGCAGATTCTACAAAAAGAGAGTTTCCAAACTGCTCTGTCAAAGGGAATGTTCCACTCTGTGACTTGAATGCAATCATCCCAAAGTAGTTTCTGAGAATGCTTCTATCTAGTTTCTACGGGAAGATATTTCCTTTTCCACCACAGGCCTCAAAGCCCTCCAAATGTCCACTTGCAGATTCTAGAAAAAGAGTGTTTCAAAGCTTCCCTCTCATAAGGAAAGTTCAACTCTGTGAGTTGAATGCAAACATCACAAAGAAGTTTCTGAGAATGCTTCTGTTTAGCTTTTCTGTGAAGAGTATCCCGTTTCCAACGAAATCTTCAAAGCGGTCCAAATATCCACTTGCAGATTCCACAGAAAGAGTGTTTGGAAACTGCTGTTTGAAAAGGAACCTTCAACTCTGTGAGGTGAATGCAATCATCACAAAGAAGTTTCTGACAATGCTTCTCTCTGGTTTCTATGTGACGATAATTCGTTTTCCACCACATGCCTGAAAGCTCTCCAAATGTCCACTTGCAGACACTACGAAAAGAATGTTTCAGAACTGCTCTATGAAAAGCAGTGTGAAACTCTGTGAGTTGAACACCAACATCACAGAGAAGTTTCAGAGAATGCTTCTGTTTAGTTTTTATGTGAAGATATTCCCGTTTCCAAAGAAATCTTCAAAGAGGTCCACATATCCACTTGCAGATTCCACAGAAAGAGAGTTTCAAAACTGCTGTCTCCATAGGAGTGTTCAGCTCTGTGAGTTGAATGCAATCATCACAGAGAAGTTTCTGAGAAGGCTTCCGTCTAGATTTTAAGTGACGATATACGCGTTTCGAACGAAGGCCACAGAGTGGTCCAAATATCCACTTGCAGATCCTACAAAAAGAGTGTTTCAAACCTGAACTGTCAAAGGAAGGTTCAACTCTGGGATTTGAACGCAAACATCACAAAGAAGTTTCTGAGAATGCTTCCGTTTAGTTAGGTGCAGTTATCCCGTTTCCAACGAAATCCTCAGACAGGTCCAAATATCCACTTGCAGATGCTACAAAAAGTGTGTTTCAAACCCGCTCCATCCAAAGGAATGTTCAGCTCTGTGACTTCAACTCGATCCCAAAGAATTTTCTGAGAATGCTTCTGTCTTGTTTTTATATGAAGTTATTTCCTTTACTACGAGAGTCCTCAAAGAGGTCCAAATATCCACTTGCAGTTTCTACAAAAAGAGTGTTTCAAACCTGAACTATCAAAGAAAGGTTCAACACTGTGAGTTGAATGCAAACATCACGAAGAAAGTTCTGAGAATGCTTCTGTTTAGTGAGGTGCGGTTTATCCCGTTTCCAACGAAATCCTCAGAGAGGTCCAAATATCCACTTGCAGATGCTACAAAAAGTGTGTTTCAAACCCGCTCCATCCAAAGGAATGTTCAGCTCTGTGACTTCAACTCAATGATCCCAAAGAATTTTCTGAGAATGCTTCTGTCTTGTTTTTATATGAAGTTATTTCCTTTACTACGAGAGTCCTCAAAGAGGTCCAAATATCCACTTGCAGTTTCTACAAAAAGAGTGTTTCAAACCTGAACTATCAAAGAAAGGTTCAACACTGTGAGTTGAATGCAAACATCACGAAGAAAGTTCTGAGAATGCTTCTGTTTAGTGAGGTGCGGTTTATCCCGTTTCCAACGAAATCCTCAGAGAGGTCCAAATATCCACTTGCAGTTTCTACAAAAAGAGTGTTTCAACCCTGAACTTTCCAAGGAAGGTTCAAATCTGGGATTTGAACGCAAGCATCACAAAGAAGATTCTGAGACTGCTTCTGTTTAGTTAGCTGAAATTATCCCGTTTCCAATGAAATCCTCAGAGAGGTCCAAATATCCACTTGCAGTTTCTACAAAAAGAGTGTTTCAAACCTGAACTATCAAAGAAAGGTTCAACACTGTGAGTTGAATACAAACATCACGAAGAAAGTTCTGAGAATGCTTCAGTTTAGTGAGGTGCGGTTTTTCCCGTTTCCAACGAAATCCTCAGAGGGGTCAAATTATCCACTTGCAGTTTCTACAAAAAGAGTGTTTCAAACCTGAACTATCAAAGAATGGTTCAACACTGTGAGTTGAATGCAAACATCTCGAAGAAGGTTCTGAGAATGCTACTGTCTAGCTTTTACATGAAGTTATTTCCTTTACTACCATGGGCCTCCAAGCGGTCCATATCTCCACTTGCAGATTCTACAAAAAGAGAGTTTCCAAACTGCTCTGTCAAAGGGAATGTTCCACTCTGTGACTTGAATGCAATCATCCCAAAGTAGTTTCTGAGAATGCTTCTATCTAGTTTCTACGGGAAGATATTTCCTTTTCCACCACAGGCCTCAAAGCCCTCCAAATGTCCACTTGCAGATTCTAGAAAAAGAGTGTTTCAAAGCTTCCCTCTCATAAGGAAAGTTCAACTCTGTGAGTTGAATGCAAACATCACAAAGAACTTTCTGAGAATGCTTCTGTTTAGCTTTTCTGTGAAGAGTATCCCGTTTCCAACGAAATCTTCAAAGCGGTCCAAATATCCACTTGCAGATTCCACAGAAAGAGTGTTTGGAAACTGCTGTTTGAAAAGGAACCTTCAACTCTGTGAGGTGAATGCAATCATCACAAAGAAGTTTCTGACAATGCTTCTCTCTGGTTTCTATGTGACGATAATTCGTTTTCCACCACATGCCTGAAAGCTCTCCAAATGTCCACTTGCAGACACTACGAAAAGAATGTTTCAGAACTGCTCTATGAAAAGCAGTGTGAAACTCTGTGAGTTGAACACCAACATCACAGAGAAGTTTCAGAGAATGCTTCTGTTTAGTTTTTATGTGAAGATATTCCCGTTTCCAAAGAAATCTTCAAAGAGGTCCACATATCCACTTGCAGATTCCACAGAAAGAGAGTTTCAAAACTGCTGTCTCCATAGGAGTGTTCAGCTCTGTGAGTTGAATGCAATCATCACAGAGAAGTTTCTGAGAAGGCTTCCGTCTAGATTTTAAGTGACGATATACGCGTTTCGAACGAAGGCCACAGAGTGGTCCAAATATCCACTTGCAGATCCTACAAAAAGAGTGTTTCAAACCTGAACTGTCAAAGGAAGGTTCAACTCTGGGATTTGAACGCAAACATCACAAAGAAGTTTCTGAGAATGCTTCCGTTTAGTTAGGTGCAGTTATCCCGTTTCCAACGAAATCCTCAGACAGGTCCAAATATCCACTTGCAGATGCTACAAAAAGTGTGTTTCAAACCCGCTCCATCCAAAGGAATGTTCAGCTCTGTGACTTCAACTCAATGATCCCAAAGAATTTTCTGAGAATGCTTCTGTCTTGTTTTTATATGAAGTTATTTCCTTTACTACGAGAGTCCTCAAAGAGGTCCAAATATCCACTTGCAGTTTCTACAAAAAGAGTGTTTCAAACCTGAACTATCAAAGAAAGGTTCAACACTGTGAGTTGAATGCAAACATCACGAAGAAAGTTCTGAGAATGCTTCTGTTTAGTGAGGTGCGGTTTATCCCGTTTCCAACGAAATCCTCAGAGAGGTCCAAATATCCACTTGCAGATGCTACAAAAAGTGTGTTTCAAACCCGCTCCATCCAAAGGAATGTTCAGCTCTGTGACTTCAACTCAATGATCCCAAAGAATTTTCTGAGAATGCTTCTGTCTTGTTTTTATATGAAGTTATTTCCTTTACTACGAGAGTCCTCAAAGAGGTCCAAATATCCACTTGCAGTTTCTACAAAAAGAGTGTTTCAAACCTGAACTATCAAAGAAAGGTTCAACACTGTGAGTTGAATGCAAACATCACGAAGAAAGTTCTGAGAATGCTTCTGTTTAGTGAGGTGCGGTTTATCCCGTTTCCAACGAAATCCTCAGAGAGGTCCAAATATCCACTTGCAGTTTCTACAAAAAGAGTGTTTCAACCCTGAACTTTCCAAGGAAGGTTCAAATCTGGGATTTGAACGCAAGCATCACAAAGAAGATTCTGAGACTGCTTCTGTTTAGTTAGCTGAAATTATCCCGTTTCCAACGAAATCCTCAGAGAGGTCCAAATATCCACTTGCAGTTTCTACAAAAAGAGTGTTTCAAACCTGAACTATCAAAGAAAGGTTCAACACTGTGAGTTGAATACAAACATCACGAAGAAAGTTCTGAGAATGCTTCAGTTTAGTGAGGTGCGGTTTTTCCCGTTTCCAACGAAATCCTCAGAGGGGTCAAATTATCCACTTGCAGTTTCTACAAAAAGAGTGTTTCAAACCTGAACTATCAAAGAATGGTTCAACACTGTGAGTTGAATGCAAACATCTCGAAGAAGGTTCTGAGAATGCTACTGTCTAGCTTTTACATGAAGTTATTTCCTTTACTACCATGGGCCTCCAAGCGGTCCATATCTCCACTTGCAGATTCTACAAAAAGAGAGTTTCCAAACTGCTCTGTCAAAGGGAATGTTCCACTCTGTGACTTGAATGCAATCATCCCAAAGTAGTTTCTGAGAATGCTTCTATCTAGTTTCTACGGGAAGATATTTCCTTTTCCACCACAGGCCTCAAAGCCCTCCAAATGTCCACTTGCAGATTCTAGAAAAAGAGTGTTTCAAAGCTTCCCTCTCATAAGGAAAGTTCAACTCTGTGAGTTGAATGCAAACATCACAAAGAAGTTTCTGAGAATGCTTCTGTTTAGCTTTTCTGTGAAGAGTATCCCGTTTCCAACGAAATCTTCAAAGCGGTCCAAATATCCACTTGCAGATTCCACAGAAAGAGTGTTTGGAAACTGCTGTTTGAAAAGGAACCTTCAACTCTGTGAGGTGAATGCAATCATCACAAAGAAGTTTCTGACAATGCTTCTCTCTGGTTTCTATGTGACGATAATTCGTTTTCCACCACATGCCTGAAAGCTCTCCAAATGTCCACTTGCAGACACTACGAAAAGAATGTTTCAGAACTGCTCTATGAAAAGCAGTGTGAAACTCTGTGAGTTGAACACCAACATCACAGAGAAGTTTCAGAGAATGCTTCTGTTTAGTTTTTATGTGAAGATATTCCCGTTTCCAAAGAAATCTTCAAAGAGGTCCACATATCCACTTGCAGATTCCACAGAAAGAGAGTTTCAAAACTGCTGTCTCCATAGGAGTGTTCAGCTCTGTGAGTTGAATGCAATCATCACAGAGAAGTTTCTGAGAAGGCTTCCGTCTAGATTTTAAGTGACGATATACGCGTTTCGAACGAAGGCCACAGAGTGGTCCAAATATCCACTTGCAGATCCTACAAAAAGAGTGTTTCAAACCTGAACTGTCAAAGGAAGGTTCAACTCTGGGATTTGAACGCAAACATCACAAAGAAGTTTCTGAGAATGCTTCCGTTTAGTTAGGTGCAGTTATCCCGTTTCCAACGAAATCCTCAGACAGGTCCAAATATCCACTTGCAGATGCTACAAAAAGTGTGTTTCAAACCCGCTCCATCCAAAGGAATGTTCAGCTCTGTGACTTCAACTCAATGATCCCAAAGAATTTCCTGAGAATGCTTCTGTCTTGTTTTTATATGAAGTTATTTCCTTTACTACGAGAGTCCTCAAAGAGGTCCAAATATCCACTTGCAGTTTCTACAAAAAGAGTGTTTCAAACCTGAACTATCAAAGAAAGGTTCAACACTGTGAGTTGAATGCAAACATCACGAAGAAAGTTCTGAGAATGCTTCTGTTTAGTGAGGTGCGGTTTTTCCCGTTTCCAACGAAATCCTCAGAGAGGTCCAAATATCCACTTGCAGATGCTACAAAAAGTGTGTTTCAAACCCGCTCCATCGAAAGGAATGTTCAGCTCTGTGACTTCAACTCAATGATCCCAAAGAATTTTCTGAGAATGCTTCTGTCTTGTTTTTATATGAAGTTATTTCCTTTACTACGAGAGTCCTCAAAGAGGTCCAAATATCCACTTGCAGTTTCTACAAAAAGAGTGTTTCAAACCTGAACTATCAAAGAAAGGTTCAACACTGTGAGTTGAATGCAAACATCACGAAGAAAGTTCTGAGAATGCTTCTGTTTAGTGAGGTGCGGTTTATCCCGTTTCCAACGAAATCCTCAGAGAGGTCCAAATATCCACTTGCAGTTTCTACAAAAAGAGTGTTTCAACCCTGAACTTTCCAAGGAAGGTTCAAATCTGGGATTTGAACGCAAGCATCCCAAAGAAGATTCTGAGACTGCTTCTGTTTAGTTAGCTGAAATTATCCCGTTTCCAACGAAATCCTCAGAGAGGTCCAAATATCCACTTGCAGTTTCTACAAAAAGAGTGTTTCAAACCTGAACTATCAAAGAATGGTTCAACACTGTGAGTTGAATACAAACATCACGAAGAAAGTTCTGAGAATGCTTCAGTTTAGTGAGGTGCGGTTTTTCCCGTTTCCAACGAAATCCTCAGAGGGGTCAAATTATCCACTTGCAGTTTCTACAAAAAGAGTGTTTCAAACCTGAACTATCAAAGAATGGTTCAACACTGTGAGTTGAATGCAAACATCTCGAAGAAGGTTCTGAGAATGCTACTGTCTAGCTTTTACATGAAGTTATTTCCTTTACTACCATGGGCCTCCAAGCGGTCCATATCTCCACTTGCAGATTCTACAAAAAGAGAGTTTCCAAACTGCTCTGTCAAAGGGAATGTTCCACTCTGTGACTTGAATGCAATCATCCCAAAGTAGTTTCTGAGAATGCTTCTATCTAGTTTCTACGGGAAGATATTTCCTTTTCCACCACAGGCCTCAAAGCCCTCCAAATGTCCACTTGCAGATTCTAGAAAAAGAGTGTTTCAAAGCTTCCCTCTCATAAGGAAAGTTCAACTCTGTGAGTTGAATGCAAACATCACAAAGAACTTTCTGAGAATGCTTCTGTTTAGCTTTTCTGTGAAGAGTATCCCGTTTCCAACGAAATCTTCAAAGCGGTCCAAATATCCACTTGCAGATTCCACAGAAAGAGTGTTTGGAAACTGCTGTTTGAAAAGGAACCTTCAACACTGTGAGGTGAATGCAATCATCACAAAGAAGTTTCTGACAATGCTTCTCTCTGGTTTCTATGTGACGATAATTCGTTTTCCACCACATGCCTGAAAGCTCTCCAAATGTCCACTTGCAGACACTACGAAAAGAATGTTTCAGAACTGCTCTATGAAAAGCAGTGTGAAACTCTGTGAGTTGAACACCAACATCACAGAGAAGTTTCAGAGAATGCTTCTGTTTAGTTTTTATGTGAAGATATTCCCGTTTCCAAAGAAATCTTCAAAGAGGTCCACATATCCACTTGCAGATTCCACAGAAAGAGAGTTTCAAAACTGCTGTCTCCATAGGAGTGTTCAGCTCTGTGAGTTGAATGCAATCATCACAGAGAAGTTTCTGAGAAGGCTTCCGTCTAGATTTTAAGTGACGATATACGCGTTTCGAACGAAGGCCACAGAGTGGTCCAAATATCCACTTGCAGATCCTACAAAAAGAGTGTTTCAAACCTGAACTGTCAAAGGAAGGTTCAACTCTGGGATTTGAACGCAAACATCACAAAGAAGTTTCTGAGAATGCTTCCGTTTAGTTAGGTGCAGTTATCCCGTTTCCAACGAAATCCTCAGACAGGTCCAAATATCCACTTGCAGATGCTACAAAAAGTGTGTTTCAAACCCGCTCCATCCAAAGGAATGTTCAGCTCTGTGACTTCAACTCAATGATCCCAAAGAATTTTCTGAGAATGCTTCTGTCTTGTTTTTATATGAAGTTATTTCCTTTACTACGAGAGTCCTCAAAGAGGTCCAAATATCCACTTGCAGTTTCTACAAAAAGAGTGTTTCAAACCTGAACTATCAAAGAAAGGTTCAACACTGTGAGTTGAATGCAAACATCACGAAGAAAGTTCTGAGAATGCTTCTGTTTAGTGAGGTGCGGTTTATCCCGTTTCCAACGAAATCCTCAGAGAGGTCCAAATATCCACTTGCAGATGCTACAAAAAGTGTGTTTCAAACCCGCTCCATCCAAAGGAATGTTCAGCTCTGTGAGTTCAACTCAATGATCCCAAAGAATTTTCTGAGAATGCTTCTGTCTTGTTTTTATATGAAGTTATTTCCTTTACTACGAGAGTCCTCAAAGAGGTCCAAATATCCACTTGCAGTTTCTACAAAAAGAGTGTTTCAAACCTGAACTATCA
The DNA here is from genome assembly GCF_028858775.2 of Pan troglodytes. Lineage (NCBI taxonomy): Eukaryota > Metazoa > Chordata > Mammalia > Primates > Hominidae > Pan > Pan troglodytes. The sequence continues at coordinate 29,730,177 of NC_072410.2, forward strand.
AAGAAAGGTTCAACACTGTGAGTTGAATGCAAACATCACGAAGAAAGTTCTGAGGATGCCTCTGTTTAGTGAGGTGCGGTTTATCCCGTTTCCAACGAAATCCTCAGAGAGGTCCAAATATCCACTTGCAGTTCCTACAAAAAGAGTGTTTCAACCCTGAACTTTCCAAGGAAGGTTCAAATCTGGGATTTGAACGCAAGCATCACAAAGAAGATTCTGAGACTGCTTCTGTTTAGTTAGCTGAAATTATCCCGTTTCCAACGAAATCCTCAGAGAGGTCCAAATATCCACTTGCAGTTTCTACAAAAAGAGTGTTTCAAACCTGAACTATCAAAGAAAGGTTCAACACTGTGAGTTGAATACAAACATCACGAAGAAAGTTCTGAGAATGCTTCAGTTTAGTGAGGTGCGGTTTTTCCCGTTTCCAACCAAATCCTCAGAGGGGTCAAATTATCCACTTGCAGTTTCTACAAAAAGAGTGTTTCAAACCTGAACTATCAAAGAATGGTTCAACACTGTGAGTTGAATGCAAACATCTCGAAGAAGGTTCTGAGAATGCTACTGTCTAGGTTTTACATGAAGTTATTTCCTTTACTACCATGGGCCTCCAAGCGGTCCATATCTCCACTTGCAGATTCTACAAAAAGAGAGTTTCCAAACTGCTCTGTCAAAGGGAATGTTCCACTCTGTGACTTGAATGCAATCATCCCAAAGTAGTTTCTGAGAATGCTTCTATCTAGTTTCTACGGGAAGATATTTCCTTTTCCACCACAGGCCTCAAAGCCCTCCAAATGTCCACTTGCAGATTCTAGAAAAAGAGTGTTTCAAAGCTTCCCTCTCATAAGGAAAGTTCAACTCTGTGAGTTGAATGCAAACATCACAAAGAAGTTTCTGAGAATGCTTCTGTTTAGCTTTTCTGTGAAGAGTATCCCGTTTCCAACGAAATCTTCAAAGCGGTCCAAATATCCACTTGCAGATTCCACAGAAAGAGTGTTTGGAAACTGCTGTTTGAAAAGGAACCTTCAACTCTGTGAGGTGAATGCAATCATCACAAAGAAGTTTCTGACAATGCTTCTCTCTGGTTTCTATGTGACGATAATTCGTTTTCCACCACATGCCTGAAAGCTCTCCAAATGTCCACTTGCAGACACTACGAAAAGAATGTTTCAGAACTGCTCTATGAAAAGCAGTGTGAAACTCTGTGAGTTGAACACCAACATCACAGAGAAGTTTCAGAGAATGCTTCTGTTTAGTTTTTATGTGAAGATATTCCCGTTTCCAAAGAAATCTTCAAAGAGGTCCACATATCCACTTGCAGATTCCACAGAAAGAGAGTTTCAAAACTGCTGTCTCCATAGGAGTGTTCAGCTCTGTGAGTTGAATGCAATCATCACAGAGAAGTTTCTGAGAAGGCTTCCGTCTAGATTTTAAGTGACGATATACGCGTTTCGAACGAAGGCCACAGAGTGGTCCAAATATCCACTTGCAGATCCTACAAAAAGAGTGTTTCAAACCTGAACTGTCAAAGGAAGGTTCAACTCTGGGATTTGAACGCAAACATCACAAAGAAGTTTCTGAGAATGCTTCCGTTTAGTTAGGTGCAGTTATCCCGTTTCCAACGAAATCCTCAGACAGGTCCAAATATCCACTTGCAGATGCTACAAAAAGTGTGTTTCAAACCCGCTCCATCCAAAGGAATGTTCAGCTCTGTGACTTCAACTCAATGATCCCAAAGAATTTTCTGAGAATGCTTCTGTCTTGTTTTTATATGAAGTTATTTCCTTTACTACGAGAGTCCTCAAAGAGGTCCAAATATCCACTTGCAGTTTCTACAAAAAGAGTGTTTCAAACCTGAACTATCAAAGAAAGGTTCAACACTGTGAGTTGAATGCAAACATCACGAAGAAAGTTCTGAGAATGCTTCTGTTTAGTGAGGTGCGGTTTATCCCGTTTCCAACGAAATCCTCAGAGAGGTCCAAATATCCACTTGCAGATGCTACAAAAAGTGTGTTTCAAACCCGCTCCATCCAAAGGAATGTTCAGCTCTGTGAGTTCAACTCAATGATCCCAAAGAATTTTCTGAGAATGCTTCTGTCTTGTTTTTATATGAAGTTATTTCCTTTACTACGAGAGTCCTCAAAGAGGTCCAAATATCCACTTGCAGTTTCTACAAAAAGAGTGTTTCAAACCTGAACTATCAAAGAAAGGTTCAACACTGTGAGTTGAATGCAAACATCACGAAGAATGTTCTGAGGATGCCTCTGTTTAGTGAGGTGCGGTTTATCCCGTTTCCAACGAAATCCTCAGAGAGGTCCAAATATCCACTTGCAGTTCCTACAAAAAGAGTGTTTCAACCCTGAACTTTCCAAGGAAGGTTCAAATCTGGGATTTGAACGCAAGCATCACAAAGAAGATTCTGAGACTGCTTCTGTTTAGTTAGCTGAAATTATCCCGTTTCCAACGAAATCCTCAGAGAGGTCCAAATATCCACTTGCAGTTTCTACAAAAAGAGTGTTTCAAACCTGAACTATCAAAGAAAGGTTCAACACTGTGAGTTGAATACAAACATCACGAAGAAAGTTCTGAGAATGCTTCAGTTTAGTGAGGTGCGGTTTTTCCCGTTTCCAACCAAATCCTCAGAGGGGTCAAATTATCCACTTGCAGTTTCTACAAAAAGAGTGTTTCAAACCTGAACTATCAAAGAATGGTTCAACACTGTGAGTTGAATGCAAACATCTCGAAGAAGGTTCTGAGAATGCTACTGTCTAGCTTTTACATGAAGTTATTTCCTTTACTACCATGGGCCTCCAAGCGGTCCATATCTCCACTTGCAGATTCTACAAAAAGAGAGTTTCCAAACTGCTCTGTCAAAGGGAATGTTCCACTCTGTGACTTGAATGCAATCATCCCAAAGTAGTTTCTGAGAATGCTTCTATCTAGTTTCTACGGGAAGATATTTCCTTTTCCACCACAGGCCTCAAAGCCCTCCAAATGTCCACTTGCAGATTCTAGAAAAAGAGTGTTTCAAAGCTTCCCTCTCATAAGGAAAGTTCAACTCTGTGAGTTGAATGCAAACATCACAAAGAAGTTTCTGAGAATGCTTCTGTTTAGCTTTTCTGTGAAGAGTATCCCGTTTCCAACGAAATCTTCAAAGCGGTCCAAATATCCACTTGCAGATTCCACAGAAAGAGTGTTTGGAAACTGCTGTTTGAAAAGGAACCTTCAACTCTGTGAGGTGAATGCAATCATCACAAAGAAGTTTCTGACAATGCTTCTCTCTGGTTTCTATGTGACGATAATTCGTTTTCCACCACATGCCTGAAAGCTCTCCAAATGTCCACTTGCAGACACTACGAAAAGAATGTTTCAGAACTGCTCTATGAAAAGCAGTGTGAAACTCTGTGAGTTGAACACCAACATCACAGAGAAGTTTCAGAGAATGCTTCTGTTTAGTTTTTATGTGAAGATATTCCCGTTTCCAAAGAAATCTTCAAAGAGGTCCACATATCCACTTGCAGATTCCACAGAAAGAGAGTTTCAAAACTGCTGTCTCCATAGGAGTGTTCAGCTCTGTGAGTTGAATGCAATCATCACAGAGAAGTTTCTGAGAAGGCTTCCGTCTAGATTTTAAGTGACGATATACGCGTTTCGAACGAAGGCCACAGAGTGGTCCAAATATCCACTTGCAGATCCTACAAAAAGAGTGTTTCAAACCTGAACTGTCAAAGGAAGGTTCAACTCTGGGATTTGAACGCAAACATCACAAAGAAGTTTCTGAGAATGCTTCCGTTTAGTTAGGTGCGGTTTATCCCGTTTCCAACGAAATCCTCAGAGAGGTCCAAATATCCACTTGCAGATGCTACAAAAAGTGTGTTTCAAACCCGCTCCATCCAAAGGAATGTTCAGCTCTGTGAGTTCAACTCAATGATCCCAAAGAATTTTCTGAGAATGCTTCTGTCTTGTTTTTATATGAAGTTATTTCCTTTACTACGAGAGTCCTCAAAGAGGTCCAAATATCCACTTGCAGTTTCTACAAAAAGAGTGTTTCAAACCTGAACTATCAAAGAAAGGTTCAACACTGTGAGTTGAATGCAAACATCACGAAGAAAGTTCTGAGGATGCCTCTGTTTAGTGAGGTGCGGTTTATCCCGTTTCCAACGAAATCCTCAGAGAGGTCCAAATATCCACTTGCAGTTCCTACAAAAAGAGTGTTTCAACCCTGAACTTTCCAAGGAAGGTTCAAATCTGGGATTTGAACGCAAGCATCACAAAGAAGATTCTGAGACTGCTTCTGTTTAGTTAGCTGAAATTATCCCGTTTCCAACGAAATCCTCAGAGAGGTCCAAATATCCACTTGCAGTTTCTACAAAAAGAGTGTTTCAAACCTGAACTATCAAAGAAAGGTTCAACACTGTGAGTTGAATACAAACATCACGAAGAAAGTTCTGAGAATGCTTCAGTTTAGTGAGGTGCGGTTTTTCCCGTTTCCAACCAAATCCTCAGAGGGGTCAAATTATCCACTTGCAGTTTCTACAAAAAGAGTGTTTCAAACCTGAACTATCAAAGAATGGTTCAACACTGTGAGTTGAATGCAAACATCTCGAAGAAGGTTCTGAGAATGCTACTGTCTAGCTTTTACATGAAGTTATTTCCTTTACTACCATGGGCCTCCAAGCGGTCCATATCTCCACTTGCAGATTCTACAAAAAGAGAGTTTCCAAACTGCTCTGTCAAAGGGAATGTTCCACTCTGTGACTTGAATGCAATCATCCCAAAGTAGTTTCTGAGAATGCTTCTATCTAGTTTCTACGGGAAGATATTTCCTTTTCCACCACAGGCCTCAAAGCCCTCCAAATGTCCACTTGCAGATTCTAGAAAAAGAGTGTTTCAAAGCTTCCCTCTCATAAGGAAAGTTCAACTCTGTGAGTTGAATGCAAACATCACAAAGAAGTTTCTGAGAATGCTTCTGTTTAGCTTTTCTGTGAAGAGTATCCCGTTTCCAACGAAATCTTCAAAGCGGTCCAAATATCCACTTGCAGATTCCACAGAAAGAGTGTTTGGAAACTGCTGTTTGAAAAGGAACCTTCAACTCTGTGAGGTGAATGCAATCATCACAAAGAAGTTTCTGACAATGCTTCTCTCTGGTTTCTATGTGACGATAATTCGTTTTCCACCACATGCCTGAAAGCTCTCCAAATGTCCACTTGCAGACACTACGAAAAGAATGTTTCAGAACTGCTCTATGAAAAGCAGTGTGAAACTCTGTGAGTTGAACACCAACATCACAGAGAAGTTTCAGAGAATGCTTCTGTTTAGTTTTTATGTGAAGATATTCCCGTTTCCAAAGAAATCTTCAAAGAGGTCCACATATCCACTTGCAGATTCCACAGAAAGAGAGTTTCAAAACTGCTGTCTCCATAGGAGTGTTCAGCTCTGTGAGTTGAATGCAATCATCACAGAGAAGTTTCTGAGAAGGCTTCCGTCTAGATTTTAAGTGACGATATACGCGTTTCGAACGAAGGCCACAGAGTGGTCCAAATATCCACTTGCAGATCCTACAAAAAGAGTGTTTCAAACCTGAACTGTCAAAGGAAGGTTCAACTCTGGGATTTGAACGCAAACATCACAAAGAAGTTTCTGAGAATGCTTCCGTTTAGTTAGGTGCAGTTATCCCGTTTCCAACGAAATCCTCAGACAGGTCCAAATATCCACTTGCAGATGCTACAAAAAGTGTGTTTCAAACCCGCTCCATCCAAAGGAATGTTCAGCTCTGTGACTTCAACTCAATGATCCCAAAGAATTTTCTGAGAATGCTTCTGTCTTGTTTTTATATGAAGTTATTTCCTTTACTACGAGAGTCCTCAAAGAGGTCCAAATATCCACTTGCAGTTTCTACAAAAAGAGTGTTTCAAACCTGAACTATCAAAGAAAGGTTCAACACTGTGAGTTGAATGCAAACATCACGAAGAAAGTTCTGAGAATGCTTCTGTTTAGTGAGGTGCGGTTTATCCCGTTTCCAACGAAATCCTCAGAGAGGTCCAAATATCCACTTGCAGATGCTACAAAAAGTGTGTTTCAAACCCGCTCCATCCAAAGGAATGTTCAGCTCTGTGAGTTCAACTCAATGATCCCAAAGAATTTTCTGAGAATGCTTCTGTCTTGTTTTTATATGAAGTTATTTCCTTTACTACGAGAGTCCTCAAAGAGGTCCAAATATCCACTTGCAGTTTCTACAAAAAGAGTGTTTCAAACCTGAACTATCAAAGAAAGGTTCAACACTGTGAGTTGAATGCAAACATCACGAAGAATGTTCTGAGGATGCCTCTGTTTAGTGAGGTGCGGTTTATCCCGTTTCCAACGAAATCCTCAGAGAGGTCCAAATATCCACTTGCAGTTCCTACAAAAAGAGTGTTTCAACCCTGAACTTTCCAAGGAAGGTTCAAATCTGGGATTTGAACGCAAGCATCACAAAGAAGATTCTGAGACTGCTTCTGTTTAGTTAGCTGAAATTATCCCGTTTCCAACGAAATCCTCAGAGAGGTCCAAATATCCACTTGCAGTTTCTACAAAAAGAGTGTTTCAAACCTGAACTATCAAAGAAAGGTTCAACACTGTGAGTTGAATACAAACATCACGAAGAAAGTTCTGAGAATGCTTCAGTTTAGTGAGGTGCGGTTTTTCCCGTTTCCAACCAAATCCTCAGAGGGGTCAAATTATCCACTTGCAGTTTCTACAAAAAGAGTGTTTCAAACCTGAACTATCAAAGAATGGTTCAACACTGTGAGTTGAATGCAAACATCTCGAAGAAGGTTCTGAGAATGCTACTGTCTAGCTTTTACATGAAGTTATTTCCTTTACTACCATGGGCCTCCAAGCGGTCCATATCTCCACTTGCAGATTCTACAAAAAGAGAGTTTCCAAACTGCTCTGTCAAAGGGAATGTTCCACTCTGTGACTTGAATGCAATCATCCCAAAGTAGTTTCTGAGAATGCTTCTATCTAGTTTCTACGGGAAGATATTTCCTTTTCCACCACAGGCCTCAAAGCCCTCCAAATGTCCACTTGCAGATTCTAGAAAAAGAGTGTTTCAAAGCTTCCCTCTCATAAGGAAAGTTCAACTCTGTGAGTTGAATGCAAACATCACAAAGAAGTTTCTGAGAATGCTTCTGTTTAGCTTTTCTGTGAAGAGTATCCCGTTTCCAACGAAATCTTCAAAGCGGTCCAAATATCCACTTGCAGATTCCACAGAAAGAGTGTTTGGAAACTGCTGTTTGAAAAGGAACCTTCAACTCTGTGAGGTGAATGCAATCATCACAAAGAAGTTTCTGACAATGCTTCTCTCTGGTTTCTATGTGACGATAATTCGTTTTCCACCACATGCCTGAAAGCTCTCCAAATGTCCACTTGCAGACACTACGAAAAGAATGTTTCAGAACTGCTCTATGAAAAGCAGTGTGAAACTCTGTGAGTTGAACACCAACATCACAGAGAAGTTTCAGAGAATGCTTCTGTTTAGTTTTTATGTGAAGATATTCCCGTTTCCAAAGAAATCTTCAAAGAGGTCCACATATCCACTTGCAGATTCCACAGAAAGAGAGTTTCAAAACTGCTGTCTCCATAGGAGTGTTCAGCTCTGTGAGTTGAATGCAATCATCACAGAGAAGTTTCTGAGAAGGCTTCCGTCTAGATTTTAAGTGACGATATACGCGTTTCGAACGAAGGCCACAGAGTGGTCCAAATATCCACTTGCAGATCCTACAAAAAGAGTGTTTCAAACCTGAACTGTCAAAGGAAGGTTCAACTCTGGGATTTGAATGCAAACATCACAAAGAAGTTTCTGAGAATGCTTCCGTTTAGTTAGGTGCAGTTATCCCGTTTCCAACGAAATCCTCAGACAGGTCCAAATATCCACTTGCAGATGCTACAAAAAGTGTGTTTCAAACCCGCTCCATCCAAAGGAATGTTCAGCTCTGTGACTTCAACTCAATGATCCCAAAGAATTTTCTGAGAATGCTTCTGTCTTGTTTTTATATGAAGTTATTTCCTTTACTACGAGAGTCCTCAAAGAGGTCCAAATATCCACTTGCAGTTTCTACAAAAAGAGTGTTTCAAACCTGAACTATCAAAGAAAGGTTCAACACTGTGAGTTGAATGCAAACATCACGAAGAAAGTTCTGAGAATGCTTCTGTTTAGTGAGGTGCGGTTTATCCCGTTTCCAACGAAATCCTCAGAGAGGTCCAAATATCCACTTGCAGTTTCTACAAAAAGAGTGTTTCAACCCTGAACTTTCCAAGGAAGGTTCAAATCTGGGATTTGAACGCAAGCATCACAAAGAAGATTCTGAGACTGCTTCTGTTTAGTTAGCTGAAATTATCCCGTTTCCAACGAAATCCTCAGAGAGGTCCAAATATCCACTTGCAGTTTCTACAAAAAGAGTGTTTCAACCCTGAACTTTCCAAGGAAGGTTCAAATCTGGGATTTGAACGCAAGCATCACAAAGAAGATTCTGAGACTGCTTCTGTGTAGTTAGCTGAAATTATCCCGTTTCCAACGAAATCCTCAGAGAGGTCCAAATATCCACTTGCAGTTTCTACAAAAAGAGTGTTTCAAACCTGAACTATCAAAGAAAGGTTCAACACTGTGAGTTGAATACAAACATCACGAAGAAAGTTCTGAGAATGCTTCAGTTTAGTGAGGTGCGGTTTTTCCCGTTTCCAACGAAATCCTCAGAGGGGTCAAATTATCCACTTGCAGTTTCTACAAAAAGAGTGTTTCAAACCTGAACTATCAAAGAATGGTTCAACACTGTGAGTTGAATGCAAACATCTCGAAGAAGGTTCTGAGAATGCTACTGTCTAGGTTTTACATGAAGTTATTTCCTTTACTACCATGGGCCTCCAAGCGGTCCATATCTCCACTTGCAGATTCTACAAAAAGAGAGTTTCCAAACTGCTCTGTCAAAGGGAATGTTCCACTCTGTGACTTGAATGCAATCATCCCAAAGTAGTTTCTGAGAATGCTTCTATCTAGTTTCTACGGGAAGATATTTCCTTTTCCACCACAGGCCTCAAAGCCCTCCAAATGTCCACTTGCAGATTCTAGAAAAAGAGTGTTTCAAAGCTTCCCTCTCATAAGGAAAGTTCAACTCTGTGAGTTGAATGCAAACATCACAAAGAAGTTTCTGAGAATGCTTCTGTTTAGCTTTTCTGTGAAGAGTATCCCGTTTCCAACGAAATCTTCAAAGCGGTCCAAATATCCACTTGCAGATTCCACAGAAAGAGTGTTTGGAAACTGCTGTTTGAAAAGGAACCTTCAACTCTGTGAGGTGAATGCAATCATCACAAAGAAGTTTCTGACAATGCTTCTCTCTGGTTTCTATGTGACGATAATTCGTTTTCCACCACATGCCTGAAAGCTCTCCAAATGTCCACTTGCAGACACTACGAAAAGAATGTTTCAGAACTGCTCTATGAAAAGCAGTGTGAAACTCTGTGAGTTGAACACCAACATCACAGAGAAGTTTCAGAGAATGCTTCTGTTTAGTTTTTATGTGAAGATATTCCCGTTTCCAAAGAAATCTTCAAAGAGGTCCACATATCCACTTGCAGATTCCACAGAAAGAGAGTTTCAAAACTGCTGTCTCCATAGGAGTGTTCAGCTCTGTGAGTTGAATGCAATCATCACAGAGAAGTTTCTGAGAAGGCTTCCGTCTAGATTTTAAGTGACGATATACGCGTTTCGAACGAAGGCCACAGAGTGGTCCAAATATCCACTTGCAGATCCTACAAAAAGAGTGTTTCAAACCTGAACTGTCAAAGGAAGGTTCAACTCTGGGATTTGAACGCAAACATCACAAAGAAGTTTCTGAGAATGCTTCCGTTTAGTTAGGTGCAGTTATCCCGTTTCCAACGAAATCCTCAGACAGGTCCAAATATCCACTTGCAGATGCTACAAAAAGTGTGTTTCAAACCCGCTCCATCCAAAGGAATGTTCAGCTCTGTGACTTCAACTCAATGATCCCAAAGAATTTTCTGAGAATGCTTCTGTCTTGTTTTTATATGAAGTTATTTCCTTTACTACGAGAGTCCTCAAAGAGGTCCAAATATCCACTTGCAGTTTCTACAAAAAGAGTGTTTCAAACCTGAACTATCAAAGAAAGGTTCAACACTGTGAGTTGAATGCAAACATCACGAAGAAAGTTCTGAGAATGCTTCTGTTTAGTGAGGTGCGGTTTATCCCGTTTCCAACGAAATCCTCAGAGAGGTCCAAATATCCACTTGCAGTTTCTACAAAAAGAGTGTTTCAACCCTGAACTTTCCAAGGAAGGTTCAAATCTGGGATTTGAACGCAAGCATCACAAAGAAGATTCTGAGACTGCTTCTGTTTAGTTAGCTGAAATTATCCCGTTTCCAACGAAATCCTCAGAGAGGTCCAAATATCCACTTGCAGTTTCTACAAAAAGAGTGTTTCAACCCTGAACTTTCCAAGGAAGGTTCAAATCTGGGATTTGAACGCAAGCATCACAAAGAAGATTCTGAGACTGCTTCTGTGTAGTTAGCTGAAATTATCCCGTTTCCAACGAAATCCTCAGAGAGGTCCAAATATCCACTTGCAGTTTCTACAAAAAGAGTGTTTCAAACCTGAACTATCAAAGAAAGGTTCAACACTGTGAGTTGAATACAAACATCACGAAGAAAGTTCTGAGAATGCTTCAGTTTAGTGAGGTGCGGTTTTTCCCGTTTCCAACGAAATCCTCAGAGGGGTCAAATTATCCACTTGCAGTTTCTACAAAAAGAGTGTTTCAAACCTGAACTATCAAAGAATGGTTCAACACTGTGAGTTGAATGCAAACATCTCGAAGAAGGTTCTGAGAATGCTACTGTCTAGGTTTTACATGAAGTTATTTCCTTTACTACCATGGGCCTCCAAGCGGTCCATATCTCCACTTGCAGATTCTACAAAAAGAGAGTTTCCAAACTGCTCTGTCAAAGGGAATGTTCCACTCTGTGACTTGAATGCAATCATCCCAAAGTAGTTTCTGAGAATGCTTCTATCTAGTTTCTACGGGAAGATATTTCCTTTTCCACCACAGGCCTCAAAGCCCTCCAAATGTCCACTTGCAGATTCTAGAAAAAGAGTGTTTCAAAGCTTCCCTCTCATAAGGAAAGTTCAACTCTGTGAGTTGAATGCAAACATCACAAAGAAGTTTCTGAGAATGCTTCTGTTTAGCTTTTCTGTGAAGAGTATCCCGTTTCCAACGAAATCTTCAAAGCGGTCCAAATATCCACTTGCAGATTCCACAGAAAGAGTGTTTGGAAACTGCTGTTTGAAAAGGAACCTTCAACTCTGTGAGGTGAATGCAATCATCACAAAGAAGTTTCTGACAATGCTTCTCTCTGGTTTCTATGTGACGATAATTCGTTTTCCACCACATGCCTGAAAGCTCTCCAAATGTCCACTTGCAGACACTACGAAAAGAATGTTTCAGAACTGCTCTATGAAAAGCAGTGTGAAACTCTGTGAGTTGAACACCAACATCACAGAGAAGTTTCAGAGAATGCTTCTGTTTAGTTTTTATGTGAAGATATTCCCGTTTCCAAAGAAATCTTCAAAGAGGTCCACATATCCACTTGCAGATTCCACAGAAAGAGAGTTTCAAAACTGCTGTCTCCATAGGAGTGTTCAGCTCTGTGAGTTGAATGCAATCATCACAGAGAAGTTTCTGAGAAGGCTTCCGTCTAGATTTTAAGTGACGATATACGCGTTTCGAACGAAGGCCACAGAGTGGTCCAAATATCCACTTGCAGATCCTACAAAAAGAGTGTTTCAAACCTGAACTGTCAAAGGAAGGTTCAACTCTGGGATTTGAACGCAAACATCACAAAGAAGTTTCTGAGAATGCTTCCGTTTAGTTAGGTGCAGTTATCCCGTTTCCAACGAAATCCTCAGAGAGGTCCAAATATCCACTTGCAGATGTTACAAAAAGTGTGTTTCAAACCCGCTCCATCCAAAGGAATGTTCAGCTCTGTGACTTCAACTCAATGATCCCAAAGAATTTTCTGAAAATGCTTCTGTCTTGTTTTTATATGAAGTTATTTCCTTTACTACGAGAGTCCTCAAAGAGGTCCAAATATCCACTTGCAGTTTCTACAAAAAGAGTGTTTCAAACCTGAACTATCAAAGAAAGGTTCAACACTGTGAGTTGAATGCAAACATCACGAAGAAAGTTCTGAGAATGCTTCTGTTTAGTGAGGTGCGGTTTATCCCGTTTCCAACGAAATCCTCAGAGAGGTCCAAATATCCACTTGCAGTTTCTACAAAAAGAGTGTTTCAACCCTGAACTTTCCAAGGAAGGTTCAAATCTGGGATTTGAACGCAAGCATCACAAAGAAGATTCTGAGACTGCTTCTGTTTAGTTAGCTGAAATTATCCCGTTTCCAACGAAATCCTCAGAGAGGTCCAAATATCCACTTGCAGTTTCTACAAAAAGAGTGTTTCAACCCTGAACTTTCCAAGGAAGGTTCAAATCTGGGATTTGAACGCAAGCATCACAAAGAAGATTCTGAGACTGCTTCTGTGTAGTTAGCTGAAATTATCCCGTTTCCAACGAAATCCTCAGAGAGGTCCAAATATCCACTTGCAGTTTCTACAAAAAGAGTGTTTCAAACCTGAACTATCAAAGAAAGGTTCAACACTGTGAGTTGAATACAAACATCACGAAGAAAGTTCTGAGAATGCTTCAGTTTAGTGAGGTGCGGTTTTTCCCGTTTCCAACGAAATCCTCAGAGGGGTCAAATTATCCACTTGCAGTTTCTACAAAAAGAGTGTTTCAAACCTGAACTATCAAAGAATGGTTCAACACTGTGAGTTGAATGCAAACATCTCGAAGAAGGTTCTGAGAATGCTACTGTCTAGGTTTTACATGAAGTTATTTCCTTTACTACCATGGGCCTCCAAGCGGTCCATATCTCCACTTGCAGATTCTACAAAAAGAGAGTTTCCAAACTGCTCTGTCAAAGGGAATGTTCCACTCTGTGACTTGAATGCAATCATCCCAAAGTAGTTTCTGAGAATGCTTCTATCTAGTTTCTACGGGAAGATATTTCCTTTTCCACCACAGGCCTCAAAGCCCTCCAAATGTCCACTTGCAGATTCTAGAAAAAGAGTGTTTCAAAGCTTCCCTCTCATAAGGAAAGTTCAACTCTGTGAGTTGAATGCAAACATCACAAAGAAGTTTCTGAGAATGCTTCTGTTTAGCTTTTCTGTGAAGAGTATCCCGTTTCCAACGAAATCTTCAAAGCGGTCCAAATATCCACTTGCAGATTCCACAGAAAGAGTGTTTGGAAACTGCTGTTTGAAAAGGAACCTTCAACTCTGTGAGGTGAATGCAATCATCACAAAGAAGTTTCTGACAATGCTTCTCTCTGGTTTCTATGTGACGATAATTCGTTTTCCACCACATGCCTGAAAGCTCTCCAAATGTCCACTTGCAGACACTACGAAAAGAATGTTTCAGAACTGCTCTATGAAAAGCAGTGTGAAACTCTGTGAGTTGAACACCAACATCACAGAGAAGTTTCAGAGAATGCTTCTGTTTAGTTTTTATGTGAAGATATTCCCGTTTCCAAAGAAATCTTCAAAGAGGTCCACATATCCACTTGCAGATTCCACAGAAAGAGAGTTTCAAAACTGCTGTCTCCATAGGAGTGTTCAGCTCTGTGAGTTGAATGCAATCATCACAGAGAAGTTTCTGAGAAGGCTTCCGTCTAGATTTTAAGTGACGATATACGCGTTTCGAACGAAGGCCACAGAGTGGTCCAAATATCCACTTGCAGATCCTACAAAAAGAGTGTTTCAAACCTGAACTGTCAAAGGAAGGTTCAACTCTGGGATTTGAACGCAAACATCACAAAGAAGTTTCTGAGAATGCTTCCGTTTAGTTAGGTGCAGTTATCCCGTTTCCAACGAAATCCTCAGACAGGTCCAAATATCCACTTGCAGATGCTACAAAAAGTGTGTTTCAAACCCGCTCCATCCAAAGGAATGTTCAGCTCTGTGACTTCAACTCAATGATCCCAAAGAATTTTCTGAGAATGCTTCTGTCTTGTTTTTATATGAAGTTATTTCCTTTACTACGAGAGTCCTCAAAGAGGTCCAAATATCCACTTGCAGTTTCTACAAAAAGAGTGTTTCAAACCTGAACTATCAAAGAAAGGTTCAACACTGTGAGTTGAATGCAAACATCACGAAGAAAGTTCTGAGAATGCTTCTGTTTAGTGAGGTGCGGTTTTTCCCGTTTCCAACGAAATCCTCAGAGGGGTCAAATTATCCACTTGCAGTTTCTACAAAAAGAGTGTTTCAAACCTGAACTATCAAAGAATGATTCAACACTGTGAGTTGAATGCAAACATCTCGAAGAAGGTTCTGAGAATGCTACTGTCTAGGTTTTACATGAAGTTATTTCCTTTACTACCATGGGCCTCCAAGCGGTCCATATCTCCACTTGCAGATTCTACAAAAAGAGAGTTTCCAAACTGCTCTGTCAAAGGGAATGTTCCACTCTGTGACTTGAATGCAATCATCCCAAAGTAGTTTCTGAGAATGCTTCTATCTAGTTTCTACGGGAAGATATTTCCTTTTCCACCACAGGCCTCAAAGCCCTCCAAATGTCCACTTGCAGATTCTAGAAAAAGAGTGTTTCAAAGCTTCCCTCTCATAAGGAAAGTTCAACTCTGTGAGTTGAATGCAAACATCACAAAGAAGTTTCTGAGAATGCTTCTGTTTAGCTTTTCTGTGAAGAGTATCCCGTTTCCAACGAAATCTTCAAAGCGGTCCAAATATCCACTTGCAGATTCCACAGAAAGAGTGTTTGGAAACTGCTGTTTGAAAAGGAACCTTCAACTCTGTGAGGTGAATGCAATCATCACAAAGAAGTTTCTGACAATGCTTCTCTCTGGTTTCTATGTGACGATAATTCGTTTTCCACCACATGCCTGAAAGCTCTCCAAATGTCCACTTGCAGACACTACGAAAAGAATGTTTCAGAACTGCTCTATGAAAAGCAGTGTGAAACTCTGTGAGTTGAACACCAACATCACAGAGAAGTTTCAGAGAATGCTTCTGTTTAGTTTTTATGTGAAGATATTCCCGTTTCCAAAGAAATCTTCAAAGAGGTCCACATATCCACTTGCAGATTCCACAGAAAGAGAGTTTCAAAACTGCTGTCTCCATAGGAGTGTTCAGCTCTGTGAGTTGAATGCAATCATCACAGAGAAGTTTCTGAGAAGGCTTCCGTCTAGATTTTAAGTGACGATATACGCGTTTCGAACGAAGGCCACAGAGTGGTCCAAATATCCACTTGCAGATCCTACAAAAAGAGTGTTTCAAACCTGAACTGTCAAAGGAAGGTTCAACTCTGGGATTTGAACGCAAACATCACAAAGAAGTTTCTGAGAATGCTTCCGTTTAGTTAGGTGCAGTTATCCCGTTTCCAACGAAATCCTCAGACAGGTCCAAATATCCACTTGCAGATGCTACAAAAAGTGTGTTTCAAACCCGCTCCATCCAAAGGAATGTTCAGCTCTGTGACTTCAACTCAATGATCCCAAAGAATTTTCTGAGAATGCTTCTGTCTTGTTTTTATATGAAGTTATTTCCTTTACTACGAGAGTCCTCAAAGAGGTCCAAATATCCACTTGCAGTTTCTACAAAAAGAGTGTTTCAAACCTGAACTATCAAAGAAAGGTTCAACACTGTGAGTTGAATGCAAACATCACGAAGAAAGTTCTGAGAATGCTTCTGTTTAGTGAGGTGCGGTTTATCCCGTTTCCAACGAAATCCTCAGAGAGGTCCAAATATCCACTTGCAGTTTCTACAAAAAGAGTGTTTCAACCCTGAACTGTCCAAGGAAGGTTCAAATCTGGGATTTGAACGCAAGCATCACAAAGAAGATTCTGAGACTGCTTCTGTTTAGTTAGCTGAAATTATCCCGTTTCCAACGAAATCCTCAGAGAGGTCCAAATATCCACTTGCAGTTTCTACAAAAAGAGTGTTTCAACCCTGAACTTTCCAAGGAAGGTTCAAATCTGGGATTTGAACGCAAGCATCACAAAGAAGATTCTGAGACTGCTTCTGTTTAGTTAGCTGAAATTATCCCGTTTCCAACGAAATCCTCAGAGAGGTCCAAATATCCACTTGCAGTTTCTACAAAAAGAGTGTTTCAAACCTGAACTATCAAAGAAAGGTTCAACACTGTGAGTTGAATACAAACATCACGAAGAAAGTTCTGAGAATGCTTCAGTTTAGTGAGGTGCGGTTTTTCCCGTTTCCAACGAAATCCTCAGAGGGGTCAAATTATCCACTTGCAGTTTCTACAAAAAGAGTGTTTCAAACCTGAACTATCAAAGAATGGTTCAACACTGTGAGTTGAATGCAAACATCTCGAAGAAGGTTCTGAGAATGCTACTGTCTAGCTTTTACATGAAGTTATTTCCTTTACTACCATGGGCCTCCAAGCGGTCCATATCTCCACTTGCAGATTCTACAAAAAGAGAGTTTCCAAACTGCTCTGTCAAAGGGAATGTTCCACTCTGTGACTTGAATGCAATCATCCCAAAGTAGTTTCTGAGAATGCTTCTATCTAGTTTCTACGGGAAGATATTTCCTTTTCCACCACAGGCCTCAAAGCCCTCCAAATGTCCACTTGCAGATTCTAGAAAAAGAGTGTTTCAAAGCTTCCCTCTCATAAGGAAAGTTCAACTCTGTGAGTTGAATGCAAACATCACAAAGAAGTTTCTGAGAATGCTTCTGTTTAGCTTTTCTGTGAAGAGTATCCCGTTTCCAACGAAATCTTCAAAGCGGTCCAAATATCCACTTGCAGATTCCACAGAAAGAGTGTTTGGAAACTGCTGTTTGAAAAGGAACCTTCAACTCTGTGAGGTGAATGCAATCATCACAAAGAAGTTTCTGACAATGCTTCTCTCTGGTTTCTATGTGACGATAATTCGTTTTCCACCACATGCCTGAAAGCTCTCCAAATGTCCACTTGCAGACACTACGAAAAGAATGTTTCAGAACTGCTCTATGAAAAGCAGTGTGAAACTCTGTGAGTTGAACACCAACATCACAGAGAAGTTTCAGAGAATGCTTCTGTTTAGTTTTTATGTGAAGATATTCCCGTTTCCAAAGAAATCTTCAAAGAGGTCCACATATCCACTTGCAGATTCCACAGAAAGAGAGTTTCAAAACTGCTGTCTCCATAGGAGTGTTCAGCTCTGTGAGTTGAATGCAATCATCACAGAGAAGTTTCTGAGAAGGCTTCCGTCTAGATTTTAAGTGACGATATACGCGTTTCGAACGAAGGCCACAGAGTGGTCCAAATATCCACTTGCAGATCCTACAAAAAGAGTGTTTCAAACCTGAACTGTCAAAGGAAGGTTCAACTCTGGGATTTGAACGCAAACATCACAAAGAAGTTTCTGAGAATGCTTCCGTTTAGTTAGGTGCAGTTATCCCGTTTCCAACGAAATCCTCAGACAGGTCCAAATATCCACTTGCAGATGCTACAAAAAGTGTGTTTCAAACCCGCTCCATCCAAAGGAATGTTCAGCTCTGTGACTTCAACTCAATGATCCCAAAGAATTTTCTGAGAATGCTTCTGTCTTGTTTTTATATGAAGTTATTTCCTTTACTACGAGAGTCCTCAAAGAGGTCCAAATATCCACTTGCAGTTTCTACAAAAAGAGTGTTTCAAACCTGAACTATCAAAGAAAGGTTCAACACTGTGAGTTGAATGCAAACATCACGAAGAAAGTTCTGAGAATGCTTCTGTTTAGTGAGGTGCGGTTTATCCCGTTTCCAACGAAATCCTCAGAGAGGTCCAAATATCCACTTGCAGTTTCTACAAAAAGAGTGTTTCAACCCTGAACTTTCCAAGGAAGGTTCAAATCTGGGATTTGAACGCAAGCATCACAAAGAAGATTCTGAGACTGCTTCTGTTTAGTTAGCTGAAATTATCCCGTTTCCAACGAAATCCTCAGAGAGGTCCAAATATCCACTTGCAGTTTCTACAAAAAGAGTGTTTCAACCCTGAACTTTCCAAGGAAGGTTCAAATCTGGGATTTGAACGCAAGCATCACAAAGAAGATTCTGAGACTGCTTCTGTGTAGTTAGCTGAAATTATCCCGTTTCCAACGAAATCCTCAGAGAGGTCCAAATATCCACTTGCAGTTTCTACAAAAAGAGTGTTTCAAACCTGAACTATCAAAGAAAGGTTCAACACTGTGAGTTGAATACAAACATCACGAAGAAAGTTCTGAGAATGCTTCAGTTTAGTGAGGTGCGGTTTTTCCCGTTTCCAACGAAATCCTCAGAGGGGTCAAATTATCCACTTGCAGTTTCTACAAAAAGAGTGTTTCAAACCTGAACTATCAAAGAATGGTTCAACACTGTGAGTTGAATGCAAACATCTCGAAGAAGGTTCTGAGAATGCTACTGTCTAGGTTTTACATGAAGTTATTTCCTTTACTACCATGGGCCTCCAAGCGGTCCATATCTCCACTTGCAGATTCTACAAAAAGAGAGTTTCCAAACTGCTCTGTCAAAGGGAATGTTCCACTCTGTGACTTGAATGCAATCATCCCAAAGTAGTTTCTGAGAATGCTTCTATCTAGTTTCTACGGGAAGATATTTCCTTTTCCACCACAGGCCTCAAAGCCCTCCAAATGTCCACTTGCAGATTCTAGAAAAAGAGTGTTTCAAAGCTTCCCTCTCATAAGGAAAGTTCAACTCTGTGAGTTGAATGCAAACATCACAAAGAAGTTTCTGAGAATGCTTCTGTTTAGCTTTTCTGTGAAGAGTATCCCGTTTCCAACGAAATCTTCAAAGCGGTCCAAATATCCACTTGCAGATTCCACAGAAAGAGTGTTTGGAAACTGCTGTTTGAAAAGGAACCTTCAACTCTGTGAGGTGAATGCAATCATCACAAAGAAGTTTCTGACAATGCTTCTCTCTGGTTTCTATGTGACGATAATTCGTTTTCCACCACATGCCTGAAAGCTCTCCAAATGTCCACTTACAGACACTACGAAAAGAATGTTTCAGAACTGCTCTATGAAAAGCAGTGTGAAACTCTGTGAGTTGAACACCAACATCACAGAGAAGTTTCAGAGAATGCTTCTGTTTAGTTTTTATGTGAAGATATTCCCGTTTCCAAAGAAATCTTCAAAGAGGTCCACATATCCACTTGCAGATTCCACAGAAAGAGAGTTTCAAAACTGCTGTCTCCATAGGAGTGTTCAGCTCTGTGAGTTGAATGCAATCATCACAGAGAAGTTTCTGAGAAGGCTTCCGTCTAGATTTTAAGTGACGATATACGCGTTTCGAACGAAGGCCACAGAGTGGTCCAAATATCCACTTGCAGATCCTACAAAAAGAGTGTTTCAAACCTGAACTGTCAAAGGAAGGTTCAACTCTGGGATTTGAACGCAAACATCACAAAGAAGTTTCTGAGAATGCTTCCGTTTAGTTAGGTGCAGTTATCCCGTTTCCAACGAAATCCTCAGACAGGTCCAAATATCCACTTGCAGATGCTACAAAAAGTGTGTTTCAAACCCGCTCCATCCAAAGGAATGTTCAGCTCTGTGAATTCAACTCAATGATCCCAAAGAATTTTCTGAGAATGCTTCTGTCTTGTTTTTATATGAAGTTATTTCCTTTACTACGAGAGTCCTCAAAGAGGTCCAAATATCCACTTGCAGTTTCTACAAAAAGAGTGTTTCAAACCTGAACTATCAAAGAAAGGTTCAACACTGTGAGTTGAATGCAAACATCACGAAGAAAGTTCTGAGAATGCTTCTGTTTAGTGAGGTGCGGTTTATCCCGTTTCCAACGAAATCCTCAGAGAGGTCCAAATATCCACTTGCAGTTTCTACAAAAAGAGTGTTTCAACCCTGAACTTTCCAAGGAAGGTTCAAATCTGGGATTTGAACGCAAGCATCACAAAGAAGATTCTGAGACTGCTTCTGTTTAGTTAGCTGAAATTATCCCGTTTCCAACGAAATCCTCAGAGAGGTCCAAATATCCACTTGCAGTTTCTACAAAAAGAGTGTTTCAACCCTGAACTTTCCAAGGAAGGTTCAAATCTGGGATTTGAACGCAAGCATCACAAAGAAGATTCTGAGACTGCTTCTGTTTAGTTAGCTGAAATTATCCCGTTTCCAACGAAATCCTCAGAGAGGTCCAAATATCCACTTGCAGTTTCTACAAAAAGAGTGTTTCAAACCTGAACTATCAAAGAAAGGTTCAACACTGTGAGTTGAATACAAACATCACGAAGAAAGTTCTGAGAATGCTTCAGTTTAGTGAGGTGCGGTTTTTCCCGTTTCCAACGAAATCCTCAGAGGGGTCAAATTATCCACTTGCAGTTTCTACAAAAAGAGTGTTTCAAACCTGAACTATCAAAGAATGGTTCAACACTGTGAGTTGAATGCAAACATCTCGAAGAAGTTCTGAGAATGCTACTGTCTAGCTTTTACATGAAGTTATTTCCTTTACTACCATGGGCCTCCAAGCGGTCCATATCTCCACTTGCAGATTCTACAAAAAGAGAGTTTCCAAACTGCTCTGTCAAAGGGAATGTTCCACTCTGTGACTTGAATGCAATCATCCCAAAGTAGTTTCTGAGAATGCTTCTATCTAGTTTCTACGGGAAGATATTTCCTTTTCCACCACAGGCCTCAAAGCCCTCCAAATGTCCACTTGCAGATTCTAGAAAAAGAGTGTTTCAAAGCTTCCCTCTCATAAGGAAAGTTCAACTCTGTGAGTTGAATGCAAACATCACAAAGAAGTTTCTGAGAATGCTTCTGTTTAGCTTTTCTGTGAAGAGTATCCCGTTTCCAACGAAATCTTCAAAGCGGTCCAAATATCCACTTGCAGATTCCACAGAAAGAGTGTTTGGAAACTGCTGTTTGAAAAGGAACCTTCAACTCTGTGAGGTGAATGCAATCATCACAAAGAAGTTTCTGACAATGCTTCTCTCTGGTTTCTATGTGACGATAATTCGTTTTCCACCACATGCCTGAAAGCTCTCCAAATGTCCACTTGCAGACACTACGAAAAGAATGTTTCAGAACTGCTCTATGAAAAGCAGTGTGAAACTCTGTGAGTTGAACACCAACATCACAGAGAAGTTTCAGAGAATGCTTCTGTTTAGTTTTTATGTGAAGATATTCCCGTTTCCAAAGAAATCTTCAAAGAGGTCCACATATCCACTTGCAGATTCCACAGAAAGAGAGTTTCAAAACTGCTGTCTCCATAGGAGTGTTCAGCTCTGTGAGTTGAATGCAATCATCACAGAGAAGTTTCTGAGAAGGCTTCCGTCTAGATTTTAAGTGACGATATACGCGTTTCGAACGAAGGCCACAGAGTGGTCCAAATATCCACTTGCAGATCCTACAAAAAGAGTGTTTCAAACCTGAACTGTCAAAGGAAGGTTCAACTCTGGGATTTGAACGCAAACATCACAAAGAAGTTTCTGAGAATGCTTCCGTTTAGTTAGGTGCAGTTATCCCGTTTCCAACGAAATCCTCAGACAGGTCCAAATATCCACTTGCAGATGCTACAAAAAGTGTGTTTCAAACCCGCTCCATCCAAAGGAATGTTCAGCTCTGTGACTTCAACTCAATGATCCCAAAGAATTTTCTGAGAATGCTTCTGTCTTGTTTTTATATGAAGTTATTTCCTTTACTACGAGAGTCCTCAAAGAGGTCCAAATATCCACTTGCAGTTTCTACAAAAAGAGTGTTTCAAACCTGAACTATCAAAGAAAGGTTCAACACTGTGAGTTGAATGCAAACATCACGAAGAAAGTTCTGAGAATGCTTCTGTTTAGTGAGGTGCGGTTTATCCCGTTTCCAACGAAATCCTCAGAGAGGTCCAAATATCCACTTGCAGTTTCTACAAAAAGAGTGTTTCAACCCTGAACTTTCCAAGGAAGGTTCAAATCTGGGATTTGAACGCAAGCATCACAAAGAAGATTCTGAGACTGCTTCTGTTTAGTTAGCTGAAATTATCCCGTTTCCAACGAAATCCTCAGAGAGGTCCAAATATCCACTTGCAGTTTCTACAAAAAGAGTGTTTCAACCCTGAACTTTCCAAGGAAGGTTCAAATCTGGGATTTGAACGCAAGCATCACAAAGAAGATTCTGAGACTGCTTCTGTTTAGTTAGCTGAAATTATCCCGTTTCCAACGAAATCCTCAGAGAGGTCCAAATATCCACTTGCAGTTTCTACAAAAAGAGTGTTTCAAACCTGAACTATCAAAGAAAGGTTCAACACTGTGAGTTGAATACAAACATCACGAAGAAAGTTCTGAGAATGCTTCAGTTTAGTGAGGTGCGGTTTTTCCCGTTTCCAACGAAATCCTCAGAGGGGTCAAATTATCCACTTGCAGTTTCTACAAAAAGAGTGTTTCAAACCTGAACTATCAAAGAATGGTTCAACACTGTGAGTTGAATGCAAACATCTCGAAGAAGGTTCTGAGAATGCTACTGTCTAGCTTTTACATGAAGTTATTTCCTTTACTACCATGGGCCTCCAAGCGGTCCATATCTCCACTTGCAGATTCTACAAAAAGAGAGTTTCCAAACTGCTCTGTCAAAGGGAATGTTCCACTCTGTGACTTGAATGCAATCATCCCAAAGTAGTTTCTGAGAATGCTTCTATCTAGTTTCTACGGGAAGATATTTCCTTTTCCACCACAGGCCTCAAAGCCCTCCAAATGTCCACTTGCAGATTCTAGAAAAAGAGTGTTTCAAAGCTTCCCTCTCATAAGGAAAGTTCAACTCTGTGAGTTGAATGCAAACATCACAAAGAACTTTCTGAGAATGCTTCTGTTTAGCTTTTCTGTGAAGAGTATCCCGTTTCCAACGAAATCTTCAAAGCGGTCCAAATATCCACTTGCAGATTCCACAGAAAGAGTGTTTGGAAACTGCTGTTTGAAAAGGAACCTTCAACTCTGTGAGGTGAATGCAATCATCACAAAGAAGTTTCTGACAATGCTTCTCTCTGGTTTCTATGTGACGATAATTCGTTTTCCACCACATGCCTGAAAGCTCTCCAAATGTCCACTTGCAGACACTACGAAAAGAATGTTTCAGAACTGCTCTATGAAAAGCAGTGTGAAACTCTGTGAGTTGAACACCAACATCACAGAGAAGTTTCAGAGAATGCTTCTGTTTAGTTTTTATGTGAAGATATTCCCGTTTCCAAAGAAATCTTCAAAGAGGTCCACATATCCACTTGCAGATTCCACAGAAAGAGAGTTTCAAAACTGCTGTCTCCATAGGAGTGTTCAGCTCTGTGAGTTGAATGCAATCATCACAGAGAAGTTTCTGAGAAGGCTTCCGTCTAGATTTTAAGTGACGATATACGCGTTTCGAACGAAGGCCACAGAGTGGTCCAAATATCCACTTGCAGATCCTACAAAAAGAGTGTTTCAAA
Organism: Pan troglodytes; assembly: GCF_028858775.2. NCBI lineage: Eukaryota > Metazoa > Chordata > Mammalia > Primates > Hominidae > Pan > Pan troglodytes. The sequence goes on from NC_072410.2 coordinate 29,753,677, forward strand.
CCTGAACTGTCAAAGGAAGGTTCAACTCTGGGATTTGAACGCAAACATCACAAAGAAGTTTCTGAGAATGCTTCCGTTTAGTTAGGTGCAGTTATCCCGTTTCCAACGAAATCCTCAGACAGGTCCAAATATCCACTTGCAGATGCTACAAAAAGTGTGTTTCAAACCCGCTCCATCCAAAGGAATGTTCAGCTCTGTGACTTCAACTCAATGATCCCAAAGAATTTTCTGAGAATGCTTCTGTCTTGTTTTTATATGAAGTTATTTCCTTTACTACGAGAGTCCTCAAAGAGGTCCAAATATCCACTTGCAGTTTCTACAAAAAGAGTGTTTCAAACCTGAACTATCAAAGAAAGGTTCAACACTGTGAGTTGAATGCAAACATCACGAAGAAAGTTCTGAGAATGCTTCTGTTTAGTGAGGTGCGGTTTATCCCGTTTCCAACGAAATCCTCAGAGAGGTCCAAATATCCACTTGCAGTTTCTACAAAAAGAGTGTTTCAACCCTGAACTTTCCAAGGAAGGTTCAAATCTGGGATTTGAACGCAAGCATCACAAAGAAGATTCTGAGACTGCTTCTGTTTAGTTAGCTGAAATTATCCCGTTTCCAACGAAATCCTCAGAGAGGTCCAAATATCCACTTGCAGTTTCTACAAAAAGAGTGTTTCAACCCTGAACTTTCCAAGGAAGGTTCAAATCTGGGATTTGAACGCAAGCATCACAAAGAAGATTCTGAGACTGCTTCTGTGTAGTTAGCTGAAATTATCCCGTTTCCAACGAAATCCTCAGAGAGGTCCAAATATCCACTTGCAGTTTCTACAAAAAGAGTGTTTCAAACCTGAACTATCAAAGAAAGGTTCAACACTGTGAGTTGAATACAAACATCACGAAGAAAGTTCTGAGAATGCTTCAGTTTAGTGAGGTGCGGTTTTTCCCGTTTCCAACGAAATCCTCAGAGGGGTCAAATTATCCACTTGCAGTTTCTACAAAAAGAGTGTTTCAAACCTGAACTATCAAAGAATGGTTCAACACTGTGAGTTGAATGCAAACATCTCGAAGAAGGTTCTGAGAATGCTACTGTCTAGCTTTTACATGAAGTTATTTCCTTTACTACCATGGGCCTCCAAGCGGTCCATATCTCCACTTGCAGATTCTACAAAAAGAGAGTTTCCAAACTGCTCTGTCAAAGGGAATGTTCCACTCTGTGACTTGAATGCAATCATCCCAAAGTAGTTTCTGAGAATGCTTCTATCTAGTTTCTACGGGAAGATATTTCCTTTTCCACCACAGGCCTCAAAGCCCTCCAAATGTCCACTTGCAGATTCTAGAAAAAGAGTGTTTCAAAGCTTCCCTCTCATAAGGAAAGTTCAACTCTGTGAGTTGAATGCAAACATCACAAAGAAGTTTCTGAGAATGCTTCTGTTTAGCTTTTCTGTGAAGAGTATCCCGTTTCCAACGAAATCTTCAAAGCGGTCCAAATATCCACTTGCAGATTCCACAGAAAGAGTGTTTGGAAACTGCTGTTTGAAAAGGAACCTTCAACTCTGTGAGGTGAATGCAATCATCACAAAGAAGTTTCTGACAATGCTTCTCTCTCGTTTCTATGTGACGATAATTCGTTTTCCACCACATGCCTGAAAGCTCTCCAAATGTCCACTTGCAGACACTACGAAAAGAATGTTTCAGAACTGCTCTATGAAAAGCAGTGTGAAACTCTGTGAGTTGAACACCAACATCACAGAGAAGTTTCAGAGAATGCTTCTGTTTAGTTTTTATGTGAAGATATTCCCGTTTCCAAAGAAATCTTCAAAGAGGTCCACATATCCACTTGCAGATTCCACAGAAAGAGAGTTTCAAAACTGCTGTCTCCATAGGAGTGTTCAGCTCTGTGAGTTGAATGCAATCATCACAGAGAAGTTTCTGAGAAGGCTTCCGTCTAGATTTTAAGTGACGATATACGCGTTTCGAACGAAGGCCACAGAGTGGTCCAAATATCCACTTGCAGATCCTACAAAAAGAGTGTTTCAAACCTGAACTGTCAAAGGAAGGTTCAACTCTGGGATTTGAACGCAAACATCACAAAGAAGTTTCTGAGAATGCTTCCGTTTAGTTAGGTGCAGTTATCCCGTTTCCAACGAAATCCTCAGAGAGGTCCAAATATCCACTTGCAGATGCTACAAAAAGTGTGTTTCAAACCCGCTCCATCCAAAGGAATGTTCAGCTCTGTGACTTCAACTCAATGATCCCAAAGAATTTTCTGAAAATGCTTCTGTCTTGTTTTTATATGAAGTTATTTCCTTTACTACGAGAGTCCTCAAAGAGGTCCAAATATCCACTTGCAGTTTCTACAAAAAGAGTGTTTCAAACCTGAACTATCAAAGAAAGGTTCAACACTGTGAGTTGAATGCAAACATCACGAAGAAAGTTCTGAGAATGCTTCTGTTTAGTGAGGTGCGGTTTATCCCGTTTCCAACGAAATCCTCAGAGAGGTCCAAATATCCACTTGCAGTTTCTACAAAAAGAGTGTTTCAACCCTGAACTTTCCAAGGAAGGTTCAAATCTGGGATTTGAACGCAAGCATCACAAAGAAGATTCTGAGACTGCTTCTGTTTAGTTAGCTGAAATTATCCCGTTTCCAACGAAATCCTCAGAGAGGTCCAAATATCCACTTGCAGTTTCTACAAAAAGAGTGTTTCAACCCTGAACTTTCCAAGGAAGGTTCAAATCTGGGATTTGAACGCAAGCATCACAAAGAAGATTCTGAGACTGCTTCTGTTTAGTTAGCTGAAATTATCCCGTTTCCAACGAAATCCTCAGAGAGGTCCAAATATCCACTTGCAGTTTCTACAAAAAGAGTGTTTCAAACCTGAACTATCAAAGAAAGGTTCAACACTGTGAGTTGAATACAAACATCACGAAGAAAGTTCTGAGAATGCTTCAGTTTAGTGAGGTGCGGTTTTTCCCGTTTCCAACGAAATCCTCAGAGGGGTCAAATTATCCACTTGCAGTTTCTACAAAAAGAGTGTTTCAAACCTGAACTATCAAAGAATGGTTCAACACTGTGAGTTGAATGCAAACATCTCGAAGAAGGTTCTGAGAATGCTACTGTCTAGGTTTTACATGAAGTTATTTCCTTTACTACCATGGGCCTCCAAGCGGTCCATATCTCCACTTGCAGATTCTACAAAAAGAGAGTTTCCAAACTGCTCTGTCAAAGGGAATGTTCCACTCTGTGACTTGAATGCAATCATCCCAAAGTAGTTTCTGAGAATGCTTCTATCTAGTTTCTACGGGAAGATATTTCCTTTTCCACCACAGGCCTCAAAGCCCTCCAAATGTCCACTTGCAGATTCTAGAAAAAGAGTGTTTCAAAGCTTCCCTCTCATAAGGAAAGTTCAACTCTGTGAGTTGAATGCAAACATCACAAAGAAGTTTCTGAGAATGCTTCTGTTTAGCTTTTCTGTGAAGAGTATCCCGTTTCCAACGAAATCTTCAAAGCGGTCCAAATATCCACTTGCAGATTCCACAGAAAGAGTGTTTGGAAACTGCTGTTTGAAAAGGAACCTTCAACTCTGTGAGGTGAATGCAATCATCACAAAGAAGTTTCTGACAATGCTTCTCTCTCGTTTCTATGTGACGATAATTCGTTTTCCACCACATGCCTGAAAGCTCTCCAAATGTCCACTTGCAGACACTACGAAAAGAATGTTTCAGAACTGCTCTATGAAAAGCAGTGTGAAACTCTGTGAGTTGAACACCAACATCACAGAGAAGTTTCAGAGAATGCTTCTGTTTAGTTTTTATGTGAAGATATTCCCGTTTCCAAAGAAATCTTCAAAGAGGTCCACATATCCACTTGCAGATTCCACAGAAAGAGAGTTTCAAAACTGCTGTCTCCATAGGAGTGTTCAGCTCTGTGAGTTGAATGCAATCATCACAGAGAAGTTTCTGAGAAGGCTTCCGTCTAGATTTTAAGTGACGATATACGCGTTTCGAACGAAGGCCACAGAGTGGTCCAAATATCCACTTGCAGATCCTACAAAAAGAGTGTTTCAAACCTGAACTGTCAAAGGAAGGTTCAACTCTGGGATTTGAACGCAAACATCACAAAGAAGTTTCTGAGAATGCTTCCGTTTAGTTAGGTGCAGTTATCCCGTTTCCAACGAAATCCTCAGAGAGGTCCAAATATCCACTTGCAGATGCTACAAAAAGTGTGTTTCAAACCCGCTCCATCCAAAGGAATGTTCAGCTCTGTGACTTCAACTCAATGATCCCAAAGAATTTTCTGAAAATGCTTCTGTCTTGTTTTTATATGAAGTTATTTCCTTTACTACGAGAGTCCTCAAAGAGGTCCAAATATCCACTTGCAGTTTCTACAAAAAGAGTGTTTCAAACCTGAACTATCAAAGAAAGGTTCAACACTGTGAGTTGAATGCAAACATCACGAAGAAAGTTCTGAGAATGCTTCTGTTTAGTGAGGTGCGGTTTATCCCGTTTCCAACGAAATCCTCAGAGAGGTCCAAATATCCACTTGCAGTTTCTACAAAAAGAGTGTTTCAACCCTGAACTTTCCAAGGAAGGTTCAAATCTGGGATTTGAACGCAAGCATCACAAAGAAGATTCTGAGACTGCTTCTGTTTAGTTAGCTGAAATTATCCCGTTTCCAACGAAATCCTCAGAGAGGTCCAAATATCCACTTGCAGTTTCTACAAAAAGAGTGTTTCAAACCTGAACTATCAAAGAAAGGTTCAACACTGTGAGTTGAATACAAACATCACGAAGAAAGTTCTGAGAATGCTTCAGTTTAGTGAGGTGCGGTTTTTCCCGTTTCCAACGAAATCCTCAGAGGGGTCAAATTATCCACTTGCAGTTTCTACAAAAACAGTGTTTCAAACCTGAACTATCAAAGAATGGTTCAACACTGTGAGTTGAATGCAAACATCTCGAAGAAGGTTCTGAGAATGCTACTGTCTAGGTTTTACATGAAGTTATTTCCTTTACTACCATGGGCCTCCAAGCGGTCCATATCTCCACTTGCAGATTCTACAAAAAGAGAGTTTCCAAACTGCTCTGTCAAAGGGAATGTTCCACTCTGTGACTTGAATGCAATCATCCCAAAGTAGTTTCTGAGAATGCTTCTATCTAGTTTCTACGGGAAGATATTTCCTTTTCCACCACAGGCCTCAAAGCCCTCCAAATGTCCACTTGCAGATTCTAGAAAAGGAGTGTTTCAAAGCTTCCCTCTCATAAGGAAAGTTCAACTCTGTGAGTTGAATGCAAACATCACAAAGAAGTTTCTGAGAATGCTTCTGTTTAGCTTTTCTGTGAAGAGTATCCCGTTTCCAACGAAATCTTCAAAGCGGTCCAAATATCCACTTGCAGATTCCACAGAAAGAGTGTTTGGAAACTGCTGTTTGAAAAGGAACCTTCAACTCTGTGAGGTGAATGCAATCATCACAAAGAAGTTTCTGACAATGCTTCTCTCTGGTTTCTATGTGACGATAATTCGTTTTCCACCACATGCCTGAAAGCTCTCCAAATGTCCACTTGCAGACACTACGAAAAGAATGTTTCAGAACTGCTCTATGAAAAGCAGTGTGAAACTCTGTGAGTTGAACACCAACATCACAGAGAAGTTTCAGAGAATGCTTCTGTTTAGTTTTTATGTGAAGATATTCCCGTTTCCAAAGAAATCTTCAAAGAGGTCCACATATCCACTTGCAGATTCCACAGAAAGAGAGTTTCAAAACTGCTGTCTCCATAGGAGTGTTCAGCTCTGTGAGTTGAATGCAATCATCACAGAGAAGTTTCTGAGAAGGCTTCCGTCTAGATTTTAAGTGACGATATACGCGTTTCGAACGAAGGCCACAGAGTGGTCCAAATATCCACTTGCAGATCCTACAAAAAGAGTGTTTCAAACCTGAACTGTCAAAGGAAGGTTCAACTCTGGGATTTGAACGCAAACATCACAAAGAAGTTTCTGAGAATGCTTCCGTTTAGTTAGGTGCAGTTATCCCGTTTCCAACGAAATCCTCAGACAGGTCCAAATATCCACTTGCAGATGCTACAAAAAGTGTGTTTCAAACCCGCTCCATCCAAAGGAATGTTCAGCTCTGTGACTTCAACTCAATGATCCCAAAGAATTTTCTGAGAATGCTTCTGTCTTGTTTTTATATGAAGTTATTTCCTTTACTACGAGAGTCCTCAAAGAGGTCCAAATATCCACTTGCAGTTTCTACAAAAAGAGTGTTTCAAACCTGAACTATCAAAGAAAGGTTCAACACTGTGAGTTGAATGCAAACATCACGAAGAAAGTTCTGAGAATGCTTCTGTTTAGTGAGGTGCGGTTTATCCCGTTTCCAACGAAATCCTCAGAGAGGTCCAAATATCCACTTGCAGTTTCTACAAAAAGAGTGTTTCAACCCTGAACTTTCCAAGGAAGGTTCAAATCTGGGATTTGAACGCAAGCATCACAAAGAAGATTCTGAGACTGCTTCTGTTTAGTTAGCTGAAATTATCCCGTTTCCAACGAAATCCTCAGAGAGGTCCAAATATCCACTTGCAGTTTCTACAAAAAGAGTGTTTCAACCCTGAACTTTCCAAGGAAGGTTCAAATCTGGGATTTGAACGCAAGCATCACAAAGAAGATTCTGAGACTGCTTCTGTTTAGTTAGCTGAAATTATCCCGTTTCCAACGAAATCCTCAGAGAGGTCCAAATATCCACTTGCAGTTTCTACAAAAAGAGTGTTTCAAACCTGAACTATCAAAGAAAGGTTCAACACTGTGAGTTGAATACAAACATCACGAAGAAAGTTCTGAGAATGCTTCAGTTTAGTGAGGTGCGGTTTTTCCCGTTTCCAACGAAATCCTCAGAGGGGTCAAATTATCCACTTGCAGTTTCTACAAAAAGAGTGTTTCAAACCTGAACTATCAAAGAATGGTTCAACACTGTGAGTTGAATGCAAACATCTCGAAGAAGGTTCTGAGAATGCTACTGTCTAGCTTTTACATGAAGTTATTTCCTTTACTACCATGGGCCTCCAAGCGGTCCATATCTCCACTTGCAGATTCTACAAAAAGAGAGTTTCCAAACTGCTCTGTCAAAGGGAATGTTCCACTCTGTGACTTGAATGCAATCATCCCAAAGTAGTTTCTGAGAATGCTTCTATCTAGTTTCTACGGGAAGATATTTCCTTTTCCACCACAGGCCTCAAAGCCCTCCAAATGTCCACTTGCAGATTCTAGAAAAAGAGTGTTTCAAAGCTTCCCTCTCATAAGGAAAGTTCAACTCTGTGAGTTGAATGCAAACATCACAAAGAAGTTTCTGAGAATGCTTCTGTTTAGCTTTTCTGTGAAGAGTATCCCGTTTCCAACGAAATCTTCAAAGCGGTCCAAATATCCACTTGCAGATTCCACAGAAAGAGTGTTTGGAAACTGCTGTTTGAAAAGGAACCTTCAACTCTGTGAGGTGAATGCAATCATCACAAAGAAGTTTCTGACAATGCTTCTCTCTGGTTTCTATGTGACGATAATTCGTTTTCCACCACATGCCTGAAAGCTCTCCAAATGTCCACTTGCAGACACTACGAAAAGAATGTTTCAGAACTGCTCTATGAAAAGCAGTGTGAAACTCTGTGAGTTGAACACCAACATCACAGAGAAGTTTCAGAGAATGCTTCTGTTTAGTTTTTATGTGAAGATATTCCCGTTTCCAAAGAAATCTTCAAAGAGGTCCACATATCCACTTGCAGATTCCACAGAAAGAGAGTTTCAAAACTGCTGTCTCCATAGGAGTGTTCAGCTCTGTGAGTTGAATGCAATCATCACAGAGAAGTTTCTGAGAAGGCTTCCGTCTAGATTTTAAGTGACGATATACGCGTTTCGAACGAAGGCCACAGAGTGGTCCAAATATCCACTTGCAGATCCTACAAAAAGAGTGTTTCAAACCTGAACTGTCAAAGGAAGGTTCAACTCTGGGATTTGAACGCAAACATCACAAAGAAGTTTCTGAGAATGCTTCCGTTTAGTTAGGTGCAGTTATCCCGTTTCCAACGAAATCCTCAGACAGGTCCAAATATCCACTTGCAGATGCTACAAAAAGTGTGTTTCAAACCCGCTCCATCCAAAGGAATGTTCAGCTCTGTGACTTCAACTCAATGATCCCAAAGAACTTTCTGAGAATGCTTCTGTCTTGTTTTTATATGAAGTTATTTCCTTTACTACGAGAGTCCTCAAAGAGGTCCAAATATCCACTTGCAGTTTCTACAAAAAGAGTGTTTCAAACCTGAACTATCAAAGAAAGGTTCAACACTGCGAGTTGAATGCAAACATCACGAAGAAAGTTCTGAGAATGCTTCTGTTTAGTGAGGTGCGGTTTATCCCGTTTCCAACGAAATCCTCAGAGAGGTCCAAATATCCACTTGCAGTTTCTACAAAAAGAGTGTTTCAACCCTGAACTTTCCAAGGAAGGTTCAAATCTGGGATTTGAACGCAAGCATCACAAAGAAGATTCTGAGACTGCTTCTGTTTAGTTAGCTGAAATTATCCCGTTTCCAACGAAATCCTCAGAGAGGTCCAAATATCCACTTGCAGTTTCTACAAAAAGAGTGTTTCAAACCTGAACTATCAAAGAAAGGTTCAACACTGTGAGTTGAATACAAACATCACGAAGAAAGTTCTGAGAATGCTTCAGTTTAGTGAGGTGCGGTTTTTCCCGTTTCCAACGAAATCCTCAGAGGGGTCAAATTATCCACTTGCAGTTTCTACAAAAACAGTGTTCCAAACCTGAACTATCAAAGAATGGTTCAACACTGTGAGTTGAATGCAAACATCTCGAAGAAGGTTCTGAGAATGCTACTGTCTAGGTTTTACATGAAGTTATTTCCTTTACTACCATGGGCCTCCAAGCGGTCCATATCTCCACTTGCAGATTCTACAAAAAGAGAGTTTCCAAACTGCTCTGTCAAAGGGAATGTTCCACTCTGTGACTTGAATGCAATCATCCCAAAGTAGTTTCTGAGAATGCTTCTATCTAGTTTCTACGGGAAGATATTTCCTTTTCCACCACAGGCCTCAAAGCCCTCCAAATGTCCACTTGCAGATTCTAGAAAAGGAGTGTTTCAAAGCTTCCCTCTCATAAGGAAAGTTCAACTCTGTGAGTTGAATGCAAACATCACAAAGAAGTTTCTGAGAATGCTTCTGTTTAGCTTTTCTGTGAAGAGTATCCCGTTTCCAACGAAATCTTCAAAGCGGTCCAAATATCCACTTGCAGATTCCACAGAAATTGTGTTTGGAAACTGCTGTTTGAAAAGGAACCTTCAACTCTGTGAGGTGAATGCAATCATCACAAAGAAGTTTCTGACAATGCTTCTCTCTGGTTTCTATGTGACGATAATTCGTTTTCCACCACATGCCTGAAAGCTCTCCAAATGTCCACTTGCAGACACTACGAAAAGAATGTTTCAGAACTGCTCTATGAAAAGCAGTGTGAAACTCTGTGAGTTGAACACCAACATCACAGAGAAGTTTCAGAGAATGCTTCTGTTTAGTTTTTATGTGAAGATATTCCCGTTTCCAAAGAAATCTTCAAAGAGGTCCACATATCCACTTGCAGATTCCACAGAAAGAGAGTTTCAAAACTGCTGTCTCCATAGGAGTGTTCAGCTCTGTGAGTTGAATGCAATCATCACAGAGAAGTTTCTGAGAAGGCTTCCGTCTAGATTTTAAGTGACGATATACGCGTTTCGAACGAAGGCCACAGAGTGGTCCAAATATCCACTTGCAGATCCTACAAAAAGAGTGTTTCAAACCTGAACTGTCAAAGGAAGGTTCAACTCTGGGATTTGAACGCAAACATCACAAAGAAGTTTCTGAGAATGCTTCCGTTTAGTTAGGTGCAGTTATCCCGTTTCCAACGAAATCCTCAGACAGGTCCAAATATCCACTTGCAGATGCTACAAAAAGTGTGTTTCAAACCCGCTCCATCCAAAGGAATGTTCAGCTCTGTGACTTCAACTCAATGATCCCAAAGAATTTTCTGAGAATGCTTCTGTCTTGTTTTTATATGAAGTTATTTCCTTTACTACGAGAGTCCTCAAAGAGGTCCAAATATCCACTTGCAGTTTCTACAAAAAGAGTGTTTCAAACCTGAACTATCAAAGAAAGGTTCAACACTGTGAGTTGAATGCAAACATCACGAAGAAAGTTCTGAGAATGCTTCTGTTTAGTGAGGTGCGGTTTATCCCGTTTCCAACGAAATCCTCAGAGAGGTCCAAATATCCACTTGCAGTTTCTACAAAAAGAGTGTTTCAACCCTGAACTTTCCAAGGAACGTTCAAATCTGGGATTTGAACGCAAGCATCACAAAGAAGATTCTGAGACTGCTTCTGTTTAGTTAGCTGAAATTATCCCGTTTCCAACGAAATCCTCAGAGAGGTCCAAATATCCACTTGCAGTTTCTACAAAAAGAGTGTTTCAACCCTGAACTTTCCAAGGAAGGTTCAAATCTGGGATTTGAACGCAAGCATCACAAAGAAGATTCTGAGACTGCTTCTGTTTAGTTAGCTGAAATTATCCCGTTTCCAACGAAATCCTCAGAGAGGTCCAAATATCCACTTGCAGTTTCTACAAAAAGAGTGTTTCAAACCTGAACTATCAAAGAAAGGTTCAACACTGTGAGTTGTATACAAACATCACGAAGAAAGTTCTGAGAATGCTTCAGTTTAGTGAGGTGCGGTTTTTCCCGTTTCCAACGAAATCCTCAGAGGGGTCAAATTATCCACTTGCAGTTTCTACAAAAAGAGTGTTTCAAACCTGAACTATCAAAGAATGGTTCAACACTGTGAGTTGAATGCAAACATCTCGAAGAAGGTTCTGAGAATGCTACTGTCTAGGTTTTACATGAAGTTATTTCCTTTACTACCATGGGCCTCCAAGCGGTCCATATCTCCACTTGCAGATTCTACAAAAAGAGAGTTTCCAAACTGCTCTGTCAAAGGGAATGTTCCACTCTGTGACTTGAATGCAATCATCCCAAAGTAGTTTCTGAGAATGCTTCTATCTAGTTTCTACGGGAAGATATTTCCTTTTCCACCACAGGCCTCAAAGCCCTCCAAATGTCCACTTGCAGATTCTAGAAAAAGAGTGTTTCAAAGCTTCCCTCTCATAAGGAAAGTTCAACTCTGTGAGTTGAATGCAAACATCACAAAGAAGTTTCTGAGAATGCTTCTGTTTAGCTTTTCTGTGAAGAGTATCCCGTTTCCAACGAAATCTTCAAAGCGGTCCAAATATCCACTTGCAGATTCCACAGAAAGAGTGTTTGGAAACTGCTGTTTGAAAAGGAACCTTCAACTCTGTGAGGTGAATGCAATCATCACAAAGAAGTTTCTGACAATGCTTCTCTCTGGTTTCTATGTGACGATAATTCGTTTTCCACCACATGCCTGAAAGCTCTCCAAATGTCCACTTGCAGACACTACGAAAAGAATGTTTCAGAACTGCTCTATGAAAAGCAGTGTGAAACTCTGTGAGTTGAACACCAACATCACAGAGAAGTTTCAGAGAATGCTTCTGTTTAGTTTTTATGTGAAGATATTCCCGTTTCCAAAGAAATCTTCAAAGAGGTCCACATATCCACTTGCAGATTCCACAGAAAGAGAGTTTCAAAACTGCTGTCTCCATAGGAGTGTTCAGCTCTGTGAGTTGAATGCAATCATCACAGAGAAGTTTCTGAGAAGGCTTCCGTCTAGATTTTAAGTGACGATATACGCGTTTCGAACGAAGGCCACAGAGTGGTCCAAATATCCACTTGCAGATCCTACAAAAAGAGTGTTTCAAACCTGAACTGTCAAAGGAAGGTTCAACTCTGGGATTTGAACGCAAACATCACAAAGAAGTTTCTGAGAATGCTTCCGTTTAGTTAGGTGCAGTTATCCCGTTTCCAACGAAATCCTCAGACAGGTCCAAATATCCACTTGCAGATGCTACAAAAAGTGTGTTTCAAACCCGCTCCATCCAAAGGAATGTTCAGCTCTGTGACTTCAACTCAATGATCCCAAAGAACTTTCTGAGAATGCTTCTGTCTTGTTTTTATATGAAGTTATTTCCTTTACTACGAGAGTCCTCAAAGAGGTCCAAATATCCACTTGCAGTTTCTACAAAAAGAGTGTTTCAAACCTGAACTATCAAAGAAAGGTTCAACACTGTGAGTTGAATGCAAACATCACGAAGAAAGTTCTGAGAATGCTTCTGTTTAGTGAGGTGCGGTTTATCCCGTTTCCAACGAAATCCTCAGAGAGGTCCAAATATCCACTTGCAGATGCTACAAAAAGTGTGTTTCAAACCCGCTCCATCCAAAGGAATGTTCAGCTCTGTGAGTTCAACTCAATGATCCCAAAGAATTTTCTGAGAATGCTTCTGTCTTGTTTTTATATGAAGTTATTTCCTTTACTACGAGAGTCCTCAAAGAGGTCCAAATATCCATCCACTTGCATTTTCTACAAAAAGAGTGTTTCAAACCTGAACTATCAAAGAAAGGTTCAACACTGTGAGTTGAATGCAAACATCACGAAGAAAGTTCTGAGAATGCTTCTGTTTAGTGAGGTGCGGTTTATCCCGTTTCCAACGAAATCCTCAGAGAGGTCCAAATATCCACTTGCAGTTTCTACAAAAAGAGTGTTTCAACCCTGAACTTTCCAAGGAAGGTTCAAATCTGGGATTTGAACGCAAGCATCACAAAGAAGATTCTGAGACTGCTTCTGTTTAGTTAGCTGAAATTATCCCGTTTCCAACGAAATCCTCAGAGAGGTCCAAATATCCACTTGCAGTTTCTACAAAAAGAGTGTTTCAAACCTGAACTATCAAAGAAAGGTTCAACACTGTGAGTTGAATACAAACATCACGAAGAAAGTTCTGAGAATGCTTCAGTTTAGTGAGGTGCGGTTTTTCCCGTTTCCAACGAAATCCTCAGAGGGGTCAAATTATCCACTTGCAGTTTCTACAAAAAGAGTGTTTCAAACCTGAACTATCAAAGAATGGTTCAACACTGTGAGTTGAATGCAAACATCTCGAAGAAGGTTCTGAGAATGCTACTGTCTAGGTTTTACATGAAGTTATTTCCTTTACTACCATGGGCCTCCAAGCGGTCCATATCTCCACTTGCAGATTCTACAAAAAGAGAGTTTCCAAACTGCTCTGTCAAAGGGAATGTTCCACTCTGTGACTTGAATGCAATCATCCCAAAGTAGTTTCTGAGAATGCTTCTATCTAGTTTCTACGGGAAGATATTTCCTTTTCCACCACAGGCCTCAAAGCCCTCCAAATGTCCACTTGCAGATTCTAGAAAAAGAGTGTTTCAAAGCTTCCCTCTCATAAGGAAAGTTCAACTCTGTGAGTTGAATGCAAACATCACAAAGAAGTTTCTGAGAATGCTTCTGTTTAGCTTTTCTGTGAAGAGTATCCCGTTTCCAACGAAATCTTCAAAGCGGTCCAAATATCCACTTGCAGATTCCACAGAAAGAGTGTTTGGAAACTGCTGTTTGAAAAGGAACCTTCAACTCTGTGAGGTGAATGCAATCATCACAAAGAAGTTTCTGACAATGCTTCTCTCTGGTTTCTATGTGACGATAATTCGTTTTCCACCACATGCCTGAAAGCTCTCCAAATGTCCACTTGCAGACACTACGAAAAGAATGTTTCAGAACTGCTCTATGAAAAGCAGTGTGAAACTCTGTGAGTTGAACACCAACATCACAGAGAAGTTTCAGAGAATGCTTCTGTTTAGTTTTTATGTGAAGATATTCCCGTTTCCAAAGAAATCTTCAAAGAGGTCCACATATCCACTTGCAGATTCCACAGAAAGAGAGTTTCAAAACTGCTGTCTCCATAGGAGTGTTCAGCTCTGTGAGTTGAATGCAATCATCACAGAGAAGTTTCTGAGAAGGCTTCCGTCTAGATTTTAAGTGACGATATACGCGTTTCGAACGAAGGCCACAGAGTGGTCCAAATATCCACTTGCAGATCCTACAAAAAGAGTGTTTCAAACCTGAACTGTCAAAGGAAGGTTCAACTCTGGGATTTGAACGCAAACATCACAAAGAAGTTTCTGAGAATGCTTCCGTTTAGTTAGGTGCAGTTATCCCGTTTCCAACGAAATCCTCAGACAGGTCCAAATATCCACTTGCAGATGCTACAAAAAGTGTGTTTCAAACCCGCTCCATCCAAAGGAATGTTCAGCTCTGTGACTTCAACTCAATGATCCCAAAGAATTTTCTGAGAATGCTTCTGTCTTGTTTTTATATGAAGTTATTTCCTTTACTACGAGAGTCCTCAAAGAGGTCCAAATATCCACTTGCAGTTTCTACAAAAAGAGTGTTTCAAACCTGAACTATCAAAGAAAGGTTCAACACTGTGAGTTGAATGCAAACATCACGAAGAAAGTTCTGAGAATGCTTCTGTTTAGTGAGGTGCGGTTTATCCCGTTTCCAACGAAATCCTCAGAGAGGTCCAAATATCCACTTGCAGATGCTACAAAAAGTGTGTTTCAAACCCGCTCCATCCAAAGGAATGTTCAGCTCTGTGAGTTCAACTCAATGATCCCAAAGAATTTTCTGAGAATGCTTCTGTCTTGTTTTTATATGAAGTTATTTCCTTTACTACGAGAGTCCTCAAAGAGGTCCAAATATCCACTTGCAGTTTCTACAAAAAGAGTGTTTCAAACCTGAACTATCAAAGAAAGGTTCAACACTGTGAGTTGAATGCAAACATCACGAAGAAAGTTCTGAGAATGCTTCTGTTTAGTGAGGTGCGGTTTATCCCGTTTCCAACGAAATCCTCAGAGAGGTCCAAATATCCACTTGCAGTTTCTACAAAAAGAGTGTTTCAACCCTGAACTTTCCAAGGAAGGTTCAAATCTGGGATTTGAACGCAAGCATCACAAAGAAGATTCTGAGACTGCTTCTGTTTAGTTAGCTGAAATTATCCCGTTTCCAACGAAATCCTCAGAGAGGTCCAAATATCCACTTGCAGTTTCTACAAAAAGAGTGTTTCAACCCTGAACTTTCCAAGGAAGGTTCAAATCTGGGATTTGAACGCAAGCATCACAAAGAAGATTCTGAGACTGCTTCTGTTTAGTTAGCTGAAATTATCCCGTTTCCAACGAAATCCTCAGAGAGGTCCAAATATCCACTTGCAGTTTCTACAAAAAGAGTGTTTCAAACCTGAACTATCAAAGAAAGGTTCAACACTGTGAGTTGAATACAAACATCACGAAGAAAGTTCTGAGAATGCTTCAGTTTAGTGAGGTGCGGTTTTTCCCGTTTCCAACGAAATCCTCAGAGGGGTCAAATTATCCACTTGCAGTTTCTACAAAAAGAGTGTTTCAAACCTGAACTATCAAAGAATGGTTCAACACTGTGAGTTGAATGCAAACATCTCGAAGAAGGTTCTGAGAATGCTACTGTCTAGGTTTTACATGAAGTTATTTCCTTTACTACCATGGGCCTCCAAGCGGTCCATATCTCCACTTGCAGATTCTACAAAAAGAGAGTTTCCAAACTGCTCTGTCAAAGGGAATGTTCCACTCTGTGACTTGAATGCAATCATCCCAAAGTAGTTTCTGAGAATGCTTCTATCTAGTTTCTACGGGAAGATATTTCCTTTTCCACCACAGGCCTCAAAGCCCTCCAAATGTCCACTTGCAGATTCTAGAAAAAGAGTGTTTCAAAGCTTCCCTCTCATAAGGAAAGTTCAACTCTGTGAGTTGAATGCAAACATCACAAAGAAGTTTCTGAGAATGCTTCTGTTTAGCTTTTCTGTGAAGAGTATCCCGTTTCCAACGAAATCTTCAAAGCGGTCCAAATATCCACTTGCAGATTCCACAGAAAGAGTGTTTGGAAACTGCTGTTTGAAAAGGAACCTTCAACTCTGTGAGGTGAATGCAATCATCACAAAGAAGTTTCTGACAATGCTTCTCTCTGGTTTCTATGTGACGATAATTCGTTTTCCACCACATGCCTGAAAGCTCTCCAAATGTCCACTTGCAGACACTACGAAAAGAATGTTTCAGAACTGCTCTATGAAAAGCAGTGTGAAACTCTGTGAGTTGAACACCAACATCACAGAGAAGTTTCAGAGAATGCTTCTGTTTAGTTTTTATGTGAAGATATTCCCGTTTCCAAAGAAATCTTCAAAGAGGTCCACATATCCACTTGCAGATTCCACAGAAAGAGAGTTTCAAAACTGCTGTCTCCATAGGAGTGTTCAGCTCTGTGAGTTGAATGCAATCATCACAGAGAAGTTTCTGAGAAGGCTTCCGTCTAGATTTTAAGTGACGATATACGCGTTTCGAACGAAGGCCACAGAGTGGTCCAAATATCCACTTGCAGATCCTACAAAAAGAGTGTTTCAAACCTGAACTGTCAAAGGAAGGTTCAACTCTGGGATTTGAACGCAAACATCACAAAGAAGTTTCTGAGAATGCTTCCGTTTAGTTAGGTGCAGTTATCCCGTTTCCAACGAAATCCTCAGAGAGGTCCAAATATCCACTTGCAGATGCTACAAAAAGTGTGTTTCAAACCCGCTCCATCCAAAGGAATGTTCAGCTCTGTGACTTCAACTCAATGATCCCAAAGAATTTTCTGAGAATGCTTCTGTCTTGTTTTTATATGAAGTTATTTCCTTTACTACGAGAGTCCTCAAAGAGGTCCAAATATCCACTTGCAGTTTCTACAAAAAGAGTGTTTCAAACCTGAACTATCAAAGAAAGGTTCAACACTGTGAGTTGAATGCAAACATCACGAAGAAAGTTCTGAGAATGCTTCTGTTTAGTGAGGTGCGGTTTATCCCGTTTCCAACGAAATCCTCAGAGAGGTCCAAATATCCACTTGCAGTTTCTACAAAAAGAGTGTTTCAACCCTGAACTTTCCAAGGAAGGTTCAAATCTGGGATTTGAACGCAAGCATCACAAAGAAGATTCTGAGACTGCTTCTGTTTAGTTAGCTGAAATTATCCCGTTTCCAACGAAATCCTCAGAGAGGTCCAAATATCCACTTGCAGTTTCTACAAAAAGAGTGTTTCAAACCTGAACTATCAAAGAAAGGTTCAACACTGTGAGTTGAATACAAACATCACGAAGAAAGTTCTGAGAATGCTTCAGTTTAGTGAGGTGCGGTTTTTCCCGTTTCCAATGAAATCCTCAGAGGGGTCAAATTATCCACTTGCAGTTTCTACAAAAAGAGTGTTTCAAACCTGAACTATCAAAGAATGGTTCAACACTGTGAGTTGAATGCAAACATCTCGAAGAAGGTTCTGAGAATGCTACTGTCTAGCTTTTACATGAAGTTATTTCCTTTACTACCATGGGCCTCCAAGCGGTCCATATCTCCACTTGCAGATTCTACAAAAAGAGAGTTTCCAAACTGCTCTGTCAAAGGGAATGTTCCACTCTGTGACTTGAATGCAATCATCCCAAAGTAGTTTCTGAGAATGCTTCTATCTAGTTTCTACGGGAAGATATTTCCTTTTCCACCACAGGCCTCAAAGCCCTCCAAATGTCCACTTGCAGATTCTAGAAAAAGAGTGTTTCAAAGCTTCCCTCTCATAAGGAAAGTTCAACTCTGTGAGTTGAATGCAAACATCACAAAGAAGTTTCTGAGAATGCTTCTGTTTAGCTTTTCTGTGAAGAGTATCCCGTTTCCAATGAAATCTTCAAAGCGGTCCAAATATCCACTTGCAGATTCCACAGAAAGAGTGTTTGGAAACTGCTGTTTGAAAAGGAACCTTCAACTCTGTGAGGTGAATGCAATCATCACAAAGAAGTTTCTGACAATGCTTCTCTCTCGTTTCTATGTGACGATAATTCGTTTTCCACCACATGCCTGAAAGCTCTCCAAATGTCCACTTGCAGACACTACGAAAAGAATGTTTCAGAACTGCTCTATGAAAAGCAGTGTGAAACTCTGTGAGTTGAACACCAGCATCACAGAGAAGTTTCAGAGAATGCTTCTGTTTAGTTTTTATGTGAAGATATTCCCGTTTCCAAAGAAATCTTCAAAGAGGTCCACATATCCACTTGCAGATTCCACAGAAAGAGAGTTTCAAAACTGCTGTCTCCATAGGAGTTTTCAGCTCTGTGAGTTGAATGCAATCATCACAGAGAAGTTTCTGAGAAGGCTTCCGTCTAGATTTTAAGTGACGATATACGCGTTTCGAACGAAGGCCACAGAGTGGTCCAAATATCCACTTGCAGATCCTACAAAAAGAGTGTTTCAAACCTGAACTGTCAAAGGAAGGTTCAACTCTGGGATTTGAACGCAAACATCACAAAGAAGTTTCTGAGAATGCTTCCGTTTAGTTAGGTGCAGTTATCCCGTTTCCAACGAAATCCTCAGAGAGGTCCAAATATCCACTTGCAGATGCTACAAAAAGTGTGTTTCAAACCCGCTCCATCCAAAGGAATGTTCAGCTCTGTGACTTCAACTCAATGATCCCAAAGAATTTTCTGAAAATGCTTCTGTCTTGTTTTTATATGAAGTTATTTCCTTTACTACGAGAGTCCTCAAAGAGGTCCAAATATCCACTTGCAGTTTCTACAAAAAGAGTGTTTCAAACCTGAACTATCAAAGAAAGGTTCAACACTGTGAGTTGAATGCAAACATCACGAAGAAAGTTCTGAGAATGCTTCTGTTTAGTGAGGTGCGGTTTATCCCGTTTCCAACGAAATCCTCAGAGAGGTCCAAATATCCACTTGCAGTTTCTACAAAAAGAGTGTTTCAACCCTGAACTTTCCAAGGAAGGTTCAAATCTGGGATTTGAACGCAAGCATCACAAAGAAGATTCTGAGACTGCTTCTGTTTAGTTAGCTGAAATTATCCCGTTTCCAACGAAATCCTCAGAGAGGTCCAAATATCCACTTGCAGTTTCTACAAAAAGAGTGTTTCAAACCTGAACTTTCCAAGGAAGGTTCAAATCTGGGATTTGAACGCAAGCATCACAAAGAAGATTCTGAGACTGCTTCTGTTTAGTTAGCTGAAATTATCCCGTTTCCAACGAAATCCTCAGAGAGGTCCAAATATCCACTTGCAGTTTCTACAAAAAGAGTGTTTCAAACCTGAACTATCAAAGAAAGGTTCAACACTGTGAGTTGAATACAAACATCACGAAGAAAGTTCTGAGAATGCTTCAGTTTAGTGAGGTGCGGTTTTTCCCGTTTCCAACGAAATCCTCAGAGGGGTCAAATTATCCACTTGCAGTTTCTACAAAAAGAGTGTTTCAAACCTGAACTATCAAAGAATGGTTCAACACTGTGAGTTGAATGCAAACATCTCGAAGAAGGTTCTGAGAATGCTACTGTCTAGCTTTTACATGAAGTTATTTCCTTTACTACCATGGGCCTCCAAGCGGTCCATATCTCCACTTGCAGATTCTACAAAAAGAGAGTTTCCAAACTGCTCTGTCAAAGGGAATGTTCCACTCTGTGACTTGAATGCAATCATCCCAAAGTAGTTTCTGAGAATGCTTCTATCTAGTTTCTACGGGAAGATATTTCCTTTTCCACCACAGGCCTCAAAGCCCTCCAAATGTCCACTTGCAGATTCTAGAAAAAGAGTGTTTCAAAGCTTCCCTCTCATAAGGAAAGTTCAACTCTGTGAGTTGAATGCAAACATCACAAAGAAGTTTCTGAGAATGCTTCTGTTTAGCTTTTCTGTGAAGAGTATCCCGTTTCCAACGAAATCTTCAAAGCGGTCCAAATATCCACTTGCAGATTCCACAGAAAGAGTGTTTGGAAACTGCTGTTTGAAAAGGAACCTTCAACTCTGTGAGGTGAATGCAATCATCACAAAGAAGTTTCTGACAATGCTTCTCTCTGGTTTCTATGTGACGATAATTCGTTTTCCACCACATGCCTGAAAGCTCTCCAAATGTCCACTTGCAGACACTACGAAAAGAATGTTTCAGAACTGCTCTATGAAAAGCAGTGTGAAACTCTGTGAGTTGAACACCAACATCACAGAGAAGTTTCAGAGAATGCTTCTGTTTAGTTTTTATGTGAAGATATTCCCGTTTCCAAAGAAATCTTCAAAGAGGTCCACATATCCACTTGCAGATTCCACAGAAAGAGAGTTTCAAAACTGCTGTCTCCATAGGAGTGTTCAGCTCTGTGAGTTGAATGCAATCATCACAGAGAAGTTTCTGAGAAGGCTTCCGTCTAGATTTTAAGTGACGATATACGCGTTTCGAACGAAGGCCACAGAGTGGTCCAAATATCCACTTGCAGATCCTACAAAAAGAGTGTTTCAAACCTGAACTGTCAAAGGAAGGTTCAACTCTGGGATTTGAACGCAAACATCACAAAGAAGTTTCTGAGAATGCTTCCGTTTAGTTAGGTGCAGTTATCCCGTTTCCAACGAAATCCTCAGAGAGGTCCAAATATCCACTTGCAGATGCTACAAAAAGTGTGTTTCAAACCCGCTCCATCCAAAGGAATGTTCAGCTCTGTGACTTCAACTCAATGATCCCAAAGAATTTTCTGAAAATGCTTCTGTCTTGTTTTTATATGAAGTTATTTCCTTTACTACGAGAGTCCTCAAAGAGGTCCAAATATCCACTTGCAGTTTCTACAAAAAGAGTGTTTCAAACCTGAACTATCAAAGAAAGGTTCAACACTGTGAGTTGAATGCAAACATCACGAAGAAAGTTCTGAGAATGCTTCTGTTTAGTGAGGTGCGGTTTATCCCGTTTCCAACGAAATCCTCAGAGAGGTCCAAATATCCACTTGCAGTTTCTACAAAAAGAGTGTTTCAACCCTGAACTTTCCAAGGAAGGTTCAAATCTGGGATTTGAACGCAAGCATCACAAAGAAGATTCTGAGACTGCTTCTGTTTAGTTAGCTGAAATTATCCCGTTTCCAACGAAATCCTCAGAGAGGTCCAAATATCCACTTGCAGTTTCTACAAAAAGAGTGTTTCAAACCTGAACTATCAAAGAAAGGTTCAACACTGTGAGTTGAATACAAACATCACGAAGAAAGTTCTGAGAATGCTTCAGTTTAGTGAGGTGCGGTTTTTCCCGTTTCCAACGAAATCCTCAGAGGGGTCAAATTATCCACTTGCAGTTTCTACAAAAACAGTGTTTCAAACCTGAACTATCAAAGAATGGTTCAACACTGTGAGTTGAATGCAAACATCTCGAAGAAGGTTCTGAGAATGCTACTGTCTAGGTTTTACATGAAGTTATTTCCTTTACTACCATGGGCCTCCAAGCGGTCCATATCTCCACTTGCAGATTCTACAAAAAGAGAGTTTCCAAACTGCTCTGTCAAAGGGAATGTTCCACTCTGTGACTTGAATGCAATCATCCCAAAGTAGTTTCTGAGAATGCTTCTATCTAGTTTCTACGGGAAGATATTTCCTTTTCCACCACAGGCCTCAAAGCCCTCCAAATGTCCACTTGCAGATTCTAGAAAAGGAGTGTTTCAAAGCTTCCCTCTCATAAGGAAAGTTCAACTCTGTGAGTTGAATGCAAACATCACAAAGAAGTTTCTGAGAATGCTTCTGTTTAGCTTTTCTGTGAAGAGTATCCCGTTTCCAACGAAATCTTCAAAGCGGTCCAAATATCCACTTGCAGATTCCACAGAAAGAGTGTTTGGAAACTGCTGTTTGAAAAGGAACCTTCAACTCTGTGAGGTGAATGCAATCATCACAAAGAAGTTTCTGACAATGCTTCTCTCTGGTTTCTATGTGACGATAATTCGTTTTCCACCACATGCCTGAAAGCTCTCCAAATGTCCACTTGCAGACACTACGAAAAGAATGTTTCAGAACTGCTCTATGAAAAGCAGTGTGAAACTCTGTGAGTTGAACACCAACATCACAGAGAAGTTTCAGAGAATGCTTCTGTTTAGTTTTTATGTGAAGATATTCCCGTTTCCAAAGAAATCTTCAAAGAGGTCCACATATCCACTTGCAGATTCCACAGAAAGAGAGTTTCAAAACTGCTGTCTCCATAGGAGTGTTCAGCTCTGTGAGTTGAATGCAATCATCACAGAGAAGTTTCTGAGAAGGCTTCCGTCTAGATTTTAAGTGACGATATACGCGTTTCGAACGAAGGCCACAGAGTGGTCCAAATATCCACTTGCAGATCCTACAAAAAGAGTGTTTCAAACCTGAACTGTCAAAGGAAGGTTCAACTCTGGGATTTGAACGCAAACATCACAAAGAAGTTTCTGAGAATGCTTCCGTTTAGTTAGGTGCAGTTATCCCGTTTCCAACGAAATCCTCAGACAGGTCCAAATATCCACTTGCAGATGCTACAAAAAGTGTGTTTCAAACCCGCTCCATCCAAAGGAATGTTCAGCTCTGTGACTTCAACTCAATGATCCCAAAGAATTTTCTGAGAATGCTTCTGTCTTGTTTTTATATGAAGTTATTTCCTTTACTACGAGAGTCCTCAAAGAGGTCCAAATATCCACTTGCAGTTTCTACAAAAAGAGTGTTTCAAACCTGAACTATCAAAGAAAGGTTCAACACTGTGAGTTGAATGCAAACATCACGAAGAAAGTTCTGAGAATGCTTCTGTTTAGTGAGGTGCGGTTTATCCCGTTTCCAACGAAATCCTCAGAGAGGTCCAAATATCCACTTGCAGTTTCTACAAAAAGAGTGTTTCAACCCTGAACTTTCCAAGGAAGGTTCAAATCTGGGATTTGAACGCAAGCATCACAAAGAAGATTCTGAGACTGCTTCTGTTTAGTTAGCTGAAATTATCCCGTTTCCAACGAAATCCTCAGAGAGGTCCAAATATCCACTTGCAGTTTCTACAAAAAGAGTGTTTCAACCCTGAACTTTCCAAGGAAGGTTCAAATCTGGGATTTGAACGCAAGCATCACAAAGAAGATTCTGAGACTGCTTCTGTGTAGTTAGCTGAAATTATCCCGTTTCCAACGAAATCCTCAGAGAGGTCCAAATATCCACTTGCAGTTTCTACAAAAAGAGTGTTTCAAACCTGAACTATCAAAGAAAGGTTCAACACTGTGAGTTGAATACAAACATCACGAAGAAAGTTCTGAGAATGCTTCAGTTTAGTGAGGTGCGGTTTTTCCCGTTTCCAACGAAATCCTCAGAGGGGTCAAATTATCCACTTGCAGTTTCTACAAAAAGAGTGTTTCAAACCTGAACTATCAAAGAATGGTTCAACACTGTGAGTTGAATGCAAACATCTCGAAGAAGGTTCTGAGAATGCTACTGTCTAGCTTTTACATGAAGTTATTTCCTTTACTACCATGGGCCTCCAAGCGGTCCATATCTCCACTTGCAGATTCTACAAAAAGAGAGTTTCCAAACTGCTCTGTCAAAGGGAATGTTCCACTCTGTGACTTGAATGCAATCATCCCAAAGTAGTTTCTGAGAATGCTTCTATCTAGTTTCTACGGGAAGATATTTCCTTTTCCACCACAGGCCTCAAAGCCCTCCAAATGTCCACTTGCAGATTCTAGAAAAAGAGTGTTTCAAAGCTTCCCTCTCATAAGGAAAGTTCAACTCTGTGAGTTGAATGCAAACATCACAAAGAAGTTTCTGAGAATGCTTCTGTTTAGCTTTTCTGTGAAGAGTATCCCGTTTCCAACGAAATCTTCAAAGCGGTCCAAATATCCACTTGCAGATTCCACAGAAAGAGTGTTTGGAAACTGCTGTTTGAAAAGGAACCTTCAACTCTGTGAGGTGAATGCAATCATCACAAAGAAGTTTCTGACAATGCTTCTCTCTGGTTTCTATGTGACGATAATTCGTTTTCCACCACATGCCTGAAAGCTCTCCAAATGTCCACTTGCAGACACTACGAAAAGAATGTTTCAGAACTGCTCTATGAAAAGCAGTGTGAAACTCTGTGAGTTGAACACCAACATCACAGAGAAGTTTCAGAGAATGCTTCTGTTTAGTTTTTATGTGAAGATATTCCCGTTTCCAAAGAAATCTTCAAAGAGGTCCACATATCCACTTGCAGATTCCACAGAAAGAGAGTTTCAAAACTGCAGTCTCCATAGGAGTGTTCAGCTCTGTGAGTTGAATGCAATCATCACAGAGAAGTTTCTGAGAAGGCTTCCGTCTAGATTTTAAGTGACGATATACGCGTTTCGAACGAAGGCCACAGAGTGGTCCAAATATCCACTTGCAGATCCTACAAAAAGAGTGTTTCAAACCTGAACTGTCAAAGGAAGGTTCAACTCTGGGATTTGAACGCAAACATCACAAAGAAGTTTCTGAGAATGCTTCCGTTTAGTTAGGTGCAGTTATCCCGTTTCCAACGAAATCCTCAGACAGGTCCAAATATCCACTTGCAGATGCTACAAAAAGTGTGTTTCAAACCCGCTCCATCCAAAGGAATGTTCAGCTCTGTGACTTCAACTCAATGATCCCAAAGAACTTTCTGAGAATGCTTCTGTCTTGTTTTTATATGAAGTTATTTCCTTTACTACGAGAGTCCTCAAAGAGGTCCAAATATCCACTTGCAGTTTCTACAAAAAGAGTGTTTCAAACCTGAACTATCAAAGAAAGGTTCAACACTGCGAGTTGAATGCAAACATCACGAAGAAAGTTCTGAGAATGCTTCTGTTTAGTGAGGTGCGGTTTATCCCGTTTCCAACGAAATCCTCAGAGAGGTCCAAATATCCACTTGCAGTTTCTACAAAAAGAGTGTTTCAACCCTGAACTTTCCAAGGAAGGTTCAAATCTGGGATTTGAACGCAAGCATCACAAAGAAGATTCTGAGACTGCTTCTGTTTAGTTAGCTGAAATTATCCCGTTTCCAACGAAATCCTCAGAGAGGTCCAAATATCCACTTGCAGTTTCTACAAAAAGAGTGTTTCAAACCTGAACTATCAAAGAAAGGTTCAACACTGTGAGTTGAATACAAACATCACGAAGAAAGTTCTGAGAATGCTTCAGTTTAGTGAGGTGCGGTTTTTCCCGTTTCCAACGAAATCCTCAGAGGGGTCAAATTATCCACTTGCAGTTTCTACAAAAACAGTGTTCCAAACCTGAACTATCAAAGAATGGTTCAACACTGTGAGTTGAATGCAAACATCTCGAAGAAGGTTCTGAGAATGCTACTGTCTAGGTTTTACATGAAGTTATTTCCTTTACTACCATGGGCCTCCAAGCGGTCCATATCTCCACTTGCAGATTCTACAAAAAGAGAGTTTCCAAACTGCTCTGTCAAAGGGAATGTTCCACTCTGTGACTTGAATGCAATCATCCCAAAGTAGTTTCTGAGAATGCTTCTATCTAGTTTCTACGGGAAGATATTTCCTTTTCCACCACAGGCCTCAAAGCCCTCCAAATGTCCACTTGCAGATTCTAGAAAAGGAGTGTTTCAAAGCTTCCCTCTCATAAGGAAAGTTCAACTCTGTGAGTTGAATGCAAACATCACAAAGAAGTTTCTGAGAATGCTTCTGTTTAGCTTTTCTGTGAAGAGTATCCCGTTTCCAACGAAATCTTCAAAGCGGTCCAAATATCCACTTGCAGATTCCACAGAAAGAGTGTTTGGAAACTGCTGTTTGAAAAGGAACCTTCAACTCTGTGAGGTGAATGCAATCATCACAAAGAAGTTTCTGACAATGCTTCTCTCTGGTTTCTATGTGACGATAATTCGTTTTCCACCACATGCCTGAAAGCTCTCCAAATGTCCACTTGCAGACACTACGAAAAGAATGTTTCAGAACTGCTCTATGAAAAGCAGTGTGAAACTCTGTGAGTTGAACACCAACATCACAGAGAAGTTTCAGAGAATGCTTCTGTTTAGTTTTTATGTGAAGATATTCCCGTTTCCAAAGAAATCTTCAAAGAGGTCCACATATCCACTTGCAGATTCCACAGAAAGAGAGTTTCAAAACTGCTGTCTCCATAGGAGTGTTCAGCTCTGTGAGTTGAATGCAATCATCACAGAGAAGTTTCTGAGAAGGCTTCCGTCTAGATTTTAAGTGACGATATACGCGTTTCGAACGAAGGCCACAGAGTGGTCCAAATATCCACTTGCAGATCCTACAAAAAGAGTGTTTCAAACCTGAACTGTCAAAGGAAGGTTCAACTCTGGGATTTGAACGCAAACATCACAAAGAAGTTTCTGAGAATGCTTCCGTTTAGTTAGGTGCAGTTATCCCGTTTCCAACGAAATCCTCAGACAGGTCCAAATATCCACTTGCAGATGCTACAAAAAGTGTGTTTCAAACCCGCTCCATCCAAAGGAATGTTCAGCTCTGTGACTTCAACTCAATGATCCCAAAGAATTTTCTGAGAATGCTTCTGTCTTGTTTTTATATGAAGTTATTTCCTTTACTACGAGAGTCCTCAAAGAGGTCCAAATATCCACTTGCAGTTTCTACAAAAAGAGTGTTTCAAACCTGAACTATCAAAGAAAGGTTCAACACTGTGAGTTGAATGCAAACATCACGAAGAAAGTTCTGAGAATGCTTCTGTTTAGTGAGGTGCGGTTTATCCCGTTTCCAACGAAATCCTCAGAGAGGTCCAAATATCCACTTGCAGTTTCTACAAAAAGAGTGTTTCAACCCTGAACTTTCCAAGGAAGGTTCAAATCTGGGATTTGAACGCAAGCATCACAAAGAAGATTCTGAGACTGCTTCTGTTTAGTTAGCTGAAATTATCCCGTTTCCAACGAAATCCTCAGAGAGGTCCAAATATCCACTTGCAGTTTCTACAAAAAGAGTGTTTCAACCCTGAACTTTCCAAGGAAGGTTCAAATCTGGGATTTGAACGCAAGCATCACAAAGAAGATTCTGAGACTGCTTCTGTTTAGTTAGCTGAAATTATCCCGTTTCCAACGAAATCCTCAGAGAGGTCCAAATATCCACTTGCAGTTTCTACAAAAAGAGTGTTTCAAACCTGAACTATCAAAGAAAGGTTCAACACTGTGAGTTGAATACAAACATCACGAAGAAAGTTCTGAGAATGCTTCAGTTTAGTGAGGTGCGGTTTTTCCCGTTTCCAACGAAATCCTCAGAGGGGTCAAATTATCCACTTGCAGTTTCTACAAAAAGAGTGTTTCAAACCTGAACTATCAAAGAATGGTTCAACACTGTGAGTTGAATGCAAACATCTCGAAGAAGGTTCTGAGAATGCTACTGTCTAGGTTTTACATGAAGTTATTTCCTTTACTACCATGGGCCTCCAAGCGGTCCATATCTCCACTTGCAGATTCTACAAAAAGAGAGTTTCCAAACTGCTCTGTCAAAGGGAATGTTCCACTCTGTGACTTGAATGCAATCATCCCAAAGTAGTTTCTGAGAATGCTTCTATCTAGTTTCTACGGGAAGATATTTCCTTTTCCACCACAGGCCTCAAAGCCCTCCAAATGTCCACTTGCAGATTCTAGAAAAAGAGTGTTTCAAAGCTTCCCTCTCATAAGGAAAGTTCAACTCTGTGAGTTGAATGCAAACATCACAAAGAAGTTTCTGAGAATGCTTCTGTTTAGATTTTCTGTGAAGAGTATCCCGTTTCCAACGAAATCTTCAAAGCGGTCCAAATATCCACTTGCAGATTCCACAGAAAGAGTGTTTGGAAACTGCTGTTTGAAAAGGAACCTTCAACTCTGTGAGGTGAATGCAATCATCACAAAGAAGTTTCTGACAATGCTTCTCTCTGGTTTCTATGTGACGATAATTCGTTTTCCACCACATGCCTGAAAGCTCTCCAAATGTCCACTTGCAGACACTACGAAAAGAATGTTTCAGAACTGCTCTATGAAAAGCAGTGTGAAACTCTGTGAGTTGAACACCAACATCACAGAGAAGTTTCAGAGAATGCTTCTGTTTAGTTTTTATGTGAAGATATTCCCGTTTCCAAAGAAATCTTCAAAGAGGTCCACATATCCACTTGCAGATTCCACAGAAAGAGAGTTTCAAAACTGCTGTCTCCATAGGAGTGTTCAGCTCTGTGAGTTGAATGCAATCATCACAGAGAAGTTTCTGAGAAGGCTTCCGTCTAGATTTTAAGTGACGATATACGCGTTTCGAACGAAGGCCACAGAGTGGTCCAAATATCCACTTGCAGATCCTACAAAAAGAGTGTTTCAAACCTGAACTGTCAAAGGAAGGTTCAACTCTGGGATTTGAACGCAAACATCACAAAGAAGTTTCTGAGAATGCTTCCGTTTAGTTAGGTGCAGTTATCCCGTTTCCAACGAAATCCTCAGACAGGTCCAAATATCCACTTGCAGATGCTACAAAAAGTGTGTTTCAAACCCGCTCCATCCAAAGGAATGTTCAGCTCTGTGACTTCAACTCAATGATCCCAAAGAACTTTCTGAGAATGCTTCTGTCTTGTTTTTATATGAAGTTATTTCCTTTACTACGAGAGTCCTCAAAGAGGTCCAAATATCCACTTGCAGTTTCTACAAAAAGAGTGTTTCAAACCTGAACTATCAAAGAAAGGTTCAACACTGTGAGTTGAATGCAAACATCACGAAGAAAGTTCTGAGAATGCTTCTGTTTAGTGAGGTGCGGTTTATCCCGTTTCCAACGAAATCCTCAGAGAGGTCCAAATATCCACTTGCAGATGCTACAAAAAGTGTGTTTCAAACCCGCTCCATCCAAAGGAATGTTCAGCTCTGTGAGTTCAACTCAATGATCCCAAAGAATTTTCTGAGAATGCTTCTGTCTTGTTTTTATATGAAGTTATTTCCTTTACTACGAGAGTCCTCAAAGAGGTCCAAATATCCATCCACTTGCATTTTCTACAAAAAGAGTGTTTCAAACCTGAACTATCAAAGAAAGGTTCAACACTGTGAGTTGAATGCAAACATCACGAAGAAAGTTCTGAGAATGCTTCTGTTTAGTGAGGTGCGGTTTATCCCGTTTCCAACGAAATCCTCAGAGAGGTCCAAATATCCACTTGCAGTTTCTACAAAAAGAGTGTTTCAACCCTGAACTTTCCAAGGAAGGTTCAAATCTGGGATTTGAACGCAAGCATCACAAAGAAGATTCTGAGACTGCTTCTGTTTAGTTAGCTGAAATTATCCCGTTTCCAACGAAATCCTCAGAGAGGTCCAAATATCCACTTGCAGTTTCTACAAAAAGAGTGTTTCAAACCTGAACTATCAAAGAAAGGTTCAACACTGTGAGTTGAATACAAACATCACGAAGAAAGTTCTGAGAATGCTTCAGTTTAGTGAGGTGCGGTTTTTCCCGTTTCCAACGAAATCCTCAGAGGGGTCAAATTATCCACTTGCAGTTTCTACAAAAAGAGTGTTTCAAACCTGAACTATCAAAGAATGGTTCAACACTGTGAGTTGAATGCAAACATCTCGAAGAAGGTTCTGAGAATGCTACTGTCTAGGTTTTACATGAAGTTATTTCCTTTACTACCATGGGCCTCCAAGCGGTCCATATCTCCACTTGCAGATTCTACAAAAAGAGAGTTTCCAAACTGCTCTGTCAAAGGGAATGTTCCACTCTGTGACTTGAATGCAATCATCCCAAAGTAGTTTCTGAGAATGCTTCTATCTAGTTTCTACGGGAAGATATTTCCTTTTCCACCACAGGCCTCAAAGCCCTCCAAATGTCCACTTGCAGATTCTAGAAAAAGAGTGTTTCAAAGCTTCCCTCTCATAAGGAAAGTTCAACTCTGTGAGTTGAATGCAAACATCACAAAGAAGTTTCTGAGAATGCTTCTGTTTAGCTTTTCTGTGAAGAGTATCCCGTTTCCAACGAAATCTTCAAAGCGGTCCAAATATCCACTTGCAGATTCCACAGAAAGAGTGTTTGGAAACTGCTGTTTGAAAAGGAACCTTCAACTCTGTGAGGTGAATGCAATCATCACAAAGAAGTTTCTGACAATGCTTCTCTCTGGTTTCTATGTGACGATAATTCGTTTTCCACCACATGCCTGAAAGCTCTCCAAATGTCCACTTGCAGACACTACGAAAAGAATGTTTCAGAACTGCTCTATGAAAAGCAGTGTGAAACTCTGTGAGTTGAACACCAACATCACAGAGAAGTTTCAGAGAATGCTTCTGTTTAGTTTTTATGTGAAGATATTCCCGTTTCCAAAGAAATCTTCAAAGAGGTCCACATATCCACTTGCAGATTCCACAGAAAGAGAGTTTCAAAACTGCTGTCTCCATAGGAGTGTTCAGCTCTGTGAGTTGAATGCAATCATCACAGAGAAGTTTCTGAGAAGGCTTCCGTCTAGATTTTAAGTGACGATATACGCGTTTCGAACGAAGGCCACAGAGTGGTCCAAATATCCACTTGCAGATCCTACAAAAAGAGTGTTTCAAACCTGAACTGTCAAAGGAAGGTTCAACTCTGGGATTTGAACGCAAACATCACAAAGAAGTTTCTGAGAATGCTTCCGTTTAGTTAGGTGCAGTTATCCCGTTTCCAACGAAATCCTCAGACAGGTCCAAATATCCACTTGCAGATGCTACAAAAAGTGTGTTTCAAACCCGCTCCATCCAAAGGAATGTTCAGCTCTGTGACTTCAACTCAATGATCCCAAAGAATTTTATGAGAATGCTTCTGTCTTGTTTTTATATGAAGTTATTTCCTTTACTACGAGAGTCCTCAAAGAGGTCCAAATATCCACTTGCAGTTTCTACAAAAAGAGTGTTTCAAACCTGAACTATCAAAGAAAGGTTCAACACTGTGAGTTGAATGCAAACATCACGAAGAAAGTTCTGAGAATGCTTCTGTTTAGTGAGGTGCGGTTTATCCCGTTTCCAACGAAATCCTCAGAGAGGTCCAAATATCCACTTGCAGATGCTACAAAAAGTGTGTTTCAAACCCGCTCCATCCAAAGGAATGTTCAGCTCTGTGAGTTCAACTCAATGATCCCAAAGAATTTTCTGAGAATGCTTCTGTCTTGTTTTTATATGAAGTTATTTCCTTTACTACGAGAGTCCTCAAAGAGGTCCAAATATCCACTTGCAGTTTCTACAAAAAGAGTGTTTCAAACCTGAACTATCAAAGAAAGGTTCAACACTGTGAGTTGAATGCAAACATCACGAAGAAAGTTCTGAGAATGCTTCTGTTTAGTGAGGTGCGGTTTATCCCGTTTCCAACGAAATCCTCAGAGAGGTCCAAATATCCACTTGCAGTTTCTACAAAAAGAGTGTTTCAACCCTGAACTTTCCAAGGAAGGTTCAAATCTGGGATTTGAACGCAAGCATCACAAAGAAGATTCTGAGACTGCTTCTGTTTAGTTAGCTGAAATTATCCCGTTTCCAACGAAATCCTCAGAGAGGTCCAAATATCCACTTGCAGTTTCTACAAAAAGAGTGTTTCAAACCTGAACTATCAAAGAAAGGTTCAACACTGTGAGTTGAATACAAACATCACGAAGAAAGTTCTGAGAATGCTTCAGTTTAGTGAGGTGCGGTTTTTCCCGTTTCCAACGAAATCCTCAGAGGGGTCAAATTATCCACTTGCAGTTTCTACAAAAAGAGTGTTTCAAACCTGAACTATCAAAGAATGGTTCAACACTGTGAGTTGAATGCAAACATCTCGAAGAAGGTTCTGAGAATGCTACTGTCTAGCTTTTACATGAAGTTATTTCCTTTACTACCATGGGCCTCCAAGCGGTCCATATCTCCACTTGCAGATTCTACAAAAAGAGAGTTTCCAAACTGCTCTGTCAAAGGGAATGTTCCACTCTGTGACTTGAATGCAATCATCCCAAGGTAGTTTCTGAGAATGCTTCTATCTAGTTTCTACGGGAAGATATTTCCTTTTCCACCACAGGCCTCAAAGCCCTCCAAATGTCCACTTGCAGATTCTAGAAAAAGAGTGTTTCAAAGCTTCCCTCTCATAAGGAAAGTTCAACTCTGTGAGTTGAATGCAAACATCACAAAGAAGTTTCTGAGAATGCTTCTGTTTAGCTTTTCTGTGAAGAGTATCCCGTTTCCAACGAAATCTTCAAAGCGGTCCAAATATCCACTTGCAGATTCCACAGAAAGAGTGTTTGGAAACTGCTGTTTGAAAAGGAACCTTCAACTCTGTGAGGTGAATGCAATCATCACAAAGAAGTTTCTGACAATGCTTCTCTCTGGTTTCTATGTGACGATAATTCGTTTTCCACCACATGCCTGAAAGCTCTCCAAATGTCCACTTGCAGACACTACGAAAAGAATGTTTCAGAACTGCTCTATGAAAAGCAGTGTGAAACTCTGTGAGTTGAACACCAACATCACAGAGAAGTTTCAGAGAATGCTTCTGTTTAGTTTTTATGTGAAGATATTCCCGTTTCCAAAGAAATCTTCAAAGAGGTCCACATATCCACTTGCAGATTCCACAGAAAGAGAGTTTCAAAACTGCTGTCTCCATAGGAGTGTTCAGCTCTGTGAGTTGAATGCAATCATCACAGAGAAGTTTCTGAGAAGGCTTCCGTCTAGATTTTAAGTGACGATATACGCGTTTCGAACGAAGGCCACAGAGTGGTCCAAATATCCACTTGCAGATCCTACAAAAAGAGTGTTTCAAACCTGAACTGTCAAAGGAAGGTTCAACTCTGGGATTTGAACGCAAACATCACAAAGAAGTTTCTGAGAATGCTTCCGTTTAGTTAGGTGCAGTTATCCCGTTTCCAACGAAATCCTCAGACAGGTCCAAATATCCACTTGCAGATGCTACAAAAAGTGTGTTTCAAACCCGCTCCATCCAAAGGAATGTTCAGCTCTGTGACTTCAACTCAATGATCCCAAAGAATTTTCTGAGAATGCTTCTGTCTTGTTTTTATATGAAGTTATTTCCTTTACTACGAGAGTCCTCAAAGAGGTCCAAATATCCACTTGCAGTTTCTACAAAAAGAGTGTTTCAAACCTGAACTATCAAAGAAAGGTTCAACACTGTGAGTTGAATGCAAACATCACGAAGAAAGTTCTGAGAATGCTTCTGTTTAGTGAGGTGCGGTTTATCCCGTTTCCAACGAAATCCTCAGAGAGGTCCAAATATCCACTTGCAGATGCTACAAAAAGTGTGTTTCAAACCCGCTCCATCCAAAGGAATGTTCAGCTCTGTGAGTTCAACTCAATGATCCCAAAGAATTTTCTGTGAATGCTTCTGTCTTGTTTTTATATGAAGTTATTTCCTTTACTACGAGAGTCCTCAAAGAGGTCCAAATATCCACTTGCAGTTTCTACAAAAAGAGTGTTTCAAACCTGAACTATCAAAGAAAGGTTCAACACTGTGAGTTGAATGCAAACATCACGAAGAAAGTTCTGAGAATGCTTCTGTTTAGTGAGGTGCGGTTTATCCCGTTTCCAACGAAATCCTCAGAGAGGTCCAAATATCCACTTGCAGTTTCTACAAAAAGAGTGTTTCAACCCTGAACTTTCCAAGGAAGGTTCAAATCTGGGATTTGAACGCAAGCATCACAAAGAAGATTCTGAGACTGCTTCTGTTTAGTTAGCTGAAATTATCCCGTTTCCAACGAAATCCTCAGAGAGGTCCAAATATCCACTTGCAGTTTCTACAAAAAGAGTGTTTCAAACCTGAACTATCAAAGAAAGGTTCAACACTGTGAGTTGAATACAAACATCACGAAGAAAGTTCTGAGAATGCTTCAGTTTAGTGAGGTGCGGTTTTTCCCGTTTCCAACGAAATCCTCAGAGGGGTCAAATTATCCACTTGCAGTTTCTACAAAAAGAGTGTTTCAAACCTGAACTATCAAAGAATGGTTCAACACTGTGAGTTGAATGCAAACATCTCGAAGAAGGTTCTGAGAATGCTACTGTCTAGCTTTTACATGAAGTTATTTCCTTTACTACCATGGGCCTCCAAGCGGTCCATATCTCCACTTGCAGATTCTACAAAAAGAGAGTTTCCAAACTGCTCTGTCAAAGGGAATGTTCCACTCTGTGACTTGAATGCAATCATCCCAAAGTAGTTTCTGAGAATGCTTCTATCTAGTTTCTACGGGAAGATATTTCCTTTTCCACCACAGGCCTCAAAGCCCTCCAAATGTCCACTTGCAGATTCTAGAAAAAGAGTGTTTCAAAGCTTCCCTCTCATAAGGAAAGTTCAACTCTGTGAGTTGAATGCAAACATCACAAAGAAGTTTCTGAGAATGCTTCTGTTTAGCTTTTCTGTGAAGAGTATCCCGTTTCCAACGAAATCTTCAAAGCGGTCCAAATATCCACTTGCAGATTCCACAGAAAGAGTGTTTGGAAACTGCTGTTTGAAAAGGAACCTTCAACTCTGTGAGGTGAATGCAATCATCACAAAGAAGTTTCTGACAATGCTTCTCTCTGGTTTCTATGTGACGATAATTCGTTTTCCACCACATGCCTGAAAGCTCTCCAAATGTCCACTTGCAGACACTACGAAAAGAATGTTTCAGAACTGCTCTATGAAAAGCAGTGTGAAACTCTGTGAGTTGAACACCAACATCACAGAGAAGTTTCAGAGAATGCTTCTGTTTAGTTTTTATGTGAAGATATTCCCGTTTCCAAAGAAATCTTCAAAGAGGTCCACATATCCACTTGCAGATTCCACAGAAAGAGAGTTTCAAAACTGCTGTCTCCATAGGAGTGTTCAGCTCTGTGAGTTGAATGCAATCATCACAGAGAAGTTTCTGAGAAGGCTTCCGTCTAGATTTTAAGTGACGATATACGCGTTTCGAACGAAGGCCACAGAGTGGTCCAAATATCCACTTGCAGATCCTACAAAAAGAGTGTTTCAAACCTGAACTGTCAAAGGAAGGTTCAACTCTGGGATTTGAACGCAAACATCACAAAGAAGTTTCTGAGAATGCTTCCGTTTAGTTAGGTGCAGTTATCCCGTTTCCAACGAAATCCTCAGACAGGTCCAAATATCCACTTGCAGATGCTACAAAAAGTGTGTTTCAAACCCGCTCCATCCAAAGGAATGTTCAGCTCTGTGACTTCAACTCAATGATCCCAAAGAATTTTCTGAGAATGCTTCTGTCTTGTTTTTATATGAAGTTATTTCCTTTACTACGAGAGTCCTCAAAGAGGTCCAAATATCCACTTGCAGTTTCTACAAAAAGAGTGTTTCAAACCTGAACTATCAAAGAAAGGTTCAACACTGTGAGTTGAATGCAAACATCACGAAGAAAGTTCTGAGAATGCTTCTGTTTAGTGAGGTGCGGTTTATCCCGTTTCCAACGAAATCTTCAGAGAGGTCCAAATATCCACTTGCAGATGCTACAAAAAGTGTGTTTCAAACCTGCTCCATCAAAAGGAATGTTCAGCTATGTGAGTTCAACTCAATGATCCCAAAGAATTTTCTGAGAATGCTTCTGTCTTGTTTTTATATGAAGTTATTTCCTTTACTACGAGAGTCCTCAAAGAGGTCCAAATATCCACTTGCAGTTTCTACAAAAAGAGTGTTTCAAACCTGAACTATCAAAGAAAGGTTCAACACTGTGAGTTGAATGCAAACATCACGAAGAAAGTTCTGAGAATGCTTCTGTTTAGTGAGGTGCGGTTTATCCCGTTTCCAACGAAATCCTCAGAGAGGTCCAAATATCCACTTGCAGTTTCTACAAAAAGAGTGTTTCAACCCTGAACTTTCCAAGGAAGGTTCAAATCTGGGATTTGAACGCAAGCATCACAAAGAAGATTCTGAGACTGCTTCTGTTTAGTTAGCTGAAATTATCCCGTTTCCAACGAAATCCTCAGAGAGGTCCAAATATCCACTTGCAGTTTCTACAAAAAGAGTGTTTCAACCCTGAACTTTCCAAGGAAGGTTCAAATCTGGGATTTGAACGCAAGCATCACAAAGAAGATTCTGAGACTGCTTCTGTGTAGTTAGCTGAAATTATCCCGTTTCCAACGAAATCCTCAGAGAGGTCCAAATATCCACTTGCAGTTTCTACAAAAAGAGTGTTTCAAACCTGAACTATCAAAGAAAGGTTCAACACTGTGAGTTGAATACAAACATCACGAAGAAAGTTCTGAGAATGCTTCAGTTTAGTGAGGTGCGGTTTTTCCCGTTTCCAACGAAATCCTCAGAGGGGTCAAATTATCCACTTGCAGTTTCTACAAAAAGAGTGTTTCAAACCTGAACTATCAAAGAATGGTTCAACACTGTGAGTTGAATGCAAACATCTCGAAGAAGGTTCTGAGAATGCTACTGTCTAGGTTTTACATGAAGTTATTTCCTTTACTACCATGGGCCTCCAAGCGGTCCATATCTCCACTTGCAGATTCTACAAAAAGAGAGTTTCCAAACTGCTCTGTCAAAGGGAATGTTCCACTCTGTGACTTGAATGCAATCATCCCAAAGTAGTTTCTGAGAATGCTTCTATCTAGTTTCTACGGGAAGATATTTCCTTTTCCACCACAGGCCTCAAAGCCCTCCAAATGTCCACTTGCAGATTCTAGAAAAAGAGTGTTTCAAAGCTTCCCTCTCATAAGGAAAGTTCAACTCTGTGAGTTGAATGCAAACATCACAAAGAAGTTTCTGAGAATGCTTCTGTTTAGCTTTTCTGTGAAGAGTATCCCGTTTCCAACGAAATCTTCAAAGCGGTCCAAATATCCACTTGCAGATTCCACAGAAAGAGTGTTTGGAAACTGCTGTTTGAAAAGGAACCTTCAACTCTGTGAGGTGAATGCAATCATCACAAAGAAGTTTCTGACAATGCTTCTCTCTGGTTTCTATGTGACGATAATTCGTTTTCCACCACATGCCTGAAAGCTCTCCAAATGTCCACTTGCAGACACTACGAAAAGAATGTTTCAGAACTGCTCTATGAAAAGCAGTGTGAAACTCTGTGAGTTGAACACCAACATCACAGAGAAGTTTCAGAGAATGCTTCTGTTTAGTTTTTATGTGAAGATATTCCCGTTTCCAAAGAAATCTTCAAAGAGGTCCACATATCCACTTGCAGATTCCACAGAAAGAGAGTTTCAAAACTGCTGTCTCCATAGGAGTGTTCAGCTCTGTGAGTTGAATGCAATCATCACAGAGAAGTTTCTGAGAAGGCTTCCGTCTAGATTTTAAGTGACGATATACGCGTTTCGAACGAAGGCCACAGAGTGGTCCAAATATCCACTTGCAGATCCTACAAAAAGAGTGTTTCAAACCTGAACTGTCAAAGGAAGGTTCAACTCTGGGATTTGAACGCAAACATCACAAAGAAGTTTCTGAGAATGCTTCCGTTTAGTTAGGTGCAGTTATCCCGTTTCCAACGAAATCCTCAGACAGGTCCAAATATCCACTTGCAGATGCTACAAAAAGTGTGTTTCAAACCCGCTCCATCCAAAGGAATGTTCAGCTCTGTGACTTCAACTCAATGATCCCAAAGAATTTTCTGAGAATGCTTCTGTCTTGTTTTTATATGAAGTTATTTCCTTTACTACGAGAGTCCTCAAAGAGGTCCAAATATCCACTTGCAGTTTCTACAAAAAGAGTGTTTCAAACCTGAACTATCAAAGAAAGGTTCAACACTGTGAGTTGAATGCAAACATCACGAAGAAAGTTCTGAGAATGCTTCTGTTTAGTGAGGTGCGGTTTATCCCGTTTCCAACGAAATCCTCAGAGAGGTCCAAATATCCACTTGCAGATGCTACAAAAAGTGTGTTTCAAACCCGCTCCATCCAAAGGAATGTTCAGCTCTGTGAGTTCAACTCAATGATCCCAAAGAATTTTCTGTGAATGCTTCTGTCTTGTTTTTATATGAAGTTATTTCCTTTACTACGAGAGTCCTCAAAGAGGTCCAAATATCCACTTGCAGTTTCTACAAAAAGAGTGTTTCAAACCTGAACTATCAAAGAAAGGTTCAACACTGTGAGTTGAATGCAAACATCACGAAGAAAGTTCTGAGAATGCTTCTGTTTAGTGAGGTGCGGTTTATCCCGTTTCCAACGAAATCCTCAGAGAGGTCCAAATATCCACTTGCAGTTTCTACAAAAAGAGTGTTTCAACCCTGAACTTTCCAAGGAAGGTTCAAATCTGGGATTTGAACGCAAGCATCACAAAGAAGATTCTGAGACTGCTTCTGTTTAGTTAGCTGAAATTATCCCGTTTCCAACGAAATCCTCAGAGAGGTCCAAATATCCACTTGCAGTTTCTACAAAAAGAGTGTTTCAAACCTGAACTATCAAAGAAAGGTTCAACACTGTGAGTTGAATACAAACATCACGAAGAAAGTTCTGAGAATGCTTCAGTTTAGTGAGGTGCGGTTTTTCCCGTTTCCAACGAAATCCTCAGAGGGGTCAAATTATCCACTTGCAGTTTCTACAAAAAGAGTGTTTCAAACCTGAACTATCAAAGAATGGTTCAACACTGTGAGTTGAATGCAAACATCTCGAAGAAGGTTCTGAGAATGCTACTGTCTAGGTTTTACATGAAGTTATTTCCTTTACTACCATGGGCCTCCAAGCGGTCCATATCTCCACTTGCAGATTCTACAAAAAGAGAGTTTCCAAACTGCTCTGTCAAAGGGAATGTTCCACTCTGTGACTTGAATGCAATCATCCCAAAGTAGTTTCTGAGAATGCTTCTATCTAGTTTCTACGGGAAGATATTTCCTTTTCCACCACAGGCCTCAAAGCCCTCCAAATGTCCACTTGCAGATTCTAGAAAAAGAGTGTTTCAAAGCTTCCCTCTCATAAGGAAAGTTCAACTCTGTGAGTTGAATGCAAACATCACAAAGAAGTTTCTGAGAATGCTTCTGTTTAGCTTTTCTGTGAAGAGTATCCCGTTTCCAACGAAATCTTCAAAGCGGTCCAAATATCCACTTGCAGATTCCACAGAAAGAGTGTTTGGAAACTGCTGTTTGAAAAGGAACCTTCAACTCTGTGAGGTGAATGCAATCATCACAAAGAAGTTTCTGACAATGCTTCTCTCTCGTTTCTATGTGACGATAATTCGTTTTCCACCACATGCCTGAAAGCTCTCCAAATGTCCACTTGCAGACACTACGAAAAGAATGTTTCAGAACTGCTCTATGAAAAGCAGTGTGAAACTCTGTGAGTTGAACACCAACATCACAGAGAAGTTTCAGAGAATGCTTCTGTTTAGTTTTTATGTGAAGATATTCCCGTTTCCAAAGAAATCTTCAAAGAGGTCCACATATCCACTTGCAGATTCCACAGAAAGAGAGTTTCAAAACTGCTGTCTCCATAGGAGTGTTCAGCTCTGTGAGTTGAATGCAATCATCACAGAGAAGTTTCTGAGAAGGCTTCCGTCTAGATTTTAAGTGACGATATACGCGTTTCGAACGAAGGCCACAGAGTGGTCCAAATATCCACTTGCAGATCCTACAAAAAGAGTGTTTCAAACCTGAACTGTCAAAGGAAGGTTCAACTCTGGGATTTGAACGCAAACATCACAAAGAAGTTTCTGAGAATGCTTCCGTTTAGTTAGGTGCAGTTATCCCGTTTCCAACGAAATCCTCAGAGAGGTCCAAATATCCACTTGCAGATGCTACAAAAAGTGTGTTTCAAACCCGCTCCATCCAAAGGAATGTTCAGCTCTGTGACTTCAACTCAATGATCCCAAAGAATTTTCTGAGAATGCTTCTGTCTTGTTTTTATATGAAGTTATTTCCTTTACTACGAGAGTCCTCAAAGAGGTCCAAATATCCACTTGCAGTTTCTACAAAAAGAGTGTTTCAAACCTGAACTATCAAAGAAAGGTTCAACACTGTGAGTTGAATGCAAACATCACGAAGAAAGTTCTGAGAATGCTTCTGTTTAGTGAGGTGCGGTTTATCCCGTTTCCAACGAAATCCTCAGAGAGGTCCAAATATCCACTTGCAGTTTCTACAAAAAGAGTGTTTCAACCCTGAACTTTCCAAGGAAGGTTCAAATCTGGGATTTGAACGCAAGCATCACAAAGAAGATTCTGAGACTGCTTCTGTTTAGTTAGCTGAAATTATCCCGTTTCCAACGAAATCCTCAGAGAGGTCCAAATATCCACTTGCAGTTTCTACAAAAAGAGTGTTTCAACCCTGAACTTTCCAAGGAAGGTTCAAATCTGGGATTTGAACGCAAGCATCACAAAGAAGATTCTGAGACTGCTTCTGTTTAGTTAGCTGAAATTATCCCGTTTCCAACGAAATCCTCAGAGAGGTCCAAATATCCACTTGCAGTTTCTACAAAAAGAGTGTTTCAAACCTGAACTATCAAAGAAAGGTTCAACACTGTGAGTTGAATACAAACATCACGAAGAAAGTTCTGAGAATGCTTCAGTTTAGTGAGGTGCGGTTTTTCCCGTTTCCAACGAAATCCTCAGAGGGGTCAAATTATCCACTTGCAGTTTCTACAAAAAGAGTGTTTCAAACCTGAACTATCAAAGAATGGTTCAACACTGTGAGTTGAATGCAAACATCTCGAAGAAGGTTCTGAGAATGCTACTGTCTAGGTTTTACATGAAGTTATTTCCTTTACTACCATGGGCCTCCAAGCGGTCCATATCTCCACTTGCAGATTCTACAAAAAGAGAGTTTCCAAACTGCTCTGTCAAAGGGAATGTTCCACTCTGTGACTTGAATGCAATCATCCCAAAGTAGTTTCTGAGAATGCTTCTATCTAGTTTCTACGGGAAGATATTTCCTTTTCCACCACAGGCCTCAAAGCCCTCCAAATGTCCACTTGCAGATTCTAGAAAAAGAGTGTTTCAAAGCTTCCCTCTCATAAGGAAAGTTCAACTCTGTGAGTTGAATGCAAACATCACAAAGAAGTTTCTGAGAATGCTTCTGTTTAGCTTTTCTGTGAAGAGTATCCCGTTTCCAACGAAATCTTCAAAGCGGTCCAAATATCCACTTGCAGATTCCACAGAAAGAGTGTTTGGAAACTGCTGTTTGAAAAGGAACCTTCAACTCTGTGAGGTGAATGCAATCATCACAAAGAAGTTTCTGACAATGCTTCTCTCTGGTTTCTATGTGACGATAATTCGTTTTCCACCACATGCCTGAAAGCTCTCCAAATGTCCACTTGCAGACACTACGAAAAGAATGTTTCAGAACTGCTCTATGAAAAGCAGTGTGAAACTCTGTGAGTTGAACACCAACATCACAGAGAAGTTTCAGAGAATGCTTCTGTTTAGTTTTTATGTGAAGATATTCCCGTTTCCAAAGAAATCTTCAAAGAGGTCCACATATCCACTTGCAGATTCCACAGAAAGAGAGTTTCAAAACTGCTGTCTCCATAGGAGTGTTCAGCTCTGTGAGTTGAATGCAATCATCACAGAGAAGTTTCTGAGAAGGCTTCCGTCTAGATTTTAAGTGACGATATACGCGTTTCGAACGAAGGCCACAGAGTGGTCCAAATATCCACTTGCAGATCCTACAAAAAGAGTGTTTCAAACCTGAACTGTCAAAGGAAGGTTCAACTCTGGGATTTGAACGCAAACATCACAAAGAAGTTTCTGAGAATGCT
Organism: Pan troglodytes; assembly: GCF_028858775.2. Classification (NCBI taxonomy): domain Eukaryota; kingdom Metazoa; phylum Chordata; class Mammalia; order Primates; family Hominidae; genus Pan; species Pan troglodytes. Next base: position 29,795,023 of record NC_072410.2, read on the forward strand.
TCCGTTTAGTTAGGTGCAGTTATCCCGTTTCCAACGAAATCCTCAGACAGGTCCAAATATCCACTTGCAGATGCTACAAAAAGTGTGTTTCAAACCCGCTCCATCCAAAGGAATGTTCAGCTCTGTGACTTCAACTCAATGATCCCAAAGAATTTTCTGAGAATGCTTCTGTCTTGTTTTTATATGAAGTTATTTCCTTTACTACGAGAGTCCTCAAAGAGGTCCAAATATCCACTTGCAGTTTCTACAAAAAGAGTGTTTCAAACCTGAACTATCAAAGAAAGGTTCAACACTGTGAGTTGAATGCAAACATCACGAAGAAAGTTCTGAGAATGCTTCTGTTTAGTGAGGTGCGGTTTATCCCGTTTCCAACGAAATCTTCAGAGAGGTCCAAATATCCACTTGCAGATGCTACAAAAAGTGTGTTTCAAACCCGCTCCATCAAAAGGAATGTTCAGCTCTGTGAGTTCAACTCAATGATCCCAAAGAATTTTCTGAGAATGCTTCTGTCTTGTTTTTATATGAAGTTATTTCCTTTACTACGAGAGTCCTCAAAGAGGTCCAAATATCCACTTGCAGTTTCTACAAAAAGAGTGTTTCAAACCTGAACTATCAAAGAAAGGTTCAACACTGTGAGTTGAATGCAAACATCACGAAGAAAGTTCTGAGAATGCTTCTGTTTAGTGAGGTGCGGTTTATCCCGTTTCCAACGAAATCCTCAGAGAGGTCCAAATATCCACTTGCAGTTTCTACAAAAAGAGTGTTTCAACCCTGAACTTTCCAAGGAAGGTTCAAATCTGGGATTTGAACGCAAGCATCACAAAGAAGATTCTGAGACTGCTTCTGTTTAGTTAGCTGAAATTATCCCGTTTCCAACGAAATCCTCAGAGAGGTCCAAATATCCACTTGCAGTTTCTACAAAAAGAGTGTTTCAACCCTGAACTTTCCAAGGAAGGTTCAAATCTGGGATTTGAACGCAAGCATCACAAAGAAGATTCTGAGACTGCTTCTGTTTAGTTAGCTGAAATTATCCCGTTTCCAACGAAATCCTCAGAGAGGTCCAAATATCCACTTGCAGTTTCTACAAAAAGAGTGTTTCAAACCTGAACTATCAAAGAAAGGTTCAACACTGTGAGTTGAATACAAACATCACGAAGAAAGTTCTGAGAATGCTTCAGTTTAGTGAGGTGCGGTTTTTCCCGTTTCCAACGAAATCCTCAGAGGGGTCAAATTATCCACTTGCAGTTTCTACAAAAAGAGTGTTTCAAACCTGAACTATCAAAGAATGGTTCAACACTGTGAGTTGAATGCAAACATCTCGAAGAAGGTTCTGAGAATGCTACTGTCTAGCTTTTACATGAAGTTATTTCCTTTACTACCATGGGCCTCCAAGCGGTCCATATCTCCACTTGCAGATTCTACAAAAAGAGAGTTTCCAAACTGCTCTGTCAAAGGGAATGTTCCACTCTGTGACTTGAATGCAATCATCCCAAAGTAGTTTCTGAGAATGCTTCTATCTAGTTTCTACGGGAAGATATTTCCTTTTCCACCACAGGCCTCAAAGCCCTCCAAATGTCCACTTGCAGATTCTAGAAAAAGAGTGTTTCAAAGCTTCCCTCTCATAAGGAAAGTTCAACTCTGTGAGTTGAATGCAAACATCACAAAGAAGTTTCTGAGAATGCTTCTGTTTAGCTTTTCTGTGAAGAGTATCCCGTTTCCAACGAAATCTTCAAAGCGGTCCAAATATCCACTTGCAGATTCCACAGAAAGAGTGTTTGGAAACTGCTGTTTGAAAAGGAACCTTCAACTCTGTGAGGTGAATGCAATCATCACAAAGAAGTTTCTGACAATGCTTCTCTCTGGTTTCTATGTGACGATAATTCGTTTTCCACCACATGCCTGAAAGCTCTCCAAATGTCCACTTGCAGACACTACGAAAAGAATGTTTCAGAACTGCTCTATGAAAAGCAGTGTGAAACTCTGTGAGTTGAACACCAACATCACAGAGAAGTTTCAGAGAATGCTTCTGTTTAGTTTTTATGTGAAGATATTCCCGTTTCCAAAGAAATCTTCAAAGAGGTCCACATATCCACTTGCAGATTCCACAGAAAGAGAGTTTCAAAACTGCTGTCTCCATAGGAGTGTTCAGCTCTGTGAGTTGAATGCAATCATCACAGAGAAGTTTCTGAGAAGGCTTCCGTCTAGATTTTAAGTGACGATATACGCGTTTCGAACGAAGGCCACAGAGTGGTCCAAATATCCACTTGCAGATCCTACAAAAAGAGTGTTTCAAACCTGAACTGTCAAAGGAAGGTTCAACTCTGGGATTTGAACGCAAACATCACAAAGAAGTTTCTGAGAATGCTTCCGTTTAGTTAGGTGCAGTTATCCCGTTTCCAACGAAATCCTCAGACAGGTCCAAATATCCACTTGCAGATGCTACAAAAAGTGTGTTTCAAACCCGCTCCATCCAAAGGAATGTTCAGCTCTGTGACTTCAACTCAATGATCCCAAAGAATTTTCTGAGAATGCTTCTGTCTTGTTTTTATATGAAGTTATTTCCTTTACTACGAGAGTCCTCAAAGAGGTCCAAATATCCACTTGCAGTTTCTACAAAAAGAGTGTTTCAAACCTGAACTATCAAAGAAAGGTTCAACACTGTGAGTTGAATGCAAACATCACGAAGAAAGTTCTGAGAATGCTTCTGTTTAGTGAGGTGCGGTTTATCCCGTTTCCAACGAAATCCTCAGAGAGGTCCAAATATCCACTTGCAGATGCTACAAAAAGTGTGTTTCAAACCCGCTCCATCCAAAGGAATGTTCAGCTCTGTGAGTTCAACTCAATGATCCCAAAGAATTTTCTGAGAATGCTTCTGTCTTGTTTTTATATGAAGTTATTTCCTTTACTACGAGAGTCCTCAAAGAGGTCCAAATATCCACTTGCAGTTTCTACAAAAAGAGTGTTTCAAACCTGAACTATCAAAGAAAGGTTCAACACTGTGAGTTGAATGCAAACATCACGAAGAAAGTTCTGAGAATGCTTCAGTTTAGTGAAGTGCGGTTTTTCCCGTTTCCAACGAAATCCTCAGAGGGGTCAAATTATCCACTTGCAGTTTCTACAAAAAGAGTGTTTCAAACCTGAACTATCAAAGAATGGTTCAACACTGTGAGTTGAATGCAAACATCTCGAAGAAGGTTCTGAGAATGCTACCGTCTAGGTTTTAAATGAAGTTATTTCCTTTACTACCATGGGCCTCCAAGCGGTCCATATCTCCACTTGCAGATTCTACAAAAAGAGAGTTTCCAAACTGCTCTGTCAAAGGGAATGTTCCACTCTGTGACTTGAATGCAATCATCCCAAAGTAGTTTCTGAGAATGCTTCTATCTAGTTTCTACGGGAAGATATTTCCTTTTCCACCACAGGCCTCAAAGCCCTCCAAATGTCCACTTGCAGATTCTAGAAAAAGAGTGTTTCAAAGCTTCCCTCTCATAAGGAAAGTTCAACTCTGTGAGTTGAATGCAAACATCACAAAGAAGTTTCTGAGAATGCTTCTGTTTAGCTTTTCTGTGAAGAGTATCCCGTTTCCAACGAAATCTTCAAAGCGGTCCAAATATCCACTTGCAGATTCCACAGAAAGAGTGTTTGGAAACTGCTGTTTGAAAAGGAACCTTCAACTCTGTGAGGTGAATGCAATCATCACAAAGAAGTTTCTGACAATGCTTCTCTCTGGTTTCTATGTGACGATAATTCGTTTTCCACCACATGCCTGAAAGCTCTCCAAATGTCCACTTGCAGACACTACGAAAAGAATGTTTCAGAACTGCTCTATGAAAAGCAGTGTGAAACTCTGTGAGTTGAACACCAACATCACAGAGAAGTTTCAGAGAATGCTTCTGTTTAGTTTTTATGTGAAGATATTCCCGTTTCCAAAGAAATCTTCAAAGAGGTCCACATATCCACTTGCAGATTCCACAGAAAGAGAGTTTCAAAACTGCTGTCTCCATAGGAGTGTTCAGCTCTGTGAGTTGAATGCAATCATCACAGAGAAGTTTCTGAGAAGGCTTCCGTCTAGATTTTAAGTGACGATATACGCGTTTCGAACGAAGGCCACAGAGTGGTCCAAATATCCACTTGCAGATCCTACAAAAAGAGTGTTTCAAACCTGAACTGTCAAAGGAAGGTTCAACTCTGGGATTTGAACGCAAACATCACAAAGAAGTTTCTGAGAATGCTTCCGTTTAGTTAGGTGCAGTTATCCCGTTTCCAACGAAATCCTCAGACAGGTCCAAATATCCACTTGCAGATGCTACAAAAAGTGTGTTTCAAACCCGCTCCATCCAAAGGAATGTTCAGCTCTGTGACTTCAACTCAATGATCCCAAAGAATTTTCTGAGAATGCTTCTGTCTTGTTTTTATATGAAGTTATTTCCTTTACTACGAGAGTCCTCAAAGAGGTCCAAATATCCACTTGCAGTTTCTACAAAAAGAGTGTTTCAAACCTGAACTATCAAAGAAAGGTTCAACACTGTGAGTTGAATGCAAACATCACGAAGAAAGTTCTGAGAATGCTTCTGTTTAGTGAGGTGCGGTTTATCCCGTTTCCAACGAAATCCTCAGAGAGGTCCAAATATCCACTTGCAGTTTCTACAAAAAGAGTGTTTCAACCCTGAACTTTCCAAGGAAGGTTCAAATCTGGGATTTGAACGCAAGCATCACAAAGAAGATTCTGAGACTGCTTCTGTTTAGTTAGCTGAAATTATCCCGTTTCCAACGAAATCCTCAGAGAGGTCCAAATATCCACTTGCAGTTTCTACAAAAAGAGTGTTTCAACCCTGAACTTTCCAAGGAAGGTTCAAATCTGGGATTTGAACGCAAGCATCACAAAGAAGATTCTGAGACTGCTTCTGTTTAGTTAGCTGAAATTATCCCGTTTCCAACGAAATCCTCAGAGAGGTCCAAATATCCACTTGCAGTTTCTACAAAAAGAGTGTTTCAAACCTGAACTATCAAAGAAAGGTTCAACACTGTGAGTTGAATACAAACATCACGAAGAAAGTTCTGAGAATGCTTCAGTTTAGTGAGGTGCGGTTTTTCCCGTTTCCAACGAAATCCTCAGAGGGGTCAAATTATCCACTTGCAGTTTCTACAAAAAGAGTGTTTCAAACCTGAACTATCAAAGAATGGTTCAACACTGTGAGTTGAATGCAAACATCTCGAAGAAGGTTCTGAGAATGCTACTGTCTAGGTTTTACATGAAGTTATTTCCTTTACTACCATGGGCCTCCAAGCGGTCCATATCTCCACTTGCAGATTCTACAAAAAGAGAGTTTCCAAACTGCTCTGTCAAAGGGAATGTTCCACTCTGTGACTTGAATGCAATCATCCCAAAGTAGTTTCTGAGAATGCTTCTATCTAGTTTCTACGGGAAGATATTTCCTTTTCCACCACAGGCCTCAAAGCCCTCCAAATGTCCACTTGCAGATTCTAGAAAAAGAGTGTTTCAAAGCTTCCCTCTCATAAGGAAAGTTCAACTCTGTGAGTTGAATGCAAACATCACAAAGAAGTTTCTGAGAATGCTTCTGTTTAGCTTTTCTGTGAAGAGTATCCCGTTTCCAACGAAATCTTCAAAGCGGTCCAAATATCCACTTGCAGATTCCACAGAAAGAGTGTTTGGAAACTGCTGTTTGAAAAGGAACCTTCAACTCTGTGAGGTGAATGCAATCATCACAAAGAAGTTTCTGACAATGCTTCTCTCTGGTTTCTATGTGACGATAATTCGTTTTCCACCACATGCCTGAAAGCTCTCCAAATGTCCACTTGCAGACACTACGAAAAGAATGTTTCAGAACTGCTCTATGAAAAGCAGTGTGAAACTCTGTGAGTTGAACACCAACATCACAGAGAAGTTTCAGAGAATGCTTCTGTTTAGTTTTTATGTGAAGATATTCCCGTTTCCAAAGAAATCTTCAAAGAGGTCCACATATCCACTTGCAGATTCCACAGAAAGAGAGTTTCAAAACTGCTGTCTCCATAGGAGTGTTCAGCTCTGTGAGTTGAATGCAATCATCACAGAGAAGTTTCTGAGAAGGCTTCCGTCTAGATTTTAAGTGACGATATACGCGTTTCGAACGAAGGCCACAGAGTGGTCCAAATATCCACTTGCAGATCCTACAAAAAGAGTGTTTCAAACCTGAACTGTCAAAGGAAGGTTCAACTCTGGGATTTGAACGCAAACATCACAAAGAAGTTTCTGAGAATGCTTCCGTTTAGTTAGGTGCAGTTATCCCGTTTCCAACGAAATCCTCAGACAGGTCCAAATATCCACTTGCAGATGCTACAAAAAGTGTGTTTCAAACCCGCTCCATCCAAAGGAATGTTCAGCTCTGTGACTTCAACTCAATGATCCCAAAGAACTTTCTGAGAATGCTTCTGTCTTGTTTTTATATGAAGTTATTTCCTTTACTACGAGAGTCCTCAAAGAGGTCCAAATATCCACTTGCAGTTTCTACAAAAAGAGTGTTTCAAACCTGAACTATCAAAGAAAGGTTCAACACTGTGAGTTGAATGCAAACATCACGAAGAAAGTTCTGAGAATGCTTCTGTTTAGTGAGGTGCGGTTTATCCCGTTTCCAACGAAATCCTCAGAGAGGTCCAAATATCCACTTGCAGATGCTACAAAAAGTGTGTTTCAAACCCGCTCCATCCAAAGGAATGTTCAGCTCTGTGAGTTCAACTCAATGATCCCAAAGAATTTTCTGAGAATGCTTCTGTCTTGTTTTTATATGAAGTTATTTCCTTTACTACGAGAGTCCTCAAAGAGGTCCAAATATCCATCCACTTGCATTTTCTACAAAAAGAGTGTTTCAAACCTGAACTATCAAAGAAAGGTTCAACACTGTGAGTTGAATGCAAACATCACGAAGAAATTTCTGAGAATGCTTCTGTTTAGTGAGGTGCGGTTTATCCCGTTTCCAACGAAATCCTCAGAGAGGTCCAAATATCCACTTGCAGTTTCTACAAAAAGAGTGTTTCAACCCTGAACTTTCCAAGGAAGGTTCAAATCTGGGATTTGAACGCAAGCATCACAAAGAAGATTCTGAGACTGCTTCTGTTTAGTTAGCTGAAATTATCCCGTTTCCAACGAAATCCTCAGAGAGGTCCAAATATCCACTTGCAGTTTCTACAAAAAGAGTGTTTCAAACCTGAACTATCAAAGAAAGGTTCAACACTGTGAGTTGAATACAAACATCACGAAGAAAGTTCTGAGAATGCTTCAGTTTAGTGAGGTGCGGTTTTTCCCGTTTCCAACGAAATCCTCAGAGGGGTCAAATTATCCACTTGCAGTTTCTACAAAAAGAGTGTTTCAAACCTGAACTATCAAAGAATGGTTCAACACTGTGAGTTGAATGCAAACATCTCGAAGAAGGTTCTGAGAATGCTACTGTCTAGGTTTTACATGAAGTTATTTCCTTTACTACCATGGGCCTCCAAGCGGTCCATATCTCCACTTGCAGATTCTACAAAAAGAGAGTTTCCAAACTGCTCTGTCAAAGGGAATGTTCCACTCTGTGACTTGAATGCAATCATCCCAAAGTAGTTTCTGAGAATGCTTCTATCTAGTTTCTACGGGAAGATATTTCCTTTTCCACCACAGGCCTCAAAGCCCTCCAAATGTCCACTTGCAGATTCTAGAAAAAGAGTGTTTCAAAGCTTCCCTCTCATAAGGAAAGTTCAACTCTGTGAGTTGAATGCAAACATCACAAAGAAGTTTCTGAGAATGCTTCTGTTTAGCTTTTCTGTGAAGAGTATCCCGTTTCCAACGAAATCTTCAAAGCGGTCCAAATATCCACTTGCAGATTCCACAGAAAGAGTGTTTGGAAACTGCTGTTTGAAAAGGAACCTTCAACTCTGTGAGGTGAATGCAATCATCACAAAGAAGTTTCTGACAATGCTTCTCTCTGGTTTCTATGTGACGATAATTCGTTTTCCACCACATGCCTGAAAGCTCTCCAAATGTCCACTTGCAGACACTACGAAAAGAATGTTTCAGAACTGCTCTATGAAAAGCAGTGTGAAACTCTGTGAGTTGAACACCAACATCACAGAGAAGTTTCAGAGAATGCTTCTGTTTAGTTTTTATGTGAAGATATTCCCGTTTCCAAAGAAATCTTCAAAGAGGTCCACATATCCACTTGCAGATTCCACAGAAAGAGAGTTTCAAAACTGCTGTCTCCATAGGAGTGTTCAGCTCTGTGAGTTGAATGCAATCATCACAGAGAAGTTTCTGAGAAGGCTTCCGTCTAGATTTTAAGTGACGATATACGCGTTTCGAACGAAGGCCACAGAGTGGTCCAAATATCCACTTGCAGATCCTACAAAAAGAGTGTTTCAAACCTGAACTGTCAAAGGAAGGTTCAACTCTGGGATTTGAACGCAAACATCACAAAGAAGTTTCTGAGAATGCTTCCGTTTAGTTAGGTGCAGTTATCCCGTTTCCAACGAAATCCTCAGACAGGTCCAAATATCCACTTGCAGATGCTACAAAAAGTGTGTTTCAAACCCGCTCCATCCAAAGGAATGTTCAGCTCTGTGACTTCAACTCAATGATCCCAAAGAATTTTCTGAGAATGCTTCTGTCTTGTTTTTATATGAAGTTATTTCCTTTACTACGAGAGTCCTCAAAGAGGTCCAAATATCCACTTGCAGTTTCTACAAAAAGAGTGTTTCAAACCTGAACTATCAAAGAAAGGTTCAACACTGTGAGTTGAATGCAAACATCACGAAGAAAGTTCTGAGAATGCTTCTGTTTAGTGAGGTGCGGTTTATCCCGTTTCCAACGAAATCCTCAGAGAGGTCCAAATATCCACTTGCAGATGCTACAAAAAGTGTGTTTCAAACCCGCTCCATCCAAAGGAATGTTCAGCTCTGTGAGTTCAACTCAATGATCCCAAAGAATTTTCTGAGAATGCTTCTGTCTTGTTTTTATATGAAGTTATTTCCTTTACTACGAGAGTCCTCAAAGAGGTCCAAATATCCACTTGCAGTTTCTACAAAAAGAGTGTTTCAAACCTGAACTATCAAAGAAAGGTTCAACACTGTGAGTTGAATGCAAACATCACGAAGAAAGTTCTGAGAATGCTTCTGTTTAGTGAGGTGCGGTTTATCCCGTTTCCAACGAAATCCTCAGAGAGGTCCAAATATCCACTTGCAGTTTCTACAAAAAGAGTGTTTCAACCCTGAACTTTCCAAGGAAGGTTCAAATCTGGGATTTGAACGCAAGCATCACAAAGAAGATTCTGAGACTGCTTCTGTTTAGTTAGCTGAAATTATCCCGTTTCCAACGAAATCCTCAGAGAGGTCCAAATATCCACTTGCAGTTTCTACAAAAAGAGTGTTTCAAACCTGAACTATCAAAGAAAGGTTCAACACTGTGAGTTGAATACAAACATCACGAAGAAAGTTCTGAGAATGCTTCAGTTTAGTGAGGTGCGGTTTTTCCCGTTTCCAACGAAATCCTCAGAGGGGTCAAATTATCCACTTGCAGTTTCTACAAAAAGAGTGTTTCAAACCTGAACTATCAAAGAATGGTTCAACACTGTGAGTTGAATGCAAACATCTCGAAGAAGGTTCTGAGAATGCTACTGTCTAGGTTTTACATGAAGTTATTTCCTTTACTACCATGGGCCTCCAAGCGGTCCATATCTCCACTTGCAGATTCTACAAAAAGAGAGTTTCCAAACTGCTCTGTCAAAGGGAATGTTCCACTCTGTGACTTGAATGCAATCATCCCAAGGTAGTTTCTGAGAATGCTTCTATCTAGTTTCTACGGGAAGATATTTCCTTTTCCACCACAGGCCTCAAAGCCCTCCAAATGTCCACTTGCAGATTCTAGAAAAAGAGTGTTTCAAAGCTTCCCTCTCATAAGGAAAGTTCAACTCTGTGAGTTGAATGCAAACATCACAAAGAAGTTTCTGAGAATGCTTCTGTTTAGCTTTTCTGTGAAGAGTATCCCGTTTCCAACGAAATCTTCAAAGCGGTCCAAATATCCACTTGCAGATTCCACAGAAAGAGTGTTTGGAAACTGCTGTTTGAAAAGGAACCTTCAACTCTGTGAGGTGAATGCAATCATCACAAAGAAGTTTCTGACAATGCTTCTCTCTGGTTTCTATGTGACGATAATTCGTTTTCCACCACATGCCTGAAAGCTCTCCAAATGTCCACTTGCAGACACTACGAAAAGAATGTTTCAGAACTGCTCTATGAAAAGCAGTGTGAAACTCTGTGAGTTGAACACCAACATCACAGAGAAGTTTCAGAGAATGCTTCTGTTTAGTTTTTATGTGAAGATATTCCCGTTTCCAAAGAAATCTTCAAAGAGGTCCACATATCCACTTGCAGATTCCACAGAAAGAGAGTTTCAAAACTGCTGTCTCCATAGGAGTGTTCAGCTCTGTGAGTTGAATGCAATCATCACAGAGAAGTTTCTGAGAAGGCTTCCGTCTAGATTTTAAGTGACGATATACGCGTTTCGAACGAAGGCCACAGAGTGGTCCAAATATCCACTTGCAGATCCTACAAAAAGAGTGTTTCAAACCTGAACTGTCAAAGGAAGGTTCAACTCTGGGATTTGAACGCAAACATCACAAAGAAGTTTCTGAGAATGCTTCCGTTTAGTTAGGTGCAGTTATCCCGTTTCCAACGAAATCCTCAGACAGGTCCAAATATCCACTTGCAGATGCTACAAAAAGTGTGTTTCAAACCCGCTCCATCCAAAGGAATGTTCAGCTCTGTGACTTCAACTCAATGATCCCAAAGAATTTTCTGAGAATGCTTCTGTCTTGTTTTTATATGAAGTTATTTCCTTTACTACGAGAGTCCTCAAAGAGGTCCAAATATCCACTTGCAGTTTCTACAAAAAGAGTGTTTCAAACCTGAACTATCAAAGAAAGGTTCAACACTGTGAGTTGAATGCAAACATCACGAAGAAAGTTCTGAGAATGCTTCTGTTTAGTGAGGTGCGGTTTATCCCGTTTCCAACGAAATCCTCAGAGAGGTCCAAATATCCACTTGCAGATGCTACAAAAAGTGTGTTTCAAACCCGCTCCATCCAAAGGAATGTTCAGCTCTGTGAGTTCAACTCAATGATCCCAAAGAATTTTCTGAGAATGCTTCTGTCTTGTTTTTATATGAAGTTATTTCCTTTACTACGAGAGTCCTCAAAGAGGTCCAAATATCCACTTGCAGTTTCTACAAAAAGAGTGTTTCAAACCTGAACTATCAAAGAAAGGTTCAACACTGTGAGTTGAATGCAAACATCACGAAGAAAGTTCTGAGAATGCTTCTGTTTAGTGAGGTGCGGTTTATCCCGTTTCCAACGAAATCCTCAGAGAGGTCCAAATATCCACTTGCAGTTTCTACAAAAAGAGTGTTTCAACCCTGAACTTTCCAAGGAAGGTTCAAATCTGGGATTTGAACGCAAGCATCACAAAGAAGATTCTGAGACTGCTTCTGTTTAGTTAGCTGAAATTATCCCGTTTCCAACGAAATCCTCAGAGAGGTCCAAATATCCACTTGCAGTTTCTACAAAAAGAGTGTTTCAAACCTGAACTATCAAAGAAAGGTTCAACACTGTGAGTTGAATACAAACATCACGAAGAAAGTTCTGAGAATGCTTCAGTTTAGTGAGGTGCGGTTTTTCCCGTTTCCAACGAAATCCTCAGAGGGGTCAAATTATCCACTTGCAGTTTCTACAAAAAGAGTGTTTCAAACCTGAACTATCAAAGAATGGTTCAACACTGTGAGTTGAATGCAAACATCTCGAAGAAGGTTCTGAGAATGCTACTGTCTAGGTTTTACATGAAGTTATTTCCTTTACTACCATGGGCCTCCAAGCGGTCCATATCTCCACTTGCAGATTCTACAAAAAGAGAGTTTCCAAACTGCTCTGTCAAAGGGAATGTTCCACTCTGTGACTTGAATGCAATCATCCCAAAGTAGTTTCTGAGAATGCTTCTATCTAGTTTCTACGGGAAGATATTTCCTTTTCCACCACAGGCCTCAAAGCCCTCCAAATGTCCACTTGCAGATTCTAGAAAAAGAGTGTTTCAAAGCTTCCCTCTCATAAGGAAAGTTCAACTCTGTGAGTTGAATGCAAACATCACAAAGAAGTTTCTGAGAATGCTTCTGTTTAGCTTTTCTGTGAAGAGTATCCCGTTTCCAACGAAATCTTCAAAGCGGTCCAAATATCCACTTGCAGATTCCACAGAAAGAGTGTTTGGAAACTGCTGTTTGAAAAGGAACCTTCAACTCTGTGAGGTGAATGCAATCATCACAAAGAAGTTTCTGACAATGCTTCTCTCTGGTTTCTATGTGACGATAATTCGTTTTCCACCACATGCCTGAAAGCTCTCCAAATGTCCACTTGCAGACACTACGAAAAGAATGTTTCAGAACTGCTCTATGAAAAGCAGTGTGAAACTCTGTGAGTTGAACACCAACATCACAGAGAAGTTTCAGAGAATGCTTCTGTTTAGTTTTTATGTGAAGATATTCCCGTTTCCAAAGAAATCTTCAAAGAGGTCCACATATCCACTTGCAGATTCCACAGAAAGAGAGTTTCAAAACTGCTGTCTCCATAGGAGTGTTCAGCTCTGTGAGTTGAATGCAATCATCACAGAGAAGTTTCTGAGAAGGCTTCCGTCTAGATTTTAAGTGACGATATACGCGTTTCGAACGAAGGCCACAGAGTGGTCCAAATATCCACTTGCAGATCCTACAAAAAGAGTGTTTCAAACCTGAACTGTCAAAGGAAGGTTCAACTCTGGGATTTGAACGCAAACATCACAAAGAAGTTTCTGAGAATGCTTCCGTTTAGTTAGGTGCAGTTATCCCGTTTCCAACGAAATCCTCAGACAGGTCCAAATATCCACTTGCAGATGCTACAAAAAGTGTGTTTCAAACCCGCTCCATCCAAAGGAATGTTCAGCTCTGTGACTTCAACTCAATGATCCCAAAGAATTTTCTGAGAATGCTTCTGTCTTGTTTTTATATGAAGTTATTTCCTTTACTACGAGAGTCCTCAAAGAGGTCCAAATATCCACTTGCAGTTTCTACAAAAAGAGTGTTTCAAACCTGAACTATCAAAGAAAGGTTCAACACTGTGAGTTGAATGCAAACATCACGAAGAAAGTTCTGAGAATGCTTCTGTTTAGTGAGGTGCGGTTTATCCCGTTTCCAACGAAATCCTCAGAGAGGTCCAAATATCCACTTGCAGATGCTACAAAAAGTGTGTTTCAAACCCGCTCCATCCAAAGGAATGTTCAGCTCTGTGAGTTCAACTCAATGATCCCAAAGAATTTTCTGAGAATGCTTCTGTCTTGTTTTTATATGAAGTTATTTCCTTTACTACGAGAGTCCTCAAAGAGGTCCAAATATCCACTTGCAGTTTCTACAAAAAGAGTGTTTCAAACCTGAACTATCAAAGAAAGGTTCAACACTGTGAGTTGAATGCAAACATCACGAAGAAAGTTCTGAGAATGCTTCTGTTTAGTGAGGTGCGGTTTATCCCGTTTCCAACGAAATCCTCAGAGAGGTCCAAATATCCACTTGCAGTTTCTACAAAAAGAGTGTTTCAACCCTGAACTTTCCAAGGAAGGTTCAAATCTGGGATTTGAACGCAAGCATCACAAAGAAGATTCTGAGACTGCTTCTGTTTAGTTAGCTGAAATTATCCCGTTTCCAACGAAATCCTCAGAGAGGTCCAAATATCCACTTGCAGTTTCTACAAAAAGAGTGTTTCAACCCTGAACTTTCCAAGGAAGGTTCAAATCTGGGATTTGAACGCAAGCATCACAAAGAAGATTCTGAGACTGCTTCTGTTTAGTTAGCTGAAATTATCCCGTTTCCAACGAAATCCTCAGAGAGGTCCAAATATCCACTTGCAGTTTCTACAAAAAGAGTGTTTCAAACCTGAACTATCAAAGAAAGGTTCAACACTGTGAGTTGAATACAAACATCACGAAGAAAGTTCTGAGAATGCTTCAGTTTAGTGAGGTGCGGTTTTTCCCGTTTCCAACGAAATCCTCAGAGGGGTCAAATTATCCACTTGCAGTTTCTACAAAAAGAGTGTTTCAAACCTGAACTATCAAAGAATGGTTCAACACTGTGAGTTGAATGCAAACATCTCGAAGAAGGTTCTGAGAATGCTACTGTCTAGCTTTTACATGAAGTTATTTCCTTTACTACCATGGGCCTCCAAGCGGTCCATATCTCCACTTGCAGATTCTACAAAAAGAGAGTTTCCAAACTGCTCTGTCAAAGGGAATGTTCCACTCTGTGACTTGAATGCAATCATCCCAAAGTAGTTTCTGAGAATGCTTCTATCTAGTTTCTACGGGAAGATATTTCCTTTTCCACCACAGGCCTCAAAGCCCTCCAAATGTCCACTTGCAGATTCTAGAAAAAGAGTGTTTCAAAGCTTCCCTCTCATAAGGAAAGTTCAACTCTGTGAGTTGAATGCAAACATCACAAAGAAGTTTCTGAGAATGCTTCTGTTTAGCTTTTCTGTGAAGAGTATCCCGTTTCCAACGAAATCTTCAAAGCGGTCCAAATATCCACTTGCAGATTCCACAGAAAGAGTGTTTGGAAACTGCTGTTTGAAAAGGAACCTTCAACTCTGTGAGGTGAATGCAATCATCACAAAGAAGTTTCTGACAATGCTTCTCTCTGGTTTCTATGTGACGATAATTCGTTTTCCACCACATGCCTGAAAGCTCTCCAAATGTCCACTTGCAGACACTACGAAAAGAATGTTTCAGAACTGCTCTATGAAAAGCAGTGTGAAACTCTGTGAGTTGAACACCAACATCACAGAGAAGTTTCAGAGAATGCTTCTGTTTAGTTTTTATGTGAAGATATTCCCGTTTCCAAAGAAATCTTCAAAGAGGTCCACATATCCACTTGCAGATTCCACAGAAAGAGAGTTTCAAAACTGCTGTCTCCATAGGAGTGTTCAGCTCTGTGAGTTGAATGCAATCATCACAGAGAAGTTTCTGAGAAGGCTTCCGTCTAGATTTTAAGTGACGATATACGCGTTTCGAACGAAGGCCACAGAGTGGTCCAAATATCCACTTGCAGATCCTACAAAAAGAGTGTTTCAAACCTGAACTGTCAAAGGAAGGTTCAACTCTGGGATTTGAACGCAAACATCACAAAGAAGTTTCTGAGAATGCTTCCGTTTAGTTAGGTGCAGTTATCCCGTTTCCAACGAAATCCTCAGACAGGTCCAAATATCCACTTGCAGATGCTACAAAAAGTGTGTTTCAAACCCGCTCCATCCAAAGGAATGTTCAGCTCTGTGACTTCAACTCAATGATCCCAAAGAATTTTCTGAGAATGCTTCTGTCTTGTTTTTATATGAAGTTATTTCCTTTACTACGAGAGTCCTCAAAGAGGTCCAAATATCCACTTGCAGTTTCTACAAAAAGAGTGTTTCAAACCTGAACTATCAAAGAAAGGTTCAACACTGTGAGTTGAATGCAAACATCACGAAGAAAGTTCTGAGAATGCTTCTGTTTAGTGAGGTGCGGTTTATCCCGTTTCCAACGAAATCCTCAGAGAGGTCCAAATATCCACTTGCAGTTTCTACAAAAAGAGTGTTTCAACCCTGAACTTTCCAAGGAAGGTTCAAATCTGGGATTTGAACGCAAGCATCACAAAGAAGATTCTGAGACTGCTTCTGTTTAGTTAGCTGAAATTATCCCGTTTCCAACGAAATCCTCAGAGAGGTCCAAATATCCACTTGCAGTTTCTACAAAAAGAGTGTTTCAACCCTGAACTTTCCAAGGAAGGTTCAAATCTGGGATTTGAACGCAAGCATCACAAAGAAGATTCTGAGACTGCTTCTGTTTAGTTAGCTGAAATTATCCCGTTTCCAACGAAATCCTCAGAGAGGTCCAAATATCCACTTGCAGTTTCTACAAAAAGAGTGTTTCAAACCTGAACTATCAAAGAAAGGTTCAACACTGTGAGTTGAATACAAACATCACGAAGAAAGTTCTGAGAATGCTTCAGTTTAGTGAGGTGCGGTTTTTCCCGTTTCCAACGAAATCCTCAGAGGGGTCAAATTATCCACTTGCAGTTTCTACAAAAAGAGTGTTTCAAACCTGAACTATCAAAGAATGGTTCAACACTGTGAGTTGAATGCAAACATCTCGAAGAAGGTTCTGAGAATGCTACTGTCTAGGTTTTACATGAAGTTATTTCCTTTACTACCATGGGCCTCCAAGCGGTCCATATCTCCACTTGCAGATTCTACAAAAAGAGAGTTTCCAAACTGCTCTGTCAAAGGGAATGTTCCACTCTGTGACTTGAATGCAATCATCCCAAAGTAGTTTCTGAGAATGCTTCTATCTAGTTTCTACGGGAAGATATTTCCTTTTCCACCACAGGCCTCAAAGCCCTCCAAATGTCCACTTGCAGATTCTAGAAAAAGAGTGTTTCAAAGCTTCCCTCTCATAAGGAAAGTTCAACTCTGTGAGTTGAATGCAAACATCACAAAGAAGTTTCTGAGAATGCTTCTGTTTAGCTTTTCTGTGAAGAGTATCCCGTTTCCAACGAAATCTTCAAAGCGGTCCAAATATCCACTTGCAGATTCCACAGAAAGAGTGTTTGGAAACTGCTGTTTGAAAAGGAACCTTCAACTCTGTGAGGTGAATGCAATCATCACAAAGAAGTTTCTGACAATGCTTCTCTCTGGTTTCTATGTGACGATAATTCGTTTTCCACCACATGCCTGAAAGCTCTCCAAATGTCCACTTGCAGACACTACGAAAAGAATGTTTCAGAACTGCTCTATGAAAAGCAGTGTGAAACTCTGTGAGTTGAACACCAACATCACAGAGAAGTTTCAGAGAATGCTTCTGTTTAGTTTTTATGTGAAGATATTCCCGTTTCCAAAGAAATCTTCAAAGAGGTCCACATATCCACTTGCAGATTCCACAGAAAGAGAGTTTCAAAACTGCTGTCTCCATAGGAGTGTTCAGCTCTGTGAGTTGAATGCAATCATCACAGAGAAGTTTCTGAGAAGGCTTCCGTCTAGATTTTAAGTGACGATATACGCGTTTCGAACGAAGGCCACAGAGTGGTCCAAATATCCACTTGCAGATCCTACAAAAAGAGTGTTTCAAACCTGAACTGTCAAAGGAAGGTTCAACTCTGGGATTTGAACGCAAACATCACAAAGAAGTTTCTGAGAATGCTTCCGTTTAGTTAGGTGCAGTTATCCCGTTTCCAACGAAATCCTCAGAGAGGTCCAAATATCCACTTGCAGATGCTACAAAAAGTGTGTTTCAAACCCGCTCCATCCAAAGGAATGTTCAGCTCTGTGACTTCAACTCAATGATCCCAAAGAATTTTCTGAGAATGCTTCTGTCTTGTTTTTATATGAAGTTATTTCCTTTACTACGAGAGTCCTCAAAGAGGTCCAAATATCCACTTGCAGTTTCTACAAAAAGAGTGTTTCAAACCTGAACTATCAAAGAAAGGTTCAACACTGTGAGTTGAATGCAAACATCACGAAGAAAGTTCTGAGAATGCTTCTGTTTAGTGAGGTGCGGTTTATCCCGTTTCCAACGAAATCCTCAGAGAGGTCCAAATATCCACTTGCAGTTTCTACAAAAAGAGTGTTTCAACCCTGAACTTTCCAAGGAAGGTTCAAATCTGGGATTTGAACGCAAGCATCACAAAGAAGATTCTGAGACTGCTTCTGTTTAGTTAGCTGAAATTATCCCGTTTCCAACGAAATCCTCAGAGAGGTCCAAATATCCACTTGCAGTTTCTACAAAAAGAGTGTTTCAACCCTGAACTTTCCAAGGAAGGTTCAAATCTGGGATTTGAACGCAAGCATCACAAAGAAGATTCTGAGACTGCTTCTGTTTAGTTAGCTGAAATTATCCCGTTTCCAACGAAATCCTCAGAGAGGTCCAAATATCCACTTGCAGTTTCTACAAAAAGAGTGTTTCAAACCTGAACTATCAAAGAAAGGTTCAACACTGTGAGTTGAATACAAACATCACGAAGAAAGTTCTGAGAATGCTTCAGTTTAGTGAGGTGCGGTTTTTCCCGTTTCCAACGAAATCCTCAGAGGGGTCAAATTATCCACTTGCAGTTTCTACAAAAAGAGTGTTTCAAACCTGAACTATCAAAGAATGGTTCAACACTGTGAGTTGAATGCAAACATCTCGAAGAAGGTTCTGAGAATGCTACTGTCTAGCTTTTACATGAAGTTATTTCCTTTACTACCATGGGCCTCCAAGCGGTCCATATCTCCACTTGCAGATTCTACAAAAAGAGAGTTTCCAAACTGCTCTGTCAAAGGGAATGTTCCACTCTGTGACTTGAATGCAATCATCCCAAAGTAGTTTCTGAGAATGCTTCTATCTAGTTTCTACGGGAAGATATTTCCTTTTCCACCACAGGCCTCAAAGCCCTCCAAATGTCCACTTGCAGATTCTAGAAAAAGAGTGTTTCAAAGCTTCCCTCTCATAAGGAAAGTTCAACTCTGTGAGTTGAATGCAAACATCACAAAGAAGTTTCTGAGAATGCTTCTGTTTAGCTTTTCTGTGAAGAGTATCCCGTTTCCAACGAAATCTTCAAAGCGGTCCAAATATCCACTTGCAGATTCCACAGAAAGAGTGTTTGGAAACTGCTGTTTGAAAAGGAACCTTCAACTCTGTGAGGTGAATGCAATCATCACAAAGAAGTTTCTGACAATGCTTCTCTCTGGTTTCTATGTGACGATAATTCGTTTTCCACCACATGCCTGAAAGCTCTCCAAATGTCCACTTGCAGACACTACGAAAAGAATGTTTCAGAACTGCTCTATGAAAAGCAGTGTGAAACTCTGTGAGTTGAACACCAACATCACAGAGAAGTTTCAGAGAATGCTTCTGTTTAGTTTTTATGTGAAGATATTCCCGTTTCCAAAGAAATCTTCAAAGAGGTCCACATATCCACTTGCAGATTCCACAGAAAGAGAGTTTCAAAACTGCTGTCTCCATAGGAGTGTTCAGCTCTGTGAGTTGAATGCAATCATCACAGAGAAGTTTCTGAGAAGGCTTCCGTCTAGATTTTAAGTGACGATATACGCGTTTCGAACGAAGGCCACAGAGTGGTCCAAATATCCACTTGCAGATCCTACAAAAAGAGTGTTTCAAACCTGAACTGTCAAAGGAAGGTTCAACTCTGGGATTTGAACGCAAACATCACAAAGAAGTTTCTGAGAATGCTTCCGTTTAGTTAGGTGCAGTTATCCCGTTTCCAACGAAATCCTCAGACAGGTCCAAATATCCACTTGCAGATGCTACAAAAAGTGTGTTTCAAACCCGCTCCATCCAAAGGAATGTTCAGCTCTGTGACTTCAACTCAATGATCCCAAAGAATTTTCTGAGAATGCTTCTGTCTTGTTTTTATATGAAGTTATTTCCTTTACTACGAGAGTCCTCAAAGAGGTCCAAATATCCACTTGCAGTTTCTACAAAAAGAGTGTTTCAAACCTGAACTATCAAAGAAAGGTTCAACACTGTGAGTTGAATGCAAACATCACGAAGAAAGTTCTGAGAATGCTTCTGTTTAGTGAGGTGCGGTTTATCCCGTTTCCAACGAAATCCTCAGAGAGGTCCAAATATCCACTTGCAGATGCTACAAAAAGTGTGTTTCAAACCCGCTCCATCCAAAGGAATGTTCAGCTCTGTGAGTTCAACTCAATGACCCCAAGAATTTTCTGAGAATGCTTCTGTCTTGTTTTTATATGAAGTTATTTCCTTTACTACGAGAGTCCTCAAAGAGGTCCAAATATCCACTTGCAGTTTCTACAAAAAGAGTGTTTCAAACCTGAACTATCAAAGAAAGGTTCAACACTGTGAGTTGAATGCAAACATCACGAAGAAAGTTCTGAGAATGCTTCAGTTTAGTGAAGTGCGGTTTTTCCCGTTTCCAACGAAATCCTCAGAGGGGTC
Organism: Pan troglodytes; assembly: GCF_028858775.2. Classification (NCBI taxonomy): domain Eukaryota; kingdom Metazoa; phylum Chordata; class Mammalia; order Primates; family Hominidae; genus Pan; species Pan troglodytes. The sequence goes on from NC_072410.2 coordinate 29,815,038, forward strand.
AAATTATCCACTTGCAGTTTCTACAAAAAGAGTGTTTCAAACCTGAACTATCAAAGAATGGTTCAACACTGTGAGTTGAATGCAAACATCTCGAAGAAGGTTCTGAGAATGCTACCGTCTAGCTTTTACATGAAGTTATTTCCTTTACTACCATGGGCCTCCAAGCGGTCCATATCTCCACTTGCAGATTCTACAAAAAGAGAGTTTCCAAACTGCTCTGTCAAAGGGAATGTTCCACTCTGTGACTTGAATGCAATCATCCCAAAGTAGTTTCTGAGAATGCTTCTATCTAGTTTCTACGGGAAGATATTTCCTTTTCCACCACAGGCCTCAAAGCCCTCCAAATGTCCACTTGCAGATTCTAGAAAAAGAGTGTTTCAAAGCTTCCCTCTCATAAGGAAAGTTCAACTCTGTGAGTTGAATGCAAACATCACAAAGAAGTTTCTGAGAATGCTTCTGTTTAGCTTTCCTGTGAAGAGTATCCCGTTTCCAACGAAATCTTCAAAGCGGTCCAAATATCCACTTGCAGATTCCACAGAAAGAGTGTTTGGAAACTGCTGTTTGAAAAGGAACCTTCAACTCTGTGAGGTGAATGCAATCATCACAAAGAAGTTTCTGACAATGCTTCTCTCTGGTTTCTATGTGACGATAATTCGTTTTCCACCACATGCCTGAAAGCTCTCCAAATGTCCACTTGCAGACACTACGAAAAGAATGTTTCAGAACTGCTCTATGAAAAGCAGTGTGAAACTCTGTGAGTTGAACACCAACATCACAGAGAAGTTTCAGAGAATGCTTCTGTTTAGTTTTTATGTGAAGATATTCCCGTTTCCAAAGAAATCTTCAAAGAGGTCCACATATCCACTTGCAGATTCCACAGAAAGAGAGTTTCAAAACTGCTGTCTCCATAGGAGTGTTCAGCTCTGTGAGTTGAATGCAATCATCACAGAGAAGTTTCTGAGAAGGCTTCCGTCTAGATTTTAAGTGACGATATACGCGTTTCGAACGAAGGCCACAGAGTGGTCCAAATATCCACTTGCAGATCCTACAAAAAGAGTGTTTCAAACCTGAACTGTCAAAGGAAGGTTCAACTCTGGGATTTGAACGCAAACATCACAAAGAAGTTTCTGAGAATGCTTCCGTTTAGTTAGGTGCAGTTATCCCGTTTCCAACGAAATCCTCAGACAGGTCCAAATATCCACTTGCAGATGCTACAAAAAGTGTGTTTCAAACCCGCTCCATCCAAAGGAATGTTCAGCTCTGTGACTTCAACTCAATGATCCCAAAGAATTTTCTGAGAATGCTTCTGTCTTGTTTTTATATGAAGTTATTTCCTTTACTACGAGAGTCCTCAAAGAGGTCCAAATATCCACTTGCAGTTTCTACAAAAAGAGTGTTTCAAACCTGAACTATCAAAGAAAGGTTCAACACTGTGAGTTGAATGCAAACATCACGAAGAAAGTTCTGAGAATGCTTCTGTTTAGTGAGGTGCGGTTTATCCCGTTTCCAACGAAATCCTCAGAGAGGTCCAAATATCCACTTGCAGATGCTACAAAAAGTGTGTTTCAAACCCGCTCCATCCAAAGGAATGTTCAGCTCTGTGAGTTCAACTCAATGATCCCAAAGAATTTTCTGAGAATGCTTCTGTCTTGTTTTTATATGAAGTTATTTCCTTTACTACGAGAGTCCTCAAAGAGGTCCAAATATCCACTTGCAGTTTCTACAAAAAGAGTGTTTCAAACCTGAACTATCAAAGAAAGGTTCAACACTGTGAGTTGAATGCAAACATCACGAAGAAAGTTCTGAGAATGCTTCTGTTTAGTGAGGTGCGGTTTATCCCGTTTCCAACGAAATCCTCAGAGAGGTCCAAATATCCACTTGCAGTTTCTACAAAAAGAGTGTTTCAACCCTGAACTTTCCAAGGAAGGTTCAAATCTGGGATTTGAACGCAAGCATCACAAAGAAGATTCTGAGACTGCTTCTGTTTAGTTAGCTGAAATTATCCCGTTTCCAACCAAATCCTCAGAGAGGTCCAAATATCCACTTGCAGTTTCTACAAAAAGAGTGTTTCAAACCTGAACTATCAAAGAAAGGTTCAACACTGTGAGTTGAATACAAACATCACGAAGAAAGTTCTGAGAATGCTTCAGTTTAGTGAGGTGCGGTTTTTCCCGTTTCCAACGAAATCCTCAGAGGGGTCAAATTATCCACTTGCAGTTTCTACAAAAAGAGTGTTTCAAACCTGAACTATCAAAGAATGGTTCAACACTGTGAGTTGAATGCAAACATCTCGAAGAAGGTTCTGAGAATGCTACTGTCTAGCTTTTACATGAAGTTATTTCCTTTACTACCATGGGCCTCCAAGCGGTCCATATCTCCACTTGCAGATTCTACAAAAAGAGAGTTTCCAAACTGCTCTGTCAAAGGGAATGTTCCACTCTGTGACTTGAATGCAATCATCCCAAAGTAGTTTCTGAGAATGCTTCTATCTAGTTTCTACGGGAAGATATTTCCTTTTCCACCACAGGCCTCAAAGCCCTCCAAATGTCCACTTGCAGATTCTAGAAAAAGAGTGTTTCAAAGCTTCCCTCTCATAAGGAAAGTTCAACTCTGTGAGTTGAATGCAAACATCACAAAGAAGTTTCTGAGAATGCTTCTGTTTAGCTTTTCTGTGAAGAGTATCCCGTTTCCAACGAAATCTTCAAAGCGGTCCAAATATCCACTTGCAGATTCCACAGAAAGAGTGTTTGGAAACTGCTGTTTGAAAAGGAACCTTCAACTCTGTGAGGTGAATGCAATCATCACAAAGAAGTTTCTGACAATGCTTCTCTCTGGTTTCTATGTGACGATAATTCGTTTTCCACCACATGCCTGAAAGCTCTCCAAATGTCCACTTGCAGACACTACGAAAAGAATGTTTCAGAACTGCTCTATGAAAAGCAGTGTGAAACTCTGTGAGTTGAACACCAACATCACAGAGAAGTTTCAGAGAATGCTTCTGTTTAGTTTTTATGTGAAGATATTCCCGTTTCCAAAGAAATCTTCAAAGAGGTCCACATATCCACTTGCAGATTCCACAGAAAGAGAGTTTCAAAACTGCTGTCTCCATAGGAGTGTTCAGCTCTGTGAGTTGAATGCAATCATCACAGAGAAGTTTCTGAGAAGGCTTCCGTCTAGATTTTAAGTGACGATATACGCGTTTCGAACGAAGGCCACAGAGTGGTCCAAATATCCACTTGCAGATCCTACAAAAAGAGTGTTTCAAACCTGAACTGTCAAAGGAAGGTTCAACTCTGGGATTTGAACGCAAACATCACAAAGAAGTTTCTGAGAATGCTTCCGTTTAGTTAGGTGCAGTTATCCCGTTTCCAACGAAATCCTCAGACAGGTCCAAATATCCACTTGCAGATGCTACAAAAAGTGTGTTTCAAACCCGCTCCATCCAAAGGAATGTTCAGCTCTGTGACTTCAACTCAATGATCCCAAAGAATTTTCTGAGAATGCTTCTGTCTTGTTTTTATATGAAGTTATTTCCTTTACTACGAGAGTCCTCAAAGAGGTCCAAATATCCACTTGCAGTTTCTACAAAAAGAGTGTTTCAAACCTGAACTATCAAAGAAAGGTTCAACACTGTGAGTTGAATGCAAACATCACGAAGAAAGTTCTGAGAATGCTTCTGTTTAGTGAGGTGCGGTTTATCCCGTTTCCAACGAAATCCTCAGAGAGGTCCAAATATCCACTTGCAGATGCTACAAAAAGTGTGTTTCAAACCCGCTCCATCCAAAGGAATGTTCAGCTCTGTGAGTTCAACTCAATGATCCCAAAGAATTTTCTGAGAATGCTTCTGTCTTGTTTTTATATGAAGTTATTTCCTTTACTACGAGAGTCCTCAAAGAGGTCCAAATATCCACTTGCAGTTTCTACAAAAAGAGTGTTTCAAACCTGAACTATCAAAGAAAGGTTCAACACTGTGAGTTGAATGCAAACATCACGAAGAAAGTTCTGAGAATGCTTCTGTTTAGTGAGGTGCGGTTTATCCCGTTTCCAACGAAATCCTCAGAGAGGTCCAAATATCCACTTGCAGTTTCTACAAAAAGAGTGTTTCAACCCTGAACTTTCCAAGGAAGGTTCAAATCTGGGATTTGAACGCAAGCATCACAAAGAAGATTCTGAGACTGCTTCTGTTTAGTTAGCTGAAATTATCCCGTTTCCAACGAAATCCTCAGAGAGGTCCAAATATCCACTTGCAGTTTCTACAAAAAGAGTGTTTCAACCCTGAACTTTCCAAGGAAGGTTCAAATCTGGGATTTGAACGCAAGCATCACAAAGAAGATTCTGAGACTGCTTCTGTTTAGTTAGCTGAAATTATCCCGTTTCCAACGAAATCCTCAGAGAGGTCCAAATATCCACTTGCAGTTTCTACAAAAAGAGTGTTTCAAACCTGAACTATCAAAGAAAGGTTCAACACTGTGAGTTGAATACAAACATCACGAAGAAAGTTCTGAGAATGCTTCAGTTTAGTGAGGTGCGGTTTTTCCCGTTTCCAACGAAATCCTCAGAGGGGTCAAATTATCCACTTGCAGTTTCTACAAAAAGAGTGTTTCAAACCTGAACTATCAAAGAATGGTTCAACACTGTGAGTTGAATGCAAACATCTCGAAGAAGGTTCTGAGAATGCTACTGTCTAGCTTTTACATGAAGTTATTTCCTTTACTACCATGGGCCTCCAAGCGGTCCATATCTCCACTTGCAGATTCTACAAAAAGAGAGTTTCCAAACTGCTCTGTCAAAGGGAATGTTCCACTCTGTGACTTGAATGCAATCATCCCAAAGTAGTTTCTGAGAATGCTTCTATCTAGTTTCTACGGGAAGATATTTCCTTTTCCACCACAGGCCTCAAAGCCCTCCAAATGTCCACTTGCAGATTCTAGAAAAAGAGTGTTTCAAAGCTTCCCTCTCATAAGGAAAGTTCAACTCTGTGAGTTGAATGCAAACATCACAAAGAAGTTTCTGAGAATGCTTCTGTTTAGCTTTTCTGTGAAGAGTATCCCGTTTCCAACGAAATCTTCAAAGCGGTCCAAATATCCACTTGCAGATTCCACAGAAAGAGTGTTTGGAAACTGCTGTTTGAAAAGGAACCTTCAACTCTGTGAGGTGAATGCAATCATCACAAAGAAGTTTCTGACAATGCTTCTCTCTGGTTTCTATGTGACGATAATTCGTTTTCCACCACATGCCTGAAAGCTCTCCAAATGTCCACTTGCAGACACTACGAAAAGAATGTTTCAGAACTGCTCTATGAAAAGCAGTGTGAAACTCTGTGAGTTGAACACCAACATCACAGAGAAGTTTCAGAGAATGCTTCTGTTTAGTTTTTATGTGAAGATATTCCCGTTTCCAAAGAAATCTTCAAAGAGGTCCACATATCCACTTGCAGATTCCACAGAAAGAGAGTTTCAAAACTGCTGTCTCCATAGGAGTGTTCAGCTCTGTGAGTTGAATGCAATCATCACAGAGAAGTTTCTGAGAAGGCTTCCGTCTAGATTTTAAGTGACGATATACGCGTTTCGAACGAAGGCCACAGAGTGGTCCAAATATCCACTTGCAGATCCTACAAAAAGAGTGTTTCAAACCTGAACTGTCAAAGGAAGGTTCAACTCTGGGATTTGAACGCAAACATCACAAAGAAGTTTCTGAGAATGCTTCCGTTTAGTTAGGTGCAGTTATCCCGTTTCCAACGAAATCCTCAGACAGGTCCAAATATCCACTTGCAGATGCTACAAAAAGTGTGTTTCAAACCCGCTCCATCCAAAGGAATGTTCAGCTCTGTGACTTCAACTCAATGATCCCAAAGAATTTTCTGAGAATGCTTCTGTCTTGTTTTTATATGAAGTTATTTCCTTTACTACGAGAGTCCTCAAAGAGGTCCAAATATCCACTTGCAGTTTCTACAAAAAGAGTGTTTCAAACCTGAACTATCAAAGAAAGGTTCAACACTGTGAGTTGAATGCAAACATCACGAAGAAAGTTCTGAGAATGCTTCTGTTTAGTGAGGTGCGGTTTATCCCGTTTCCAACGAAATCCTCAGAGAGGTCCAAATATCCACTTGCAGATGCTACAAAAAGTGTGTTTCAAACCCGCTCCATCCAAAGGAATGTTCAGCTCTGTGAGTTCAACTCAATGATCCCAAAGAATTTTCTGAGAATGCTTCTGTCTTGTTTTTATATGAAGTTATTTCCTTTACTACGAGAGTCCTCAAAGAGGTCCAAATATCCACTTGCAGTTTCTACAAAAAGAGTGTTTCAAACCTGAACTATCAAAGAAAGGTTCAACACTGTGAGTTGAATGCAAACATCACGAAGAAAGTTCTGAGAATGCTTCTGTTTAGTGAGGTGCGGTTTATCCCGTTTCCAACGAAATCCTCAGAGAGGTCCAAATATCCACTTGCAGTTTCTACAAAAAGAGTGTTTCAACCCTGAACTTTCCAAGGAAGGTTCAAATCTGGGATTTGAACGCAAGCATCACAAAGAAGATTCTGAGACTGCTTCTGTTTAGTTAGCTGAAATTATCCCGTTTCCAACGAAATCCTCAGAGAGGTCCAAATATCCACTTGCAGTTTCTACAAAAAGAGTGTTTCAACCCTGAACTTTCCAAGGAAGGTTCAAATCTGGGATTTGAACGCAAGCATCACAAAGAAGATTCTGAGACTGCTTCTGTTTAGTTAGCTGAAATTATCCCGTTTCCAACGAAATCCTCAGAGAGGTCCAAATATCCACTTGCAGTTTCTACAAAAAGAGTGTTTCAAACCTGAACTATCAAAGAAAGGTTCAACACTGTGAGTTGAATACAAACATCACGAAGAAAGTTCTGAGAATGCTTCAGTTTAGTGAGGTGCGGTTTTTCCCGTTTCCAACGAAATCCTCAGAGGGGTCAAATTATCCACTTGCAGTTTCTACAAAAAGAGTGTTTCAAACCTGAACTATCAAAGAATGGTTCAACACTGTGAGTTGAATGCAAACATCTCGAAGAAGGTTCTGAGAATGCTACTGTCTAGGTTTTACATGAAGTTATTTCCTTTACTACCATGGGCCTCCAAGCGGTCCATATCTCCACTTGCAGATTCTACAAAAAGAGAGTTTCCAAACTGCTCTGTCAAAGGGAATGTTCCACTCTGTGACTTGAATGCAATCATCCCAAAGTAGTTTCTGAGAATGCTTCTATCTAGTTTCTACGGGAAGATATTTCCTTTTCCACCACAGGCCTCAAAGCCCTCCAAATGTCCACTTGCAGATTCTAGAAAAAGAGTGTTTCAAAGCTTCCCTCTCATAAGGAAAGTTCAACTCTGTGAGTTGAATGCAAACATCACAAAGAAGTTTCTGAGAATGCTTCTGTTTAGCTTTTCTGTGAAGAGTATCCCGTTTCCAACGAAATCTTCAAAGCGGTCCAAATATCCACTTGCAGATTCCACAGAAAGAGTGTTTGGAAACTGCTGTTTGAAAAGGAACCTTCAACTCTGTGAGGTGAATGCAATCATCACAAAGAAGTTTCTGACAATGCTTCTCTCTGGTTTCTATGTGACGATAATTCGTTTTCCACCACATGCCTGAAAGCTCTCCAAATGTCCACTTGCAGACACTACGAAAAGAATGTTTCAGAACTGCTCTATGAAAAGCAGTGTGAAACTCTGTGAGTTGAACACCAACATCACAGAGAAGTTTCAGAGAATGCTTCTGTTTAGTTTTTATGTGAAGATATTCCCGTTTCCAAAGAAATCTTCAAAGAGGTCCACATATCCACTTGCAGATTCCACAGAAAGAGAGTTTCAAAACTGCTGTCTCCATAGGAGTGTTCAGCTCTGTGAGTTGAATGCAATCATCACAGAGAAGTTTCTGAGAAGGCTTCCGTCTAGATTTTAAGTGACGATATACGCGTTTCGAACGAAGGCCACAGAGTGGTCCAAATATCCACTTGCAGATCCTACAAAAAGAGTGTTTCAAACCTGAACTGTCAAAGGAAGGTTCAACTCTGGGATTTGAACGCAAACATCACAAAGAAGTTTCTGAGAATGCTTCCGTTTAGTTAGGTGCAGTTATCCCGTTTCCAACGAAATCCTCAGACAGGTCCAAATATCCACTTGCAGATGCTACAAAAAGTGTGTTTCAAACCCGCTCCATCCAAAGGAATGTTCAGCTCTGTGACTTCAACTCAATGATCCCAAAGAATTTTCTGAGAATGCTTCTGTCTTGTTTTTATATGAAGTTATTTCCTTTACTACGAGAGTCCTCAAAGAGGTCCAAATATCCACTTGCAGTTTCTACAAAAAGAGTGTTTCAAACCTGAACTATCAAAGAAAGGTTCAACACTGTGAGTTGAATGCAAACATCACGAAGAAAGTTCTGAGAATGCTTCTGTTTAGTGAGGTGCGGTTTATCCCGTTTCCAACGAAATCCTCAGAGAGGTCCAAATATCCACTTGCAGATGCTACAAAAAGTGTGTTTCAAACCCGCTCCATCCAAAGGAATGTTCAGCTCTGTGAGTTCAACTCAATGATCCCAAAGAATTTTCTGAGAATGCTTCTGTCTTGTTTTTATATGAAGTTATTTCCTTTACTACGAGAGTCCTCAAAGAGGTCCAAATATCCACTTGCAGTTTCTACAAAAAGAGTGTTTCAAACCTGAACTATCAAAGAAAGGTTCAACACTGTGAGTTGAATGCAAACATCACGAAGAAAGTTCTGAGAATGCTTCTGTTTAGTGAGGTGCGGTTTATCCCGTTTCCAACGAAATCCTCAGAGAGGTCCAAATATCCACTTGCAGTTTCTACAAAAAGAGTGTTTCAACCCTGAACTTTCCAAGGAAGGTTCAAATCTGGGATTTGAACGCAAGCATCACAAAGAAGATTCTGAGACTGCTTCTGTTTAGTTAGCTGAAATTATCCCGTTTCCAACGAAATCCTCAGAGAGGTCCAAATATCCACTTGCAGTTTCTACAAAAAGAGTGTTTCAACCCTGAACTTTCCAAGGAAGGTTCAAATCTGGGATTTGAACGCAAGCATCACAAAGAAGATTCTGAGACTGCTTCTGTTTAGTTAGCTGAAATTATCCCGTTTCCAACGAAATCCTCAGAGAGGTCCAAATATCCACTTGCAGTTTCTACAAAAAGAGTGTTTCAAACCTGAACTATCAAAGAAAGGTTCAACACTGTGAGTTGAATACAAACATCACGAAGAAAGTTCTGAGAATGCTTCAGTTTAGTGAGGTGCGGTTTTTCCCGTTTCCAACGAAATCCTCAGAGGGGTCAAATTATCCACTTGCAGTTTCTACAAAAAGAGTGTTTCAAACCTGAACTATCAAAGAATGGTTCAACACTGTGAGTTGAATGCAAACATCTCGAAGAAGGTTCTGAGAATGCTACTGTCTAGCTTTTACATGAAGTTATTTCCTTTACTACCATGGGCCTCCAAGCGGTCCATATCTCCACTTGCAGATTCTACAAAAAGAGAGTTTCCAAACTGCTCTGTCAAAGGGAATGTTCCACTCTGTGACTTGAATGCAATCATCCCAAAGTAGTTTCTGAGAATGCTTCTATCTAGTTTCTACGGGAAGATATTTCCTTTTCCACCACAGGCCTCAAAGCCCTCCAAATGTCCACTTGCAGATTCTAGAAAAAGAGTGTTTCAAAGCTTCCCTCTCATAAGGAAAGTTCAACTCTGTGAGTTGAATGCAAACATCACAAAGAAGTTTCTGAGAATGCTTCTGTTTAGCTTTTCTGTGAAGAGTATCCCGTTTCCAACGAAATCTTCAAAGCGGTCCAAATATCCACTTGCAGATTCCACAGAAAGAGTGTTTGGAAACTGCTGTTTGAAAAGGAACCTTCAACTCTGTGAGGTGAATGCAATCATCACAAAGAAGTTTCTGACAATGCTTCTCTCTGGTTTCTATGTGACGATAATTCGTTTTCCACCACATGCCTGAAAGCTCTCCAAATGTCCACTTGCAGACACTACGAAAAGAATGTTTCAGAACTGCTCTATGAAAAGCAGTGTGAAACTCTGTGAGTTGAACACCAACATCACAGAGAAGTTTCAGAGAATGCTTCTGTTTAGTTTTTATGTGAAGATATTCCCGTTTCCAAAGAAATCTTCAAAGAGGTCCACATATCCACTTGCAGATTCCACAGAAAGAGAGTTTCAAAACTGCTGTCTCCATAGGAGTGTTCAGCTCTGTGAGTTGAATGCAATCATCACAGAGAAGTTTCTGAGAAGGCTTCCGTCTAGATTTTAAGTGACGATATACGCGTTTCGAACGAAGGCCACAGAGTGGTCCAAATATCCACTTGCAGATCCTACAAAAAGAGTGTTTCAAACCTGAACTGTCAAAGGAAGGTTCAACTCTGGGATTTGAACGCAAACATCACAAAGAAGTTTCTGAGAATGCTTCCGTTTAGTTAGGTGCAGTTATCCCGTTTCCAACGAAATCCTCAGACAGGTCCAAATATCCACTTGCAGATGCTACAAAAAGTGTGTTTCAAACCCGCTCCATCCAAAGGAATGTTCAGCTCTGTGACTTCAACTCAATGATCCCAAAGAATTTTCTGAGAATGCTTCTGTCTTGTTTTTATATGAAGTTATTTCCTTTACTACGAGAGTCCTCAAAGAGGTCCAAATATCCACTTGCAGTTTCTACAAAAAGAGTGTTTCAAACCTGAACTATCAAAGAAAGGTTCAACACTGTGAGTTGAATGCAAACATCACGAAGAAAGTTCTGAGAATGCTTCTGTTTAGTGAGGTGCGGTTTATCCCGTTTCCAACGAAATCCTCAGAGAGGTCCAAATATCCACTTGCAGTTTCTACAAAAAGAGTGTTTCAACCCTGAACTTTCCAAGGAAGGTTCAAATCTGGGATTTGAACGCAAGCATCACAAAGAAGATTCTGAGACTGCTTCTGTTTAGTTAGCTGAAATTATCCCGTTTCCAACGAAATCCTCAGAGAGGTCCAAATATCCACTTGCAGTTTCTACAAAAAGAGTGTTTCAACCCTGAACTTTCCAAGGAAGGTTCAAATCTGGGATTTGAACGCAAGCATCACAAAGAAGATTCTGAGACTGCTTCTGTTTAGTTAGCTGAAATTATCCCGTTTCCAACGAAATCCTCAGAGAGGTCCAAATATCCACTTGCAGTTTCTACAAAAAGAGTGTTTCAAACCTGAACTATCAAAGAAAGGTTCAACACTGTGAGTTGAATACAAACATCACGAAGAAAGTTCTGAGAATGCTTCAGTTTAGTGAGGTGCGGTTTTTCCCGTTTCCAACGAAATCCTCAGAGGGGTCAAATTATCCACTTGCAGTTTCTACAAAAAGAGTGTTTCAAACCTGAACTATCAAAGAATGGTTCAACACTGTGAGTTGAATGCAAACATCTCGAAGAAGGTTCTGAGAATGCTACTGTCTAGGTTTTACATGAAGTTATTTCCTTTACTACCATGGGCCTCCAAGCGGTCCATATCTCCACTTGCAGATTCTACAAAAAGAGAGTTTCCAAACTGCTCTGTCAAAGGGAATGTTCCACTCTGTGACTTGAATGCAATCATCCCAAAGTAGTTTCTGAGAATGCTTCTATCTAGTTTCTACGGGAAGATATTTCCTTTTCCACCACAGGCCTCAAAGCCCTCCAAATGTCCACTTGCAGATTCTAGAAAAAGAGTGTTTCAAAGCTTCCCTCTCATAAGGAAAGTTCAACTCTGTGAGTTGAATGCAAACATCACAAAGAAGTTTCTGAGAATGCTTCTGTTTAGCTTTTCTGTGAAGAGTATCCCGTTTCCAACGAAATCTTCAAAGCGGTCCAAATATCCACTTGCAGATTCCACAGAAAGAGTGTTTGGAAACTGCTGTTTGAAAAGGAACCTTCAACTCTGTGAGGTGAATGCAATCATCACAAAGAAGTTTCTGACAATGCTTCTCTCTGGTTTCTATGTGACGATAATTCGTTTTCCACCACATGCCTGAAAGCTCTCCAAATGTCCACTTGCAGACACTACGAAAAGAATGTTTCAGAACTGCTCTATGAAAAGCAGTGTGAAACTCTGTGAGTTGAACACCAACATCACAGAGAAGTTTCAGAGAATGCTTCTGTTTAGTTTTTATGTGAAGATATTCCCGTTTCCAAAGAAATCTTCAAAGAGGTCCACATATCCACTTGCAGATTCCACAGAAAGAGAGTTTCAAAACTGCTGTCTCCATAGGAGTGTTCAGCTCTGTGAGTTGAATGCAATCATCACAGAGAAGTTTCTGAGAAGGCTTCCGTCTAGATTTTAAGTGACGATATACGCGTTTCGAACGAAGGCCACAGAGTGGTCCAAATATCCACTTGCAGATCCTACAAAAAGAGTGTTTCAAACCTGAACTGTCAAAGGAAGGTTCAACTCTGGGATTTGAACGCAAACATCACAAAGAAGTTTCTGAGAATGCTTCCGTTTAGTTAGGTGCAGTTATCCCGTTTCCAACGAAATCCTCAGACAGGTCCAAATATCCACTTGCAGATGCTACAAAAAGTGTGTTTCAAACCCGCTCCATCCAAAGGAATGTTCAGCTCTGTGACTTCAACTCAATGATCCCAAAGAATTTTCTGAGAATGCTTCTGTCTTGTTTTTATATGAAGTTATTTCCTTTACTACGAGAGTCCTCAAAGAGGTCCAAATATCCACTTGCAGTTTCTACAAAAAGAGTGTTTCAAACCTGAACTATCAAAGAAAGGTTCAACACTGTGAGTTGAATGCAAACATCACGAAGAAAGTTCTGAGAATGCTTCTGTTTAGTGAGGTGCGGTTTATCCCGTTTCCAACGAAATCCTCAGAGAGGTCCAAATATCCACTTGCAGATGCTACAAAAAGTGTGTTTCAAACCCGCTCCATCCAAAGGAATGTTCAGCTCTGTGAGTTCAACTCAATGATCCCAAAGAATTTTCTGAGAATGCTTCTGTCTTGTTTTTATATGAAGTTATTTCCTTTACTACGAGAGTCCTCAAAGAGGTCCAAATATCCACTTGCAGTTTCTACAAAAAGAGTGTTTCAAACCTGAACTATCAAAGAAAGGTTCAACACTGTGAGTTGAATGCAAACATCACGAAGAAAGTTCTGAGAATGCTTCTGTTTAGTGAGGTGCGGTTTATCCCGTTTCCAACGAAATCCTCAGAGAGGTCCAAATATCCACTTGCAGTTTCTACAAAAAGAGTGTTTCAACCCTGAACTTTCCAAGGAAGGTTCAAATCTGGGATTTGAACGCAAGCATCACAAAGAAGATTCTGAGACTGCTTCTGTTTAGTTAGCTGAAATTATCCCGTTTCCAACGAAATCCTCAGAGAGGTCCAAATATCCACTTGCAGTTTCTACAAAAAGAGTGTTTCAACCCTGAACTTTCCAAGGAAGGTTCAAATCTGGGATTTGAACGCAAGCATCACAAAGAAGATTCTGAGACTGCTTCTGTTTAGTTAGCTGAAATTATCCCGTTTCCAACGAAATCCTCAGAGAGGTCCAAATATCCACTTGCAGTTTCTACAAAAAGAGTGTTTCAAACCTGAACTATCAAAGAAAGGTTCAACACTGTGAGTTGAATACAAACATCACGAAGAAAGTTCTGAGAATGCTTCAGTTTAGTGAGGTGCGGTTTTTCCCGTTTCCAACGAAATCCTCAGAGGGGTCAAATTATCCACTTGCAGTTTCTACAAAAAGAGTGTTTCAAACCTGAACTATCAAAGAATGGTTCAACACTGTGAGTTGAATGCAAACATCTCGAAGAAGGTTCTGAGAATGCTACTGTCTAGCTTTTACATGAAGTTATTTCCTTTACTACCATGGGCCTCCAAGCGGTCCATATCTCCACTTGCAGATTCTACAAAAAGAGAGTTTCCAAACTGCTCTGTCAAAGGGAATGTTCCACTCTGTGACTTGAATGCAATCATCCCAAAGTAGTTTCTGAGAATGCTTCTATCTAGTTTCTACGGGAAGATATTTCCTTTTCCACCACAGGCCTCAAAGCCCTCCAAATGTCCACTTGCAGATTCTAGAAAAAGAGTGTTTCAAAGCTTCCCTCTCATAAGGAAAGTTCAACTCTGTGAGTTGAATGCAAACATCACAAAGAAGTTTCTGAGAATGCTTCTGTTTAGCTTTTCTGTGAAGAGTATCCCGTTTCCAACGAAATCTTCAAAGCGGTCCAAATATCCACTTGCAGATTCCACAGAAAGAGTGTTTGGAAACTGCTGTTTGAAAAGGAACCTTCAACTCTGTGAGGTGAATGCAATCATCACAAAGAAGTTTCTGACAATGCTTCTCTCTGGTTTCTATGTGACGATAATTCGTTTTCCACCACATGCCTGAAAGCTCTCCAAATGTCCACTTGCAGACACTACGAAAAGAATGTTTCAGAACTGCTCTATGAAAAGCAGTGTGAAACTCTGTGAGTTGAACACCAACATCACAGAGAAGTTTCAGAGAATGCTTCTGTTTAGTTTTTATGTGAAGATATTCCCGTTTCCAAAGAAATCTTCAAAGAGGTCCACATATCCACTTGCAGATTCCACAGAAAGAGAGTTTCAAAACTGCTGTCTCCATAGGAGTGTTCAGCTCTGTGAGTTGAATGCAATCATCACAGAGAAGTTTCTGAGAAGGCTTCCGTCTAGATTTTAAGTGACGATATACGCGTTTCGAACGAAGGCCACAGAGTGGTCCAAATATCCACTTGCAGATCCTACAAAAAGAGTGTTTCAAACCTGAACTGTCAAAGGAAGGTTCAACTCTGGGATTTGAACGCAAACATCACAAAGAAGTTTCTGAGAATGCTTCCGTTTAGTTAGGTGCAGTTATCCCGTTTCCAACGAAATCCTCAGACAGGTCCAAATATCCACTTGCAGATGCTACAAAAAGTGTGTTTCAAACCCGCTCCATCCAAAGGAATGTTCAGCTCTGTGACTTCAACTCAATGATCCCAAAGAATTTTCTGAGAATGCTTCTGTCTTGTTTTTATATGAAGTTATTTCCTTTACTACGAGAGTCCTCAAAGAGGTCCAAATATCCACTTGCAGTTTCTACAAAAAGAGTGTTTCAAACCTGAACTATCAAAGAAAGGTTCAACACTGTGAGTTGAATGCAAACATCACGAAGAAAGTTCTGAGAATGCTTCTGTTTAGTGAGGTGCGGTTTATCCCGTTTCCAACGAAATCCTCAGAGAGGTCCAAATATCCACTTGCAGATGCTACAAAAAGTGTGTTTCAAACCCGCTCCATCCAAAGGAATGTTCAGCTCTGTGAGTTCAACTCAATGATCCCAAAGAATTTTCTGAGAATGCTTCTGTCTTGTTTTTATATGAAGTTATTTCCTTTACTACGAGAGTCCTCAAAGAGGTCCAAATATCCACTTGCAGTTTCTACAAAAAGAGTGTTTCAAACCTGAACTATCAAAGAAAGGTTCAACACTGTGAGTTGAATGCAAACATCACGAAGAAAGTTAGGAGAATGCTTCTGTTTAGTGAGGTGCGGTTTATCCCGTTTCCAACGAAATCCTCAGAGAGGTCCAAATATCCACTTGCAGTTTCTACAAAAAGAGTGTTTCAACCCTGAACTTTCCAAGGAAGGTTCAAATCTGGGATTTGAACGCAAGCATCACAAAGAAGATTCTGAGACTGCTTCTGTTTAGTTAGCTGAAATTATCCCGTTTCCAACGAAATCCTCAGAGAGGTCCAAATATCCACTTGCAGTTTCTACAAAAAGAGTGTTTCAACCCTGAACTTTCCAAGGAAGGTTCAAATCTGGGATTTGAACGCAAGCATCACAAAGAAGATTCTGAGACTGCTTCTGTTTAGTTAGCTGAAATTATCCCGTTTCCAACGAAATCCTCAGAGAGGTCCAAATATCCACTTGCAGTTTCTACAAAAAGAGTGTTTCAAACCTGAACTATCAAAGAAAGGTTCAACACTGTGAGTTGAATACAAACATCACGAAGAAAGTTCTGAGAATGCTTCAGTTTAGTGAGGTGCGGTTTTTCCCGTTTCCAACGAAATCCTCAGAGGGGTCAAATTATCCACTTGCAGTTTCTACAAAAAGAGTGTTTCAAACCTGAACTATCAAAGAATGGTTCAACACTGTGAGTTGAATGCAAACATCTCGAAGAAGGTTCTGAGAATGCTACTGTCTAGCTTTTACATGAAGTTATTTCCTTTACTACCATGGGCCTCCAAGCGGTCCATATCTCCACTTGCAGATTCTACAAAAAGAGAGTTTCCAAACTGCTCTGTCAAAGGGAATGTTCCACTCTGTGACTTGAATGCAATCATCCCAAAGTAGTTTCTGAGAATGCTTCTATCTAGTTTCTACGGGAAGATATTTCCTTTTCCACCACAGGCCTCAAAGCCCTCCAAATGTCCACTTGCAGATTCTAGAAAAAGAGTGTTTCAAAGCTTCCCTCTCATAAGGAAAGTTCAACTCTGTGAGTTGAATGCAAACATCACAAAGAAGTTTCTGAGAATGCTTCTGTTTAGCTTTTCTGTGAAGAGTATCCCGTTTCCAACGAAATCTTCAAAGCGGTCCAAATATCCACTTGCAGATTCCACAGAAAGAGTGTTTGGAAACTGCTGTTTGAAAAGGAACCTTCAACTCTGTGAGGTGAATGCAATCATCACAAAGAAGTTTCTGACAATGCTTCTCTCTGGTTTCTATGTGACGATAATTCGTTTTCCACCACATGCCTGAAAGCTCTCCAAATGTCCACTTGCAGACACTACGAAAAGAATGTTTCAGAACTGCTCTATGAAAAGCAGTGTGAAACTCTGTGAGTTGAACACCAACATCACAGAGAAGTTTCAGAGAATGCTTCTGTTTAGTTTTTATGTGAAGATATTCCCGTTTCCAAAGAAATCTTCAAAGAGGTCCACATATCCACTTGCAGATTCCACAGAAAGAGAGTTTCAAAACTGCTGTCTCCATAGGAGTGTTCAGCTCTGTGAGTTGAATGCAATCATCACAGAGAAGTTTCTGAGAAGGCTTCCGTCTAGATTTTAAGTGACGATATACGCGTTTCGAACGAAGGCCACAGAGTGGTCCAAATATCCACTTGCAGATCCTACAAAAAGAGTGTTTCAAACCTGAACTGTCAAAGGAAGGTTCAACTCTGGGATTTGAACGCAAACATCACAAAGAAGTTTCTGAGAATGCTTCCGTTTAGTTAGGTGCAGTTATCCCGTTTCCAACGAAATCCTCAGACAGGTCCAAATATCCACTTGCAGATGCTACAAAAAGTGTGTTTCAAACCCGCTCCATCCAAAGGAATGTTCAGCTCTGTGACTTCAACTCAATGATCCCAAAGAATTTTCTGAGAATGCTTCTGTCTTGTTTTTATATGAAGTTATTTCCTTTACTACGAGAGTCCTCAAAGAGGTCCAAATATCCACTTGCAGTTTCTACAAAAAGAGTGTTTCAAACCTGAACTATCAAAGAAAGGTTCAACACTGTGAGTTGAATGCAAACATCACGAAGAAAGTTCTGAGAATGCTTCTGTTTAGTGAGGTGCGGTTTATCCCGTTTCCAACGAAATCCTCAGAGAGGTCCAAATATCCACTTGCAGATGCTACAAAAAGTGTGTTTCAAACCCGCTCCATCAAAAGGAATGTTCAGCTCTGTGAGTTCAACTCAATGATCCCAAAGAATTTTCTGAGAATGCTTCTGTCTTGTTTTTATATGAAGTTATTTCCTTTACTACGAGAGTCCTCAAAGAGGTCCAAATATCCACTTGCAGTTTCTACAAAAAGAGTGTTTCAAACCTGAACTATCAAAGAAAGGTTCAACACTGTGAGTTGAATGCAAACATCACGAAGAAAGTTCTGAGAATGCTTCTGTTTAGTGAGGTGCGGTTTATCCCGTTACCAACGAAATCCTCAGAGAGGTCCAAATATCCACTTGCAGTTTCTACAAAAAGAGTGTTTCAACCCTGAACTTTCCAAGGAAGGTTCAAATCTGGGATTTGAACGCAAGCATCACAAAGAAGATTCTGAGACTGCTTCTGTTTAGTTAGCTGAAATTATCCCGTTTCCAACGAAATCCTCAGAGAGGTCCAAATATCCACTTGCAGTTTCTACAAAAAGAGTGTTTCAACCCTGAACTTTCCAAGGAAGGTTCAAATCTGGGATTTGAACGCAAGCATCACAAAGAAGATTCTGAGACTGCTTCTGTTTAGTTAGCTGAAATTATCCCGTTTCCAACGAAATCCTCAGAGAGGTCCAAATATCCACTTGCAGTTTCTACAAAAAGAGTGTTTCAAACCTGAACTATCAAAGAAAGGTTCAACACTGTGAGTTGAATACAAACATCACGAAGAAAGTTCTGAGAATGCTTCAGTTTAGTGAGGTGCGGTTTTTCCCGTTTCCAACGAAATCCTCAGAGGGGTCAAATTATCCACTTGCAGTTTCTACAAAAAGAGTGTTTCAAACCTGAACTATCAAAGAATGGTTCAACACTGTGAGTTGAATGCAAACATCTCGAAGAAGGTTCTGAGAATGCTACTGTCTAGGTTTTACATGAAGTTATTTCCTTTACTACCATGGGCCTCCAAGCGGTCCATATCTCCACTTGCAGATTCTACAAAAAGAGAGTTTCCAAACTGCTCTGTCAAAGGGAATGTTCCACTCTGTGACTTGAATGCAATCATCCCAAAGTAGTTTCTGAGAATGCTTCTATCTAGTTTCTACGGGAAGATATTTCCTTTTCCACCACAGGCCTCAAAGCCCTCCAAATGTCCACTTGCAGATTCTAGAAAAAGAGTGTTTCAAAGCTTCCCTCTCATAAGGAAAGTTCAACTCTGTGAGTTGAATGCAAACATCACAAAGAAGTTTCTGAGAATGCTTCTGTTTAGCTTTTCTGTGAAGAGTATCCCGTTTCCAACGAAATCTTCAAAGCGGTCCAAATATCCACTTGCAGATTCCACAGAAAGAGTGTTTGGAAACTGCTGTTTGAAAAGGAACCTTCAACTCTGTGAGGTGAATGCAATCATCACAAAGAAGTTTCTGACAATGCTTCTCTCTGGTTTCTATGTGACGATAATTCGTTTTCCACCACATGCCTGAAAGCTCTCCAAATGTCCACTTGCAGACACTACGAAAAGAATGTTTCAGAACTGCTCTATGAAAAGCAGTGTGAAACTCTGTGAGTTGAACACCAACATCACAGAGAAGTTTCAGAGAATGCTTCTGTTTAGTTTTTATGTGAAGATATTCCCGTTTCCAAAGAAATCTTCAAAGAGGTCCACATATCCACTTGCAGATTCCACAGAAAGAGAGTTTCAAAACTGCTGTCTCCATAGGAGTGTTCAGCTCTGTGAGTTGAATGCAATCATCACAGAGAAGTTTCTGAGAAGGCTTCCGTCTAGATTTTAAGTGACGATATACGCGTTTCGAACGAAGGCCACAGAGTGGTCCAAATATCCACTTGCAGATCCTACAAAAAGAGTGTTTCAAACCTGAACTGTCAAAGGAAGGTTCAACTCTGGGATTTGAACGCAAACATCACAAAGAAGTTTCTGAGAATGCTTCCGTTTAGTTAGGTGCAGTTATCCCGTTTCCAACGAAATCCTCAGACAGGTCCAAATATCCACTTGCAGATGCTACAAAAAGTGTGTTTCAAACCCGCTCCATCCAAAGGAATGTTCAGCTCTGTGACTTCAACTCAATGATCCCAAAGAATTTTCTGAGAATGCTTCTGTCTTGTTTTTATATGAAGTTATTTCCTTTACTACGAGAGTCCTCAAAGAGGTCCAAATATCCACTTGCAGTTTCTACAAAAAGAGTGTTTCAAACCTGAACTATCAAAGAAAGGTTCAACACTGTGAGTTGAATGCAAACATCACGAAGAAAGTTCTGAGAATGCTTCTGTTTAGTGAGGTGCGGTTTATCCCGTTTCCAACGAAATCCTCAGAGAGGTCCAAATATCCACTTGCAGTTTCTACAAAAAGAGTGTTTCAACCCTGAACTTTCCAAGGAAGGTTCAAATCTGGGATTTGAACGCAAGCATCACAAAGAAGATTCTGAGACTGCTTCTGTTTAGTTAGCTGAAATTATCCCGTTTCCAACGAAATCCTCAGAGAGGTCCAAATATCCACTTGCAGTTTCTACAAAAAGAGTGTTTCAACCCTGAACTTTCCAAGGAAGGTTCAAATCTGGGATTTGAACGCAAGCATCACAAAGAAGATTCTGAGACTGCTTCTGTTTAGTTAGCTGAAATTATCCCGTTTCCAACGAAATCCTCAGAGAGGTCCAAATATCCACTTGCAGTTTCTACAAAAAGAGTGTTTCAAACCTGAACTATCAAAGAAAGGTTCAACACTGTGAGTTGAATACAAACATCACGAAGAAAGTTCTGAGAATGCTTCAGTTTAGTGAGGTGCGGTTTTTCCCGTTTCCAACGAAATCCTCAGAGGGGTCAAATTATCCACTTGCAGTTTCTACAAAAAGAGTGTTTCAAACCTGAACTATCAAAGAATGGTTCAACACTGTGAGTTGAATGCAAACATCTCGAAGAAGGTTCTGAGAATGCTACTGTCTAGCTTTTACATGAAGTTATTTCCTTTACTACCATGGGCCTCCAAGCGGTCCATATCTCCACTTGCAGATTCTACAAAAAGAGAGTTTCCAAACTGCTCTGTCAAAGGGAATGTTCCACTCTGTGACTTGAATGCAATCATCCCAAAGTAGTTTCTGAGAATGCTTCTATCTAGTTTCTACGGGAAGATATTTCCTTTTCCACCACAGGCCTCAAAGCCCTCCAAATGTCCACTTGCAGATTCTAGAAAAAGAGTGTTTCAAAGCTTCCCTCTCATAAGGAAAGTTCAACTCTGTGAGTTGAATGCAAACATCACAAAGAAGTTTCTGAGAATGCTTCTGTTTAGCTTTTCTGTGAAGAGTATCCCGTTTCCAACAAAATCTTCAAAGCGGTCCAAATATCCACTTGCAGATTCCACAGAAAGAGTGTTTGGAAACTGCTGTTTGAAAAGGAACCTTCAACTCTGTGAGGTGAATGCAATCATCACAAAGAAGTTTCTGACAATGCTTCTCTCTCGTTTCTATGTGACGATAATTCGTTTTCCACCACATGCCTGAAAGCTCTCCAAATGTCCACTTGCAGACACTACGAAAAGAATGTTTCAGAACTGCTCTATGAAAAGCAGTGTGAAACTCTGTGAGTTGAACACCAACATCACAGAGAAGTTTCAGAGAATGCTTCTGTTTAGTTTTTATGTGAAGATATTCCCGTTTCCAAAGAAATCTTCAAAGAGGTCCACATATCCACTTGCAGATTCCACAGAAAGAGAGTTTCAAAACTGCTGTCTCCATAGGAGTGTTCAGCTCTGTGAGTTGAATGCAATCATCACAGAGAAGTTTCTGAGAAGGCTTCCGTCTAGATTTTAAGTGACGATATACGCGTTTCGAACGAAGGCCACAGAGTGGTCCAAATATCCACTTGCAGATCCTACAAAAAGAGTGTTTCAAACCTGAACTGTCAAAGGAAGGTTCAACTCTGGGATTTGAACGCAAACATCACAAAGAAGTTTCTGAGAATGCTTCCGTTTAGTTAGGTGCAGTTATCCCGTTTCCAACGAAATCCTCAGACAGGTCCAAATATCCACTTGCAGATGCTACAAAAAGTGTGTTTCAAACCCGCTCCATCCAAAGGAATGTTCAGCTCTGTGACTTCAACTCAATGATCCCAAAGAATTTTCTGAGAATGCTTCTGTCTTGTTTTTATATGAAGTTATTTCCTTTACTACGAGAGTCCTCAAAGAGGTCCAAATATCCACTTGCAGTTTCTACAAAAAGAGTGTTTCAAACCTGAACTATCAAAGAAAGGTTCAACACTGTGAGTTGAATGCAAACATCACGAAGAAAGTTCTGAGAATGCTTCTGTTTAGTGAGGTGCGGTTTATCCCGTTTCCAACGAAATCCTCAGAGAGGTCCAAATATCCACTTGCAGTTTCTACAAAAAGAGTGTTTCAACCCTGAACTTTCCAAGGAAGGTTCAAATCTGGGATTTGAACGCAAGCATCACAAAGAAGATTCTGAGACTGCTTCTGTTTAGTTAGCTGAAATTATCCCGTTTCCAACGAAATCCTCAGAGAGGTCCAAATATCCACTTGCAGTTTCTACAAAAAGAGTGTTTCAACCCTGAACTTTCCAAGGAAGGTTCAAATCTGGGATTTGAACGCAAGCATCACAAAGAAGATTCTGAGACTGCTTCTGTTTAGTTAGCTGAAATTATCCCGTTTCCAACGAAATCCTCAGAGAGGTCCAAATATCCACTTGCAGTTTCTACAAAAAGAGTGTTTCAAACCTGAACTATCAAAGAAAGGTTCAACACTGTGAGTTGAATACAAACATCACGAAGAAAGTTCTGAGAATGCTTCAGTTTAGTGAGGTGCGGTTTTTCCCGTTTCCAACGAAATCCTCAGAGGGGTCAAATTATCCACTTGCAGTTTCTACAAAAAGAGTGTTTCAAACCTGAACTATCAAAGAATGGTTCAACACTGTGAGTTGAATGCAAACATCTCGAAGAAGGTTCTGAGAATGCTACTGTCTAGGTTTTACATGAAGTTATTTCCTTTACTACCATGGGCCTCCAAGCGGTCCATATCTCCACTTGCAGATTCTACAAAAAGAGAGTTTCCAAACTGCTCTGTCAAAGGGAATGTTCCACTCTGTGACTTGAATGCAATCATCCCAAAGTAGTTTCTGAGAATGCTTCTATCTAGTTTCTACGGGAAGATATTTCCTTTTCCACCACAGGCCTCAAAGCCCTCCAAATGTCCACTTGCAGATTCTAGAAAAAGAGTGTTTCAAAGCTTCCCTCTCATAAGGAAAGTTCAACTCTGTGAGTTGAATGCAAACATCACAAAGAAGTTTCTGAGAATGCTTCTGTTTAGCTTTTCTGTGAAGAGTATCCCGTTTCCAACGAAATCTTCAAAGCGGTCCAAATATCCACTTGCAGATTCCACAGAAAGAGTGTTTGGAAACTGCTGTTTGAAAAGGAACCTTCAACTCTGTGAGGTGAATGCAATCATCACAAAGAAGTTTCTGACAATGCTTCTCTCTGGTTTCTATGTGACGATAATTCGTTTTCCACCACATGCCTGAAAGCTCTCCAAATGTCCACTTGCAGACACTACGAAAAGAATGTTTCAGAACTGCTCTATGAAAAGCAGTGTGAAACTCTGTGAGTTGAACACCAACATCACAGAGAAGTTTCAGAGAATGCTTCTGTTTAGTTTTTATGTGAAGATATTCCCGTTTCCAAAGAAATCTTCAAAGAGGTCCACATATCCACTTGCAGATTCCACAGAAAGAGAGTTTCAAAACTGCTGTCTCCATAGGAGTGTTCAGCTCTGTGAGTTGAATGCAATCATCACAGAGAAGTTTCTGAGAAGGCTTCCGTCTAGATTTTAAGTGACGATATACGCGTTTCGAACGAAGGCCACAGAGTGGTCCAAATATCCACTTGCAGATCCTACAAAAAGAGTGTTTCAAACCTGAACTGTCAAAGGAAGGTTCAACTCTGGGATTTGAACGCAAACATCACAAAGAAGTTTCTGAGAATGCTTCCGTTTAGTTAGGTGCAGTTATCCCGTTTCCAACGAAATCCTCAGACAGGTCCAAATATCCACTTGCAGATGCTACAAAAAGTGTGTTTCAAACCCGCTCCATCCAAAGGAATGTTCAGCTCTGTGACTTCAACTCAATGATCCCAAAGAATTTTCTGAGAATGCTTCTGTCTTGTTTTTATATGAAGTTATTTCCTTTACTACGAGAGTCCTCAAAGAGGTCCAAATATCCACTTGCAGTTTCTACAAAAAGAGTGTTTCAAACCTGAACTATCAAAGAAAGGTTCAACACTGTGAGTTGAATGCAAACATCACGAAGAAAGTTCTGAGAATGCTTCTGTTTAGTGAGGTGCGGTTTATCCCGTTTCCAACGAAATCCTCAGAGAGGTCCAAATATCCACTTGCAGTTTCTACAAAAAGAGTGTTTCAACCCTGAACTTTCCAAGGAAGGTTCAAATCTGGGATTTGAACGCAAGCATCACAAAGAAGATTCTGAGACTGCTTCTGTTTAGTTAGCTGAAATTATCCCGTTTCCAACGAAATCCTCAGAGAGGTCCAAATATCCACTTGCAGTTTCTACAAAAAGAGTGTTTCAACCCTGAACTTTCCAAGGAAGGTTCAAATCTGGGATTTGAACGCAAGCATCACAAAGAAGATTCTGAGACTGCTTCTGTTTAGTTAGCTGAAATTATCCCGTTTCCAACGAAATCCTCAGAGAGGTCCAAATATCCACTTGCAGTTTCTACAAAAAGAGTGTTTCAAACCTGAACTATCAAAGAAAGGTTCAACACTGTGAGTTGAATACAAACATCACGAAGAAAGTTCTGAGAATGCTTCAGTTTAGTGAGGTGCGGTTTTTCCCGTTTCCAACGAAATCCTCAGAGGGGTCAAATTATCCACTTGCAGTTTCTACAAAAAGAGTGTTTCAAACCTGAACTATCAAAGAATGGTTCAACACTGTGAGTTGAATGCAAACATCTCGAAGAAGGTTCTGAGAATGCTACTGTCTAGCTTTTACATGAAGTTATTTCCTTTACTACCATGGGCCTCCAAGCGGTCCATATCTCCACTTGCAGATTCTACAAAAAGAGAGTTTCCAAACTGCTCTGTCAAAGGGAATGTTCCACTCTGTGACTTGAATGCAATCATCCCAAAGTAGTTTCTGAGAATGCTTCTATCTAGTTTCTACGGGAAGATATTTCCTTTTCCACCACAGGCCTCAAAGCCCTCCAAATGTCCACTTGCAGATTCTAGAAAAAGAGTGTTTCAAAGCTTCCCTCTCATAAGGAAAGTTCAACTCTGTGAGTTGAATGCAAACATCACAAAGAAGTTTCTGAGAATGCTTCTGTTTAGCTTTTCTGTGAAGAGTATCCCGTTTCCAACGAAATCTTCAAAGCGGTCCAAATATCCACTTGCAGATTCCACAGAAAGAGTGTTTGGAAACTGCTGTTTGAAAAGGAACCTTCAACTCTGTGAGGTGAATGCAATCATCACAAAGAAGTTTCTGACAATGCTTCTCTCTCGTTTCTATGTGACGATAATTCGTTTTCCACCACATGCCTGAAAGCTCTCCAAATGTCCACTTGCAGACACTACGAAAAGAATGTTTCAGAACTGCTCTATGAAAAGCAGTGTGAAACTCTGTGAGTTGAACACCAACATCACAGAGAAGTTTCAGAGAATGCTTCTGTTTAGTTTTTATGTGAAGATATTCCCGTTTCCAAAGAAATCTTCAAAGAGGTCCACATATCCACTTGCAGATTCCACAGAAAGAGAGTTTCAAAACTGCTGTCTCCATAGGAGTGTTCAGCTCTGTGAGTTGAATGCAATCATCACAGAGAAGTTTCTGAGAAGGCTTCCGTCTAGATTTTAAGTGACGATATACGCGTTTCGAACGAAGGCCACAGAGTGGTCCAAATATCCACTTGCAGATCCTACAAAAAGAGTGTTTCAAACCTGAACTGTCAAAGGAAGGTTCAACTCTGGGATTTGAACGCAAACATCACAAAGAAGTTTCTGAGAATGCTTCCGTTTAGTTAGGTGCAGTTATCCCGTTTCCAACGAAATCCTCAGAGAGGTCCAAATATCCACTTGCAGATGCTACAAAAAGTGTGTTTCAAACCCGCTCCATCCAAAGGAATGTTCAGCTCTGTGACTTCAACTCAATGATCCCAAAGAATTTTCTGAAAATGCTTCTGTCTTGTTTTTATATGAAGTTATTTCCTTTACTACGAGAGTCCTCAAAGAGGTCCAAATATCCACTTGCAGTTTCTACAAAAAGAGTGTTTCAAACCTGAACTATCAAAGAAAGGTTCAACACTGTGAGTTGAATGCAAACATCACGAAGAAAGTTCTGAGAATGCTTCTGTTTAGTGAGGTGCGGTTTATCCCGTTTCCAACGAAATCCTCAGAGAGGTCCAAATATCCACTTGCAGTTTCTACAAAAAGAGTGTTTCAACCCTGAACTTTCCAAGGAAGGTTCAAATCTGGGATTTGAACGCAAGCATCACAAAGAAGATTCTGAGACTGCTTCTGTTTAGTTAGCTGAAATTATCCCGTTTCCAACGAAATCCTCAGAGAGGTCCAAATATCCACTTGCAGTTTCTACAAAAAGAGTGTTTCAAACCTGAACTATCAAAGAAAGGTTCAACACTGTGAGTTGAATACAAACATCACGAAGAAAGTTCTGAGAATGCTTCAGTTTAGTGAGGTGCGGTTTTTCCCGTTTCCAACGAAATCCTCAGAGGGGTCAAATTATCCACTTGCAGTTTCTACAAAAACAGTGTTTCAAACCTGAACTATCAAAGAATGGTTCAACACTGTGAGTTGAATGCAAACATCTCGAAGAAGGTTCTGAGAATGCTACTGTCTAGGTTTTACATGAAGTTATTTCCTTTACTACCATGGGCCTCCAAGCGGTCCATATCTCCACTTGCAGATTCTACAAAAAGAGAGTTTCCAAACTGCTCTGTCAAAGGGAATGTTCCACTCTGTGACTTGAATGCAATCATCCCAAAGTAGTTTCTGAGAATGCTTCTATCTAGTTTCTACGGGAAGATATTTCCTTTTCCACCACAGGCCTCAAAGCCCTCCAAATGTCCACTTGCAGATTCTAGAAAAAGAGTGTTTCAAAGCTTCCCTCTCATAAGGAAAGTTCAACTCTGTGAGTTGAATGCAAACATCACAAAGAAGTTTCTGAGAATGCTTCTGTTTAGCTTTTCTGTGAAGAGTATCCCGTTTCCAACGAAATCTTCAAAGCGGTCCAAATATCCACTTGCAGATTCCACAGAAAGAGTGTTTGGAAACTGCTGTTTGAAAAGGAACCTTCAACTCTGTGAGGTGAATGCAATCATCACAAAGAAGTTTCTGACAATGCTTCTCTCTGGTTTCTATGTGACGATAATTCGTTTTCCACCACATGCCTGAAAGCTCTCCAAATGTCCACTTGCAGACACTACGAAAAGAATGTTTCAGAACTGCTCTATGAAAAGCAGTGTGAAACTCTGTGAGTTGAACACCAACATCACAGAGAAGTTTCAGAGAATGCTTCTGTTTAGTTTTTATGTGAAGATATTCCCGTTTCCAAAGAAATCTTCAAAGAGGTCCACATATCCACTTGCAGATTCCACAGAAAGAGAGTTTCAAAACTGCTGTCTCCATAGGAGTGTTCAGCTCTGTGAGTTGAATGCAATCATCACAGAGAAGTTTCTGAGAAGGCTTCCGTCTAGATTTTAAGTGACGATATACGCGTTTCGAACGAAGGCCACAGAGTGGTCCAAATATCCACTTGCAGATCCTACAAAAAGAGTGTTTCAAACCTGAACTGTCAAAGGAAGGTTCAACTCTGGGATTTGAACGCAAACATCACAAAGAAGTTTCTGAGAATGCTTCCGTTTAGTTAGGTGCAGTTATCCCGTTTCCAACGAAATCCTCAGAGAGGTCCAAATATCCACTTGCAGATGCTACAAAAAGTGTGTTTCAAACCCGCTCCATCCAAAGGAATGTTCAGCTCTGTGACTTCAACTCAATGATCCCAAAGAATTTTCTGAGAATGCTTCTGTCTTGTTTTTATATGAAGTTATTTCCTTTACTACGAGAGTCCTCAAAGAGGTCCAAATATCCACTTGCAGTTTCTACAAAAAGAGTGTTTCAAACCTGAACTATCAAAGAAAGGTTCAACACTGTGAGTTGAATGCAAACATCACGAAGAAAGTTCTGAGAATGCTTCTGTTTAGTGAGGTGCGGTTTATCCCGTTTCCAACGAAATCCTCAGAGAGGTCCAAATATCCACTTGCAGTTTCTACAAAAAGAGTGTTTCAACCCTGAACTTTCCAAGGAAG
This sequence comes from Pan troglodytes, assembly GCF_028858775.2. NCBI lineage: Eukaryota > Metazoa > Chordata > Mammalia > Primates > Hominidae > Pan > Pan troglodytes. The sequence continues at coordinate 29,842,997 of NC_072410.2, forward strand.
GTTCAAATCTGGGATTTGAACGCAAGCATCACAAAGAAGATTCTGAGACTGCTTCTGTTTAGTTAGCTGAAATTATCCCGTTTCCAACGAAATCCTCAGAGAGGTCCAAATATCCACTTGCAGTTTCTACAAAAAGAGTGTTTCAACCCTGAACTTTCCAAGGAAGGTTCAAATCTGGGATTTGAACGCAAGCATCACAAAGAAGATTCTGAGACTGCTTCTGTTTAGTTAGCTGAAATTATCCCGTTTCCAACGAAATCCTCAGAGAGGTCCAAATATCCACTTGCAGTTTCTACAAAAAGAGTGTTTCAAACCTGAACTATCAAAGAAAGGTTCAACACTGTGAGTTGAATACAAACATCACGAAGAAAGTTCTGAGAATGCTTCAGTTTAGTGAGGTGCGGTTTTTCCCGTTTCCAACGAAATCCTCAGAGGGGTCAAATTATCCACTTGCAGTTTCTACAAAAAGAGTGTTTCAAACCTGAACTATCAAAGAATGGTTCAACACTGTGAGTTGAATGCAAACATCTCGAAGAAGGTTCTGAGAATGCTACTGTCTAGCTTTTACATGAAGTTATTTCCTTTACTACCATGGGCCTCCAAGCGGTCCATATCTCCACTTGCAGATTCTACAAAAAGAGAGTTTCCAAACTGCTCTGTCAAAGGGAATGTTCCACTCTGTGACTTGAATGCAATCATCCCAAAGTAGTTTCTGAGAATGCTTCTATCTAGTTTCTACGGGAAGATATTTCCTTTTCCACCACAGGCCTCAAAGCCCTCCAAATGTCCACTTGCAGATTCTAGAAAAAGAGTGTTTCAAAGCTTCCCTCTCATAAGGAAAGTTCAACTCTGTGAGTTGAATGCAAACATCACAAAGAAGTTTCTGAGAATGCTTCTGTTTAGCTTTTCTGTGAAGAGTATCCCGTTTCCAACGAAATCTTCAAAGCGGTCCAAATATCCACTTGCAGATTCCACAGAAAGAGTGTTTGGAAACTGCTGTTTGAAAAGGAACCTTCAACTCTGTGAGGTGAATGCAATCATCACAAAGAAGTTTCTGACAATGCTTCTCTCTCGTTTCTATGTGACGATAATTCGTTTTCCACCACATGCCTGAAAGCTCTCCAAATGTCCACTTGCAGACACTACGAAAAGAATGTTTCAGAACTGCTCTATGAAAAGCAGTGTGAAACTCTGTGAGTTGAACACCAACATCACAGAGAAGTTTCAGAGAATGCTTCTGTTTAGTTTTTATGTGAAGATATTCCCGTTTCCAAAGAAATCTTCAAAGAGGTCCACATATCCACTTGCAGATTCCACAGAAAGAGAGTTTCAAAACTGCTGTCTCCATAGGAGTGTTCAGCTCTGTGAGTTGAATGCAATCATCACAGAGAAGTTTCTGAGAAGGCTTCCGTCTAGATTTTAAGTGACGATATACGCGTTTCGAACGAAGGCCACAGAGTGGTCCAAATATCCACTTGCAGATCCTACAAAAAGAGTGTTTCAAACCTGAACTGTCAAAGGAAGGTTCAACTCTGGGATTTGAACGCAAACATCACAAAGAAGTTTCTGAGAATGCTTCCGTTTAGTTAGGTGCAGTTATCCCGTTTCCAACGAAATCCTCAGAGAGGTCCAAATATCCACTTGCAGATGCTACAAAAAGTGTGTTTCAAACCCGCTCCATCCAAAGGAATGTTCAGCTCTGTGACTTCAACTCAATGATCCCAAAGAATTTTCTGAGAATGCTTCTGTCTTGTTTTTATATGAAGTTATTTCCTTTACTACGAGAGTCCTCAAAGAGGTCCAAATATCCACTTGCAGTTTCTACGAAAAGAGTGTTTCAAACCTGAACTATCAAAGAAAGGTTCAACACTGTGAGTTGAATGCAAACATCACGAAGAAAGTTCTGAGAATGCTTCTGTTTAGTGAGGTGCGGTTTATCCCGTTTCCAACGAAATCCTCAGAGAGGTCCAAATATCCACTTGCAGTTTCTACAAAAAGAGTGTTTCAACCCTGAACTTTCCAAGGAAGGTTCAAATCTGGGATTTGAACGCAAGCATCACAAAGAAGATTCTGAGACTGCTTCTGTTTAGTTAGCTGAAATTATCCCGTTTCCAACGAAATCCTCAGAGAGGTCCAAATATCCACTTGCAGTTTCTACAAAAAGAGTGTTTCAAACCTGAACTATCAAAGAAAGGTTCAACACTGTGAGTTGAATACAAACATCACGAAGAAAGTTCTGAGAATGCTTCAGTTTAGTGAGGTGCGGTTTTTCCCGTTTCCAACGAAATCCTCAGAGGGGTCAAATTATCCACTTGCAGTTTCTACAAAAAGAGTGTTTCAAACCTGAACTATCAAAGAATGGTTCAACACTGTGAGTTGAATGCAAACATCTCGAAGAAGGTTCTGAAAATGCTACTGTCTAGGTTTTACATGAAGTTATTTCCTTTACTACCATGGGCCTCCAAGCGGTCCATATCTCCACTTGCAGATTCTACAAAAAGAGAGTTTCCAAACTGCTCTGTCAAAGGGAATGTTCCACTCTGTGACTTGAATGCAATCATCCCAAAGTAGTTTCTGAGAATGCTTCTATCTAGTTTCTACGGGAAGATATTTCCTTTTCCACCACAGGCCTCAAAGCCCTCCAAATGTCCACTTGCAGATTCTAGAAAAAGAGTGTTTCAAAGCTTCCCTCTCATAAGGAAAGTTCAACTCTGTGAGTTGAATGCAAACATCACAAAGAAGTTTCTGAGAATGCTTCTGTTTAGCTTTTCTGTGAAGAGTATCCCGTTTCCAACGAAATCTTCAAAGCGGTCCAAATATCCACTTGCAGATTCCACAGAAAGAGTGTTTGGAAACTGCTGTTTGAAAAGGAACCTTCAACTCTGTGAGGTGAATGCAATCATCACAAAGAAGTTTCTGACAATGCTTCTCTCTGGTTTCTATGTGACGATAATTCGTTTTCCACCACATGCCTGAAAGCTCTCCAAATGTCCACTTGCAGACACTACGAAAAGAATGTTTCAGAACTGCTCTATGAAAAGCAGTGTGAAACTCTGTGAGTTGAACACCAACATCACAGAGAAGTTTCAGAGAATGCTTCTGTTTAGTTTTTATGTGAAGATATTCCCGTTTCCAAAGAAATCTTCAAAGAGGTCCACATATCCACTTGCAGATTCCACAGAAAGAGAGTTTCAAAACTGCTGTCTCCATAGGAGTGTTCAGCTCTGTGAGTTGAATGCAATCATCACAGAGAAGTTTCTGAGAAGGCTTCCGTCTAGATTTTAAGTGACAATATACGCGTTTCGAACGAAGGCCACAGAGTGGTCCAAATATCCACTTGCAGATCCTACAAAAAGAGTGTTTCAAACCTGAACTGTCAAAGGAAGGTTCAACTCTGGGATTTGAACGCAAACATCACAAAGAAGTTTCTGAGAATGCTTCCGTTTAGTTAGGTGCAGTTATCCCGTTTCCAACGAAATCCTCAGAGAGGTCCAAATATCCACTTGCAGATGCTACAAAAAGTGTGTTTCAAACCCGCTCCATCCAAAGGAATGTTCAGCTCTGTGACTTCAACTCAATGATCCCAAAGAATTTCCTGAGAATGCTTCTGTCTTGTTTTTATATGAAGTTATTTCCTTTACTACGAGAGTCCTCAAAGAGGTCCAAATATCCACTTGCAGTTTCTACAAAAAGAGTGTTTCAAACCTGAACTATCAAAGAAAGGTTCAACACTGTGAGTTGAATGCAAACATCACGAAGAAAGTTCTGAGAATGCTTCTGTTTAGTGAGGTGCGGTTTTTCCCGTTTCCAACAAAATCCTCAGAGGGGTCAAATTATCCACTTGCAGTTTCTACAAAAAGAGTGTTTCAAACCTGAACTATCAAAGAATGGTTCAACACTGTGAGTTGAATGCAAACGTCTCGAAGAAGGTTCTGAGAATGCTACTGTCTAGGTTTTACATGAAGTTATTTCCTTTACTACCATGGGCCTCCAAGCGGTCCATATCTCCACTTGCAGATTCTACAAAAAGAGAGTTTCCAAACTGCTCTGTCAAAGGGAATGTTCCACTCTGTGACTTGAATGCAATCATCCCAAAGTAGTTTCTGAGAATGCTTCTATCTAGTTTCTACGGGAAGATATTTCCTTTTCCACCACAGGCCTCAAAGCCCTCCAAATGTCCACTTGCAGATTCTAGAAAAAGAGTGTTTCAAAGCTTCCCTCTCATAAGGAAAGTTCAACTCTGTGAGTTGAATGCAAACATCACAAAGAAGTTTCTGAGAATGCTTCTGTTTAGCTTTTCTGTGAAGAGTATCCCGTTTCCAACGAAATCTTCAAAGCGGTCCAAATATCCACTTGCAGATTCCACAGAAAGAGTGTTTGGAAACTGCTGTTTGAAAAGGAACCTTCAACTCTGTGAGGTGAATGCAATCATCACAAAGAAGTTTCTGACAATGCTTCTCTCTGGTTTCTATGTGACGATAATTCGTTTTCCACCACATGCCTGAAAGCTCTCCAAATGTCCACTTGCAGACACTACGAAAAGAATGTTTCAGAACTGCTCTATGAAAAGCAGTGTGAAACTCTGTGAGTTGAACACCAACATCACAGAGAAGTTTCAGAGAATGCTTCTGTTTAGTTTTTATGTGAAGATATTCCCGTTTCCAAAGAAATCTTCAAAGAGGTCCACATATCCACTTGCAGATTCCACAGAAAGAGAGTTTCAAAACTGCTGTCTCCATAGGAGTGTTCAGCTCTGTGAGTTGAATGCAATCATCACAGAGAAGTTTCTGAGAAGGCTTCCGTCTAGATTTTAAGTGACGATATACGCGTTTCGAACGAAGGCCACAGAGTGGTCCAAATATCCACTTGCAGATCCTACAAAAAGAGTGTTTCAAACCTGAACTGTCAAAGGAAGGTTCAACTCTGGGATTTGAACGCAAACATCACAAAGAAGTTTCTGAGAATGCTTCCGTTTAGTTAGGTGCAGTTATCCCGTTTCCAACGAAATCCTCAGAGAGGTCCAAATATCCACTTGCAGATGCTACAAAAAGTGTGTTTCAAACCCGCTCCATCCAAAGGAATGTTCAGCTCTGTGACTTCAACTCAATGATCCCAAAGAATTTTCTGAAAATGCTTCTGTCTTGTTTTTATATGAAGTTATTTCCTTTACTACGAGAGTCCTCAAAGAGGTCCAAATATCCACTTGCAGTTTCTACAAAAAGAGTGTTTCAAACCTGAACTATCAAAGAAAGGTTCAACACTGTGAGTTGAATGCAAACATCACGAAGAAAGTTCTGAGAATGCTTCTGTTTAGTGAGGTGCGGTTTATCCCGTTTCCAACGAAATCCTCAGAGAGGTCCAAATATCCACTTGCAGTTTCTACAAAAAGAGTGTTTCAACCCTGAACTTTCCAAGGAAGGTTCAAATCTGGGATTTGAACGCAAGCATCACAAAGAAGATTCTGAGACTGCTTCTGTTTAGTTAGCTGAAATTATCCCGTTTCCAACGAAATCCTCAGAGAGGTCCAAATATCCACTTGCAGTTTCTACAAAAAGAGTGTTTCAACCCTGAACTTTCCAAGGAAGGTTCAAATCTGGGATTTGAACGCAAGCATCACAAAGAAGATTCTGAGACTGCTTCTGTGTAGTTAGCTGAAATTATCCCGTTTCCAACGAAATCCTCAGAGAGGTCCAAATATCCACTTGCAGTTTCTACAAAAAGAGTGTTTCAAACCTGAACTATCAAAGAAAGGTTCAACACTGTGAGTTGAATACAAACATCACGAAGAAAGTTCTGAGAATGCTTCAGTTTAGTGAGGTGCGGTTTTTCCCGTTTCCAACGAAATCCTCAGAGGGGTCAAATTATCCACTTGCAGTTTCTACAAAAAGAGTGTTTCAAACCTGAACTATCAAAGAATGGTTCAACACTGTGAGTTGAATGCAAACATCTCGAAGAAGGTTCTGAGAATGCTACTGTCTAGCTTTTACATGAAGTTATTTCCTTTACTACCATGGGCCTCCAAGCGGTCCATATCTCCACTTGCAGATTCTACAAAAAGAGAGTTTCCAAACTGCTCTGTCAAAGGGAATGTTCCACTCTGTGACTTGAATGCAATCATCCCAAAGTAGTTTCTGAGAATGCTTCTATCTAGTTTCTACGGGAAGATATTTCCTTTTCCACCACAGGCCTCAAAGCCCTCCAAATGTCCACTTGCAGATTCTAGAAAAAGAGTGTTTCAAAGCTTCCCTCTCATAAGGAAAGTTCAACTCTGTGAGTTGAATGCAAACATCACAAAGAAGTTTCTGAGAATGCTTCTGTTTAGCTTTTCTGTGAAGAGTATCCCGTTTCCAACGAAATCTTCAAAGCGGTCCAAATATCCACTTGCAGATTCCACAGAAAGAGTGTTTGGAAACTGCTGTTTGAAAAGGAACCTTCAACTCTGTGAGGTGAATGCAATCATCACAAAGAAGTTTCTGACAATGCTTCTCTCTGGTTTCTATGTGACGATAATTCGTTTTCCACCACATGCCTGAAAGCTCTCCAAATGTCCACTTGCAGACACTACGAAAAGAATGTTTCAGAACTGCTCTATGAAAAGCAGTGTGAAACTCTGTGAGTTGAACACCAACATCACAGAGAAGTTTCAGAGAATGCTTCTGTTTAGTTTTTATGTGAAGATATTCCCGTTTCCAAAGAAATCTTCAAAGAGGTCCACATATCCACTTGCAGATTCCACAGAAAGAGAGTTTCAAAACTGCTGTCTCCATAGGAGTGTTCAGCTCTGTGAGTTGAATGCAATCATCACAGAGAAGTTTCTGAGAAGGCTTCCGTCTAGATTTTAAGTGACGATATACGCGTTTCGAACGAAGGCCACAGAGTGGTCCAAATATCCACTTGCAGATCCTACAAAAAGAGTGTTTCAAACCTGAACTGTCAAAGGAAGGTTCAACTCTGGGATTTGAACGCAAACATCACAAAGAAGTTTCTGAGAATGCTTCCGTTTAGTTAGGTGCAGTTATCCCGTTTCCAACGAAATCCTCAGACAGGTCCAAATATCCACTTGCAGATGCTACAAAAAGTGTGTTTCAAACCCGCTCCATCCAAAGGAATGTTCAGCTCTGTGACTTCAACTCAATGATCCCAAAGAATTTTCTGAAAATGCTTCTGTCTTGTTTTTATATGAAGTTATTTCCTTTACTACGAGAGTCCTCAAAGAGGTCCAAATATCCACTTGCAGTTTCTACAAAAAGAGTGTTTCAAACCTGAACTATCAAAGAAAGGTTCAACACTGTGAGTTGAATGCAAACATCACGAAGAAAGTTCTGAGAATGCTTCTGTTTAGTGAGGTGCGGTTTATCCCGTTTCCAACGAAATCCTCAGAGAGGTCCAAATATCCACTTGCAGTTTCTACAAAAAGAGTGTTTCAACCCTGAACTTTCCAAGGAAGGTTCAAATCTGGGATTTGAACGCAAGCATCACAAAGAAGATTCTGAGACTGCTTCTGTTTAGTTAGCTGAAATTATCCCGTTTCCAACGAAATCCTCAGAGAGGTCCAAATATCCACTTGCAGTTTCTACAAAAAGAGTGTTTCAACCCTGAACTTTCCAAGGAAGGTTCAAATCTGGGATTTGAACGCAAGCATCACAAAGAAGATTCTGAGACTGCTTCTGTGTAGTTAGCTGAAATTATCCCGTTTCCAACGAAATCCTCAGAGAGGTCCAAATATCCACTTGCAGTTTCTACAAAAAGAGTGTTTCAAACCTGAACTATCAAAGAAAGGTTCAACACTGTGAGTTGAATACAAACATCACGAAGAAAGTTCTGAGAATGCTTCAGTTTAGTGAGGTGCGGTTTTTCCCGTTTCCAACGAAATCCTCAGAGGGGTCAAATTATCCACTTGCAGTTTCTACAAAAACAGTGTTTCAAACCTGAACTATCAAAGAATGGTTCAACACTGTGAGTTGAATGCAAACATCTCGAAGAAGGTTCTGAGAATGCTACTGTCTAGGTTTTACATGAAGTTATTTCCTTTACTACCATGGGCCTCCAAGCGGTCCATATCTCCACTTGCAGATTCTACAAAAAGAGAGTTTCCAAACTGCTCTGTCAAAGGGAATGTTCCACTCTGTGACTTGAATGCAATCATCCCAAAGTAGTTTCTGAGAATGCTTCTATCTAGTTTCTACGGGAAGATATTTCCTTTTCCACCACAGGCCTCAAAGCCCTCCAAATGTCCACTTGCAGATTCTAGAAAAAGAGTGTTTCAAAGCTTCCCTCTCATAAGGAAAGTTCAACTCTGTGAGTTGAATGCAAACATCACAAAGAAGTTTCTGAGAATGCTTCTGTTTAGCTTTTCTGTGAAGAGTATCCCGTTTCCAACGAAATCTTCAAAGCGGTCCAAATATCCACTTGCAGATTCCACAGAAAGAGTGTTTGGAAACTGCTGTTTGAAAAGGAACCTTCAACTCTGTGAGGTGAATGCAATCATCACAAAGAAGTTTCTGACAATGCTTCTCTCTGGTTTCTATGTGACGATAATTCGTTTTCCACCACATGCCTGAAAGCTCTCCAAATGTCCACTTGCAGACACTACGAAAAGAATGTTTCAGAACTGCTCTATGAAAAGCAGTGTGAAACTCTGTGAGTTGAACACCAACATCACAGAGAAGTTTCAGAGAATGCTTCTGTTTAGTTTTTATGTGAAGATATTCCCGTTTCCAAAGAAATCTTCAAAGAGGTCCACATATCCACTTGCAGATTCCACAGAAAGAGAGTTTCAAAACTGCTGTCTCCATAGGAGTGTTCAGCTCTGTGAGTTGAATGCAATCATCACAGAGAAGTTTCTGAGAAGGCTTCCGTCTAGATTTTAAGTGACAATATACGCGTTTCGAACGAAGGCCACAGAGTGGTCCAAATATCCACTTGCAGATCCTACAAAAAGAGTGTTTCAAACCTGAACTGTCAAAGGAAGGTTCAACTCTGGGATTTGAACGCAAACATCACAAAGAAGTTTCTGAGAATGCTTCCGTTTAGTTAGGTGCAGTTATCCCGTTTCCAACGAAATCCTCAGAGAGGTCCAAATATCCACTTGCAGATGCTACAAAAAGTGTGTTTCAAACCCGCTCCATCCAAAGGAATGTTCAGCTCTGTGACTTCAACTCAATGATCCCAAAGAATTTCCTGAGAATGCTTCTGTCTTGTTTTTATATGAAGTTATTTCCTTTACTACGAGAGTCCTCAAAGAGGTCCAAATATCCACTTGCAGTTTCTACAAAAAGAGTGTTTCAAACCTGAACTATCAAAGAAAGGTTCAACACTGTGAGTTGAATGCAAACATCACGAAGAAAGTTCTGAGAATGCTTCTGTTTAGTGAGGTGCGGTTTTTCCCGTTTCCAACGAAATCCTCAGAGGGGTCAAATTATCCACTTGCAGTTTCTACAAAAAGAGTGTTTCAAACCTGAACTATCAAAGAATGATTCAACACTGTGAGTTGAATGCAAACATCTCGAAGAAGGTTCTGAGAATGCTACTGTCTAGGTTTTACATGAAGTTATTTCCTTTACTACCATGGGCCTCCAAGCGGTCCATATCTCCACTTGCAGATTCTACAAAAAGAGAGTTTCCAAACTGCTCTGTCAAAGGGAATGTTCCACTCTGTGACTTGAATGCAATCATCCCAAAGTAGTTTCTGAGAATGCTTCTATCTAGTTTCTACGGGAAGATATTTCCTTTTCCACCACAGGCCTCAAAGCCCTCCAAATGTCCACTTGCAGATTCTAGAAAAAGAGTGTTTCAAAGCTTCCCTCTCATAAGGAAAGTTCAACTCTGTGAGTTGAATGCAAACATCACAAAGAAGTTTCTGAGAATGCTTCTGTTTAGCTTTTCTGTGAAGAGTATCCCGTTTCCAACGAAATCTTCAAAGCGGTCCAAATATCCACTTGCAGATTCCACAGAAAGAGTGTTTGGAAACTGCTGTTTGAAAAGGAACCTTCAACTCTGTGAGGTGAATGCAATCATCACAAAGAAGTTTCTGACAATGCTTCTCTCTGGTTTCTATGTGACGATAATTCGTTTTCCACCACATGCCTGAAAGCTCTCCAAATGTCCACTTGCAGACACTACGAAAAGAATGTTTCAGAACTGCTCTATGAAAAGCAGTGTGAAACTCTGTGAGTTGAACACCAACATCACAGAGAAGTTTCAGAGAATGCTTCTGTTTAGTTTTTATGTGAAGATATTCCCGTTTCCAAAGAAATCTTCAAAGAGGTCCACATATCCACTTGCAGATTCCACAGAAAGAGAGTTTCAAAACTGCTGTCTCCATAGGAGTGTTCAGCTCTGTGAGTTGAATGCAATCATCACAGAGAAGTTTCTGAGAAGGCTTCCGTCTAGATTTTAAGTGACGATATACGCGTTTCGAACGAAGGCCACAGAGTGGTCCAAATATCCACTTGCAGATCCTACAAAAAGAGTGTTTCAAACCTGAACTGTCAAAGGAAGGTTCAACTCTGGGATTTGAACGCAAACATCACAAAGAAGTTTCTGAGAATGCTTCCGTTTAGTTAGGTGCAGTTATCCCGTTTCCAACGAAATCCTCAGACAGGTCCAAATATCCACTTGCAGATGCTACAAAAAGTGTGTTTCAAACCCGCTCCATCCAAAGGAATGTTCAGCTCTGTGACTTCAACTCAATGATCCCAAAGAATTTTCTGAGAATGCTTCTGTCTTGTTTTTATATGAAGTTATTTCCTTTACTACGAGAGTCCTCAAAGAGGTCCAAATATCCACTTGCAGTTTCTACAAAAAGAGTGTTTCAAACCTGAACTATCAAAGAAAGGTTCAACACTGTGAGTTGAATGCAAACATCACGAAGAAAGTTCTGAGAATGCTTCTGTTTAGTGAGGTGCGGTTTATCCCGTTTCCAACGAAATCCTCAGAGAGGTCCAAATATCCACTTGCAGTTTCTACAAAAAGAGTGTTTCAACCCTGAACTGTCCAAGGAAGGTTCAAATCTGGGATTTGAACGCAAGCATCACAAAGAAGATTCTGAGACTGCTTCTGTTTAGTTAGCTGAAATTATCCCGTTTCCAACGAAATCCTCAGAGAGGTCCAAATATCCACTTGCAGTTTCTACAAAAAGAGTGTTTCAACCCTGAACTTTCCAAGGAAGGTTCAAATCTGGGATTTGAACGCAAGCATCACAAAGAAGATTCTGAGACTGCTTCTGTTTAGTTAGCTGAAATTATCCCGTTTCCAACGAAATCCTCAGAGAGGTCCAAATATCCACTTGCAGTTTCTACAAAAAGAGTGTTTCAAACCTGAACTATCAAAGAAAGGTTCAACACTGTGAGTTGAATACAAACATCACGAAGAAAGTTCTGAGAATGCTTCAGTTTAGTGAGGTGCGGTTTTTCCCGTTTCCAACGAAATCCTCAGAGGGGTCAAATTATCCACTTGCAGTTTCTACAAAAAGAGTGTTTCAAACCTGAACTATCAAAGAATGGTTCAACACTGTGAGTTGAATGCAAACATCTCGAAGAAGGTTCTGAGAATGCTACTGTCTAGCTTTTACATGAAGTTATTTCCTTTACTACCATGGGCCTCCAAGCGGTCCATATCTCCACTTGCAGATTCTACAAAAAGAGAGTTTCCAAACTGCTCTGTCAAAGGGAATGTTCCACTCTGTGACTTGAATGCAATCATCCCAAAGTAGTTTCTGAGAATGCTTCTATCTAGTTTCTACGGGAAGATATTTCCTTTTCCACCACAGGCCTCAAAGCCCTCCAAATGTCCACTTGCAGATTCTAGAAAAAGAGTGTTTCAAAGCTTCCCTCTCATAAGGAAAGTTCAACTCTGTGAGTTGAATGCAAACATCACAAAGAAGTTTCTGAGAATGCTTCTGTTTAGCTTTTCTGTGAAGAGTATCCCGTTTCCAACGAAATCTTCAAAGCGGTCCAAATATCCACTTGCAGATTCCACAGAAAGAGTGTTTGGAAACTGCTGTTTGAAAAGGAACCTTCAACTCTGTGAGGTGAATGCAATCATCACAAAGAAGTTTCTGACAATGCTTCTCTCTGGTTTCTATGTGACGATAATTCGTTTTCCACCACATGCCTGAAAGCTCTCCAAATGTCCACTTGCAGACACTACGAAAAGAATGTTTCAGAACTGCTCTATGAAAAGCAGTGTGAAACTCTGTGAGTTGAACACCAACATCACAGAGAAGTTTCAGAGAATGCTTCTGTTTAGTTTTTATGTGAAGATATTCCCGTTTCCAAAGAAATCTTCAAAGAGGTCCACATATCCACTTGCAGATTCCACAGAAAGAGAGTTTCAAAACTGCTGTCTCCATAGGAGTGTTCAGCTCTGTGAGTTGAATGCAATCATCACAGAGAAGTTTCTGAGAAGGCTTCCGTCTAGATTTTAAGTGACGATATACGCGTTTCGAACGAAGGCCACAGAGTGGTCCAAATATCCACTTGCAGATCCTACAAAAAGAGTGTTTCAAACCTGAACTGTCAAAGGAAGGTTCAACTCTGGGATTTGAACGCAAACATCACAAAGAAGTTTCTGAGAATGCTTCCGTTTAGTTAGGTGCAGTTATCCCGTTTCCAACGAAATCCTCAGACAGGTCCAAATATCCACTTGCAGATGCTACAAAAAGTGTGTTTCAAACCCGCTCCATCCAAAGGAATGTTCAGCTCTGTGACTTCAACTCAATGATCCCAAAGAATTTTCTGAGAATGCTTCTGTCTTGTTTTTATATGAAGTTATTTCCTTTACTACGAGAGTCCTCAAAGAGGTCCAAATATCCACTTGCAGTTTCTACAAAAAGAGTGTTTCAAACCTGAACTATCAAAGAAAGGTTCAACACTGTGAGTTGAATGCAAACATCACGAAGAAAGTTCTGAGAATGCTTCTGTTTAGTGAGGTGCGGTTTATCCCGTTTCCAACGAAATCCTCAGAGAGGTCCAAATATCCACTTGCAGTTTCTACAAAAAGAGTGTTTCAACCCTGAACTTTCCAAGGAAGGTTCAAATCTGGGATTTGAACGCAAGCATCACAAAGAAGATTCTGAGACTGCTTCTGTTTAGTTAGCTGAAATTATCCCGTTTCCAACGAAATCCTCAGAGAGGTCCAAATATCCACTTGCAGTTTCTACAAAAAGAGTGTTTCAACCCTGAACTTTCCAAGGAAGGTTCAAATCTGGGATTTGAACGCAAGCATCACAAAGAAGATTCTGAGACTGCTTCTGTGTAGTTAGCTGAAATTATCCCGTTTCCAACGAAATCCTCAGAGAGGTCCAAATATCCACTTGCAGTTTCTACAAAAAGAGTGTTTCAAACCTGAACTATCAAAGAAAGGTTCAACACTGTGAGTTGAATACAAACATCACGAAGAAAGTTCTGAGAATGCTTCAGTTTAGTGAGGTGCGGTTTTTCCCGTTTCCAACGAAATCCTCAGAGGGGTCAAATTATCCACTTGCAGTTTCTACAAAAAGAGTGTTTCAAACCTGAACTATCAAAGAATGGTTCAACACTGTGAGTTGAATGCAAACATCTCGAAGAAGGTTCTGAGAATGCTACTGTCTAGCTTTTACATGAAGTTATTTCCTTTACTACCATGGGCCTCCAAGCGGTCCATATCTCCACTTGCAGATTCTACAAAAAGAGAGTTTCCAAACTGCTCTGTCAAAGGGAATGTTCCACTCTGTGACTTGAATGCAATCATCCCAAAGTAGTTTCTGAGAATGCTTCTATCTAGTTTCTACGGGAAGATATTTCCTTTTCCACCACAGGCCTCAAAGCCCTCCAAATGTCCACTTGCAGATTCTAGAAAAAGAGTGTTTCAAAGCTTCCCTCTCATAAGGAAAGTTCAACTCTGTGAGTTGAATGCAAACATCACAAAGAAGTTTCTGAGAATGCTTCTGTTTAGCTTTTCTGTGAAGAGTATCCCGTTTCCAACGAAATCTTCAAAGCGGTCCAAATATCCACTTGCAGATTCCACAGAAAGAGTGTTTGGAAACTGCTGTTTGAAAAGGAACCTTCAACTCTGTGAGGTGAATGCAATCATCACAAAGAAGTTTCTGACAATGCTTCTCTCTGGTTTCTATGTGACGATAATTCGTTTTCCACCACATGCCTGAAAGCTCTCCAAATGTCCACTTGCAGACACTACGAAAAGAATGTTTCAGAACTGCTCTATGAAAAGCAGTGTGAAACTCTGTGAGTTGAACACCAACATCACAGAGAAGTTTCAGAGAATGCTTCTGTTTAGTTTTTATGTGAAGATATTCCCGTTTCCAAAGAAATCTTCAAAGAGGTCCACATATCCACTTGCAGATTCCACAGAAAGAGAGTTTCAAAACTGCTGTCTCCATAGGAGTGTTCAGCTCTGTGAGTTGAATGCAATCATCACAGAGAAGTTTCTGAGAAGGCTTCCGTCTAGATTTTAAGTGACGATATACGCGTTTCGAACGAAGGCCACAGAGTGGTCCAAATATCCACTTGCAGATCCTACAAAAAGAGTGTTTCAAACCTGAACTGTCAAAGGAAGGTTCAACTCTGGGATTTGAACGCAAACATCACAAAGAAGTTTCTGAGAATGCTTCCGTTTAGTTAGGTGCAGTTATCCCGTTTCCAACGAAATCCTCAGACAGGTCCAAATATCCACTTGCAGATGCTACAAAAAGTGTGTTTCAAACCCGCTCCATCCAAAGGAATGTTCAGCTCTGTGACTTCAACTCAATGATCCCAAAGAATTTTCTGAGAATGCTTCTGTCTTGTTTTTATATGAAGTTATTTCCTTTACTACGAGAGTCCTCAAAGAGGTCCAAATATCCACTTGCAGTTTCTACAAAAAGAGTGTTTCAAACCTGAACTATCAAAGAAAGGTTCAACACTGTGAGTTGAATGCAAACATCACGAAGAAAGTTCTGAGAATGCTTCTGTTTAGTGAGGTGCGGTTTATCCCGTTTCCAACGAAATCCTCAGAGAGGTCCAAATATCCACTTGCAGTTTCTACAAAAAGAGTGTTTCAACCCTGAACTGTCCAAGGAAGGTTCAAATCTGGGATTTGAACGCAAGCATCACAAAGAAGATTCTGAGACTGCTTCTGTTTAGTTAGCTGAAATTATCCCGTTTCCAACGAAATCCTCAGAGAGGTCCAAATATCCACTTGCAGTTTCTACAAAAAGAGTGTTTCAACCCTGAACTTTCCAAGGAAGGTTCAAATCTGGGATTTGAACGCAAGCATCACAAAGAAGATTCTGAGACTGCTTCTGTTTAGTTAGCTGAAATTATCCCGTTTCCAACGAAATCCTCAGAGAGGTCCAAATATCCACTTGCAGTTTCTACAAAAAGAGTGTTTCAAACCTGAACTATCAAAGAAAGGTTCAACACTGTGAGTTGAATACAAACATCACGAAGAAAGTTCTGAGAATGCTTCAGTTTAGTGAGGTGCGGTTTTTCCCGTTTCCAACGAAATCCTCAGAGGGGTCAAATTATCCACTTGCAGTTTCTACAAAAAGAGTGTTTCAAACCTGAACTATCAAAGAATGGTTCAACACTGTGAGTTGAATGCAAACATCTCGAAGAAGGTTCTGAGAATGCTACTGTCTAGCTTTTACATGAAGTTATTTCCTTTACTACCATGGGCCTCCAAGCGGTCCATATCTCCACTTGCAGATTCTACAAAAAGAGAGTTTCCAAACTGCTCTGTCAAAGGGAATGTTCCACTCTGTGACTTGAATGCAATCATCCCAAAGTAGTTTCTGAGAATGCTTCTATCTAGTTTCTACGGGAAGATATTTCCTTTTCCACCACAGGCCTCAAAGCCCTCCAAATGTCCACTTGCAGATTCTAGAAAAAGAGTGTTTCAAAGCTTCCCTCTCATAAGGAAAGTTCAACTCTGTGAGTTGAATGCAAACATCACAAAGAAGTTTCTGAGAATGCTTCTGTTTAGCTTTTCTGTGAAGAGTATCCCGTTTCCAACGAAATCTTCAAAGCGGTCCAAATATCCACTTGCAGATTCCACAGAAAGAGTGTTTGGAAACTGCTGTTTGAAAAGGAACCTTCAACTCTGTGAGGTGAATGCAATCATCACAAAGAAGTTTCTGACAATGCTTCTCTCTGGTTTCTATGTGACGATAATTCGTTTTCCACCACATGCCTGAAAGCTCTCCAAATGTCCACTTGCAGACACTACGAAAAGAATGTTTCAGAACTGCTCTATGAAAAGCAGTGTGAAACTCTGTGAGTTGAACACCAACATCACAGAGAAGTTTCAGAGAATGCTTCTGTTTAGTTTTTATGTGAAGATATTCCCGTTTCCAAAGAAATCTTCAAAGAGGTCCACATATCCACTTGCAGATTCCACAGAAAGAGAGTTTCAAAACTGCTGTCTCCATAGGAGTGTTCAGCTCTGTGAGTTGAATGCAATCATCACAGAGAAGTTTCTGAGAAGGCTTCCGTCTAGATTTTAAGTGACGATATACGCGTTTCGAACGAAGGCCACAGAGTGGTCCAAATATCCACTTGCAGATCCTACAAAAAGAGTGTTTCAAACCTGAACTGTCAAAGGAAGGTTCAACTCTGGGATTTGAACGCAAACATCACAAAGAAGTTTCTGAGAATGCTTCCGTTTAGTTAGGTGCAGTTATCCCGTTTCCAACGAAATCCTCAGACAGGTCCAAATATCCACTTGCAGATGCTACAAAAAGTGTGTTTCAAACCCGCTCCATCCAAAGGAATGTTCAGCTCTGTGACTTCAACTCAATGATCCCAAAGAATTTTCTGAGAATGCTTCTGTCTTGTTTTTATATGAAGTTATTTCCTTTACTACGAGAGTCCTCAAAGAGGTCCAAATATCCACTTGCAGTTTCTACAAAAAGAGTGTTTCAAACCTGAACTATCAAAGAAAGGTTCAACACTGTGAGTTGAATGCAAACATCACGAAGAAAGTTCTGAGAATGCTTCTGTTTAGTGAGGTGCGGTTTATCCCGTTTCCAACGAAATCCTCAGAGAGGTCCAAATATCCACTTGCAGTTTCTACAAAAAGAGTGTTTCAACCCTGAACTGTCCAAGGAAGGTTCAAATCTGGGATTTGAACGCAAGCATCACAAAGAAGATTCTGAGACTGCTTCTGTTTAGTTAGCTGAAATTATCCCGTTTCCAACGAAATCCTCAGAGAGGTCCAAATATCCACTTGCAGTTTCTACAAAAAGAGTGTTTCAACCCTGAACTTTCCAAGGAAGGTTCAAATCTGGGATTTGAACGCAAGCATCACAAAGAAGATTCTGAGACTGCTTCTGTGTAGTTAGCTGAAATTATCCCGTTTCCAACGAAATCCTCAGAGAGGTCCAAATATCCACTTGCAGTTTCTACAAAAAGAGTGTTTCAAACCTGAACTATCAAAGAAAGGTTCAACACTGTGAGTTGAATACAAACATCACGAAGAAAGTTCTGAGAATGCTTCAGTTTAGTGAGGTGCGGTTTTTCCCGTTTCCAACGAAATCCTCAGAGGGGTCAAATTATCCACTTGCAGTTTCTACAAAAAGAGTGTTTCAAACCTGAACTATCAAAGAATGGTTCAACACTGTGAGTTGAATGCAAACATCTCGAAGAAGGTTCTGAGAATGCTACTGTCTAGGTTTTACATGAAGTTATTTCCTTTACTACCATGGGCCTCCAAGCGGTCCATATCTCCACTTGCAGATTCTACAAAAAGAGAGTTTCCAAACTGCTCTGTCAAAGGGAATGTTCCACTCTGTGACTTGAATGCAATCATCCCAAAGTAGTTTCTGAGAATGCTTCTATCTAGTTTCTACGGGAAGATATTTCCTTTTCCACCACAGGCCTCAAAGCCCTCCAAATGTCCACTTGCAGATTCTAGAAAAAGAGTGTTTCAAAGCTTCCCTCTCATAAGGAAAGTTCAACTCTGTGAGTTGAATGCAAACATCACAAAGAAGTTTCTGAGAATGCTTCTGTTTAGCTTTTCTGTGAAGAGTATCCCGTTTCCAACGAAATCTTCAAAGCGGTCCAAATATCCACTTGCAGATTCCACAGAAAGAGTGTTTGGAAACTGCTGTTTGAAAAGGAACCTTCAACTCTGTGAGGTGAATGCAATCATCACAAAGAAGTTTCTGACAATGCTTCTCTCTGGTTTCTATGTGACGATAATTCGTTTTCCACCACATGCCTGAAAGCTCTCCAAATGTCCACTTGCAGACACTACGAAAAGAATGTTTCAGAACTGCTCTATGAAAAGCAGTGTGAAACTCTGTGAGTTGAACACCAACATCACAGAGAAGTTTCAGAGAATGCTTCTGTTTAGTTTTTATGTGAAGATATTCCCGTTTCCAAAGAAATCTTCAAAGAGGTCCACATATCCACTTGCAGATTCCACAGAAAGAGAGTTTCAAAACTGCTGTCTCCATAGGAGTGTTCAGCTCTGTGAGTTGAATGCAATCATCACAGAGAAGTTTCTGAGAAGGCTTCCGTCTAGATTTTAAGTGACGATATACGCGTTTCGAACGAAGGCCACAGAGTGGTCCAAATATCCACTTGCAGATCCTACAAAAAGAGTGTTTCAAACCTGAACTGTCAAAGGAAGGTTCAACTCTGGGATTTGAACGCAAACATCACAAAGAAGTTTCTGAGAATGCTTCCGTTTAGTTAGGTGCAGTTATCCCGTTTCCAACGAAATCCTCAGACAGGTCCAAATATCCACTTGCAGATGCTACAAAAAGTGTGTTTCAAACCCGCTCCATCCAAAGGAATGTTCAGCTCTGTGACTTCAACTCAATGATCCCAAAGAATTTTCTGAGAATGCTTCTGTCTTGTTTTTATATGAAGTTATTTCCTTTACTACGAGAGTCCTCAAAGAGGTCCAAATATCCACTTGCAGTTTCTACAAAAAGAGTGTTTCAAACCTGAACTATCAAAGAAAGGTTCAACACTGTGAGTTGAATGCAAACATCACGAAGAAAGTTCTGAGAATGCTTCTGTTTAGTGAGGTGCGGTTTATCCCGTTTCCAACGAAATCCTCAGAGAGGTCCAAATATCCACTTGCAGATGCTACAAAAAGTGTGTTTCAAACCCGCTCCATCCAAAGGAATGTTCATCTCTGTGAGTTCAACTCAATGATCCCAAAGAATTTTCTGAGAATGCTTCTGTCTTGTTTTTATATGAAGTTATTTCCTTTACTACGAGAGTCCTCAAAGAGGTCCAAATATCCACTTGCAGTTTCTACAAAAAGAGTGTTTCAAACCTGAACTATCAAAGAAAGGTTCAACACTGTGAGTTGAATGCAAACATCACGAAGAAAGTTCTGAGAATGCTTCTGTTTAGTGAGGTGCGGTTTATCCCGTTTCCAACGAAATCCTCAGAGAGGTCCAAATATCCACTTGCAGTTTCTACAAAAAGAGTGTTTCAACCCTGAACTGTCCAAGGAAGGTTCAAATCTGGGATTTGAACGCAAGCATCACAAAGAAGATTCTGAGACTGCTTCTGTTTAGTTAGCTGAAATTATCCCGTTTCCAACGAAATCCTCAGAGAGGTCCAAATATCCACTTGCAGTTTCTACAAAAAGAGTGTTTCAACCCTGAACTTTCCAAGGAAGGTTCAAATCTGGGATTTGAACGCAAGCATCACAAAGAAGATTCTGAGACTGCTTCTGTGTAGTTAGCTGAAATTATCCCGTTTCCAACGAAATCCTCAGAGAGGTCCAAATATCCACTTGCAGTTTCTACAAAAAGAGTGTTTCAAACCTGAACTATCAAAGAAAGGTTCAACACTGTGAGTTGAATACAAACATCACGAAGAAAGTTCTGAGAATGCTTCAGTTTAGTGAGGTGCGGTTTTTCCCGTTTCCAACGAAATCCTCAGAGGGGTCAAATTATCCACTTGCAGTTTCTACAAAAAGAGTGTTTCAAACCTGAACTATCAAAGAATGGTTCAACACTGTGAGTTGAATGCAAACATCTCGAAGAAGGTTCTGAGAATGCTACTGTCTAGGTTTTACATGAAGTTATTTCCTTTACTACCATGGGCCTCCAAGCGGTCCATATCTCCACTTGCAGATTCTACAAAAAGAGAGTTTCCAAACTGCTCTGTCAAAGGGAATGTTCCACTCTGTGACTTGAATGCAATCATCCCAAAGTAGTTTCTGAGAATGCTTCTATCTAGTTTCTACGGGAAGATATTTCCTTTTCCACCACAGGCCTCAAAGCCCTCCAAATGTCCACTTGCAGATTCTAGAAAAAGAGTGTTTCAAAGCTTCCCTCTCATAAGGAAAGTTCAACTCTGTGAGTTGAATGCAAACATCACAAAGAAGTTTCTGAGAATGCTTCTGTTTAGCTTTTCTGTGAAGAGTATCCCGTTTCCAACGAAATCTTCAAAGCGGTCCAAATATCCACTTGCAGATTCCACAGAAAGAGTGTTTGGAAACTGCTGTTTGAAAAGGAACCTTCAACTCTGTGAGGTGAATGCAATCATCACAAAGAAGTTTCTGACAATGCTTCTCTCTGGTTTCTATGTGACGATAATTCGTTTTCCACCACATGCCTGAAAGCTCTCCAAATGTCCACTTGCAGACACTACGAAAAGAATGTTTCAGAACTGCTCTATGAAAAGCAGTGTGAAACTCTGTGAGTTGAACACCAACATCACAGAGAAGTTTCAGAGAATGCTTCTGTTTAGTTTTTATGTGAAGATATTCCCGTTTCCAAAGAAATCTTCAAAGAGGTCCACATATCCACTTGCAGATTCCACAGAAAGAGAGTTTCAAAACTGCTGTCTCCATAGGAGTGTTCAGCTCTGTGAGTTGAATGCAATCATCACAGAGAAGTTTCTGAGAAGGCTTCCGTCTAGATTTTAAGTGACGATATACGCGTTTCGAACGAAGGCCACAGAGTGGTCCAAATATCCACTTGCAGATCCTACAAAAAGAGTGTTTCAAACCTGAACTGTCAAAGGAAGGTTCAACTCTGGGATTTGAACGCAAACATCACAAAGAAGTTTCTGAGAATGCTTCCGTTTAGTTAGGTGCAGTTATCCCGTTTCCAACGAAATCCTCAGACAGGTCCAAATATCCACTTGCAGATGCTACAAAAAGTGTGTTTCAAACCCGCTCCATCCAAAGGAATGTTCAGCTCTGTGACTTCAACTCAATGATCCCAAAGAATTTTCTGAGAATGCTTCTGTCTTGTTTTTATATGAAGTTATTTCCTTTACTACGAGAGTCCTCAAAGAGGTCCAAATATCCACTTGCAGTTTCTACAAAAAGAGTGTTTCAAACCTGAACTATCAAAGAAAGGTTCAACACTGTGAGTTGAATGCAAACATCACGAAGAAAGTTCTGAGAATGCTTCTGTTTAGTGAGGTGCGGTTTATCCCGTTTCCAACGAAATCCTCAGAGAGGTCCAAATATCCACTTGCAGTTTCTACAAAAAGAGTGTTTCAACCCTGAACTTTCCAAGGAAGGTTCAAATCTGGGATTTGAACGCAAGCATCACAAAGAAGATTCTGAGACTGCTTCTGTTTAGTTAGCTGAAATTATCCCGTTTCCAACGAAATCCTCAGAGAGGTCCAAATATCCACTTGCAGTTTCTACAAAAAGAGTGTTTCAACCCTGAACTTTCCAAGGAAGGTTCAAATCTGGGATTTGAACGCAAGCATCACAAAGAAGATTCTGAGACTGCTTCTGTTTAGTTAGCTGAAATTATCCCGTTTCCAACGAAATCCTCAGAGAGGTCCAAATATCCACTTGCAGTTTCTACAAAAAGAGTGTTTCAAACCTGAACTATCAAAGAAAGGTTCAACACTGTGAGTTGAATACAAACATCACGAAGAAAGTTCTGAGAATGCTTCAGTTTAGTGAGGTGCGGTTTTTCCCGTTTCCAACGAAATCCTCAGAGGGGTCAAATTATCCACTTGCAGTTTCTACAAAAAGAGTGTTTCAAACCTGAACTATCAAAGAATGGTTCAACACTGTGAGTTGAATGCAAACATCTCGAAGAAGGTTCTGAGAATGCTACTGTCTAGCTTTTACATGAAGTTATTTCCTTTACTACCATGGGCCTCCAAGCGGTCCATATCTCCACTTGCAGATTCTACAAAAAGAGAGTTTCCAAACTGCTCTGTCAAAGGGAATGTTCCACTCTGTGACTTGAATGCAATCATCCCAAAGTAGTTTCTGAGAATGCTTCTATCTAGTTTCTACGGGAAGATATTTCCTTTTCCACCACAGGCCTCAAAGCCCTCCAAATGTCCACTTGCAGATTCTAGAAAAAGAGTGTTTCAAAGCTTCCCTCTCATAAGGAAAGTTCAACTCTGTGAGTTGAATGCAAACATCACAAAGAAGTTTCTGAGAATGCTTCTGTTTAGCTTTTCTGTGAAGAGTATCCCGTTTCCAACGAAATCTTCAAAGCGGTCCAAATATCCACTTGCAGATTCCACAGAAAGAGTGTTTGGAAACTGCTGTTTGAAAAGGAACCTTCAACTCTGTGAGGTGAATGCAATCATCACAAAGAAGTTTCTGACAATGCTTCTCTCTGGTTTCTATGTGACGATAATTCGTTTTCCACCACATGCCTGAAAGCTCTCCAAATGTCCACTTGCAGACACTACGAAAAGAATGTTTCAGAACTGCTCTATGAAAAGCAGTGTGAAACTCTGTGAGTTGAACACCAACATCACAGAGAAGTTTCAGAGAATGCTTCTGTTTAGTTTTTATGTGAAGATATTCCCGTTTCCAAAGAAATCTTCAAAGAGGTCCACATATCCACTTGCAGATTCCACAGAAAGAGAGTTTCAAAACTGCTGTCTCCATAGGAGTGTTCAGCTCTGTGAGTTGAATGCAATCATCACAGAGAAGTTTCTGAGAAGGCTTCCGTCTAGATTTTAAGTGACGATATACGCGTTTCGAACGAAGGCCACAGAGTGGTCCAAATATCCACTTGCAGATCCTACAAAAAGAGTGTTTCAAACCTGAACTGTCAAAGGAAGGTTCAACTCTGGGATTTGAACGCAAACATCACAAAGAAGTTTCTGAGAATGCTTCCGTTTAGTTAGGTGCAGTTATCCCGTTTCCAACGAAATCCTCAGACAGGTCCAAATATCCACTTGCAGATGCTACAAAAAGTGTGTTTCAAACCCGCTCCATCCAAAGGAATGTTCAGCTCTGTGACTTCAACTCAATGATCCCAAAGAATTTTCTGAGAATGCTTCTGTCTTGTTTTTATATGAAGTTATTTCCTTTACTACGAGAGTCCTCAAAGAGGTCCAAATATCCACTTGCAGTTTCTACAAAAAGAGTGTTTCAAACCTGAACTATCAAAGAAAGGTTCAACACTGTGAGTTGAATGCAAACATCACGAAGAAAGTTCTGAGAATGCTTCTGTTTAGTGAGGTGCGGTTTATCCCGTTTCCAACGAAATCCTCAGAGAGGTCCAAATATCCACTTGCAGTTTCTACAAAAAGAGTGTTTCAACCCTGAACTGTCCAAGGAAGGTTCAAATCTGGGATTTGAACGCAAGCATCACAAAGAAGATTCTGAGACTGCTTCTGTTTAGTTAGCTGAAATTATCCCGTTTCCAACGAAATCCTCAGAGAGGTCCAAATATCCACTTGCAGTTTCTACAAAAAGAGTGTTTCAACCCTGAACTTTCCAAGGAAGGTTCAAATCTGGGATTTGAACGCAAGCATCACAAAGAAGATTCTGAGACTGCTTCTGTTTAGTTAGCTGAAATTATCCCGTTTCCAACGAAATCCTCAGAGAGGTCCAAATATCCACTTGCAGTTTCTACAAAAAGAGTGTTTCAAACCTGAACTATCAAAGAAAGGTTCAACACTGTGAGTTGAATACAAACATCACGAAGAAAGTTCTGAGAATGCTTCAGTTTAGTGAGGTGCGGTTTTTCCCGTTTCCAACGAAATCCTCAGAGGGGTCAAATTATCCACTTGCAGTTTCTACAAAAAGAGTGTTTCAAACCTGAACTATCAAAGAATGGTTCAACACTGTGAGTTGAATGCAAACATCTCGAAGAAGGTTCTGAGAATGCTACTGTCTAGCTTTTACATGAAGTTATTTCCTTTACTACCATGGGCCTCCAAGCGGTCCATATCTCCACTTGCAGATTCTACAAAAAGAGAGTTTCCAAACTGCTCTGTCAAAGGGAATGTTCCACTCTGTGACTTGAATGCAATCATCCCAAAGTAGTTTCTGAGAATGCTTCTATCTAGTTTCTACGGGAAGATATTTCCTTTTCCACCACAGGCCTCAAAGCCCTCCAAATGTCCACTTGCAGATTCTAGAAAAAGAGTGTTTCAAAGCTTCCCTCTCATAAGGAAAGTTCAACTCTGTGAGTTGAATGCAAACATCACAAAGAAGTTTCTGAGAATGCTTCTGTTTAGCTTTTCTGTGAAGAGTATCCCGTTTCCAACGAAATCTTCAAAGCGGTCCAAATATCCACTTGCAGATTCCACAGAAAGAGTGTTTGGAAACTGCTGTTTGAAAAGGAACCTTCAACTCTGTGAGGTGAATGCAATCATCACAAAGAAGTTTCTGACAATGCTTCTCTCTGGTTTCTATGTGACGATAATTCGTTTTCCACCACATGCCTGAAAGCTCTCCAAATGTCCACTTGCAGACACTACGAAAAGAATGTTTCAGAACTGCTCTATGAAAAGCAGTGTGAAACTCTGTGAGTTGAACACCAACATCACAGAGAAGTTTCAGAGAATGCTTCTGTTTAGTTTTTATGTGAAGATATTCCCGTTTCCAAAGAAATCTTCAAAGAGGTCCACATATCCACTTGCAGATTCCACAGAAAGAGAGTTTCAAAACTGCTGTCTCCATAGGAGTGTTCAGCTCTGTGAGTTGAATGCAATCATCACAGAGAAGTTTCTGAGAAGGCTTCCGTCTAGATTTTAAGTGACGATATACGCGTTTCGAACGAAGGCCACAGAGTGGTCCAAATATCCACTTGCAGATCCTACAAAAAGAGTGTTTCAAACCTGAACTGTCAAAGGAAGGTTCAACTCTGGGATTTGAACGCAAACATCACAAAGAAGTTTCTGAGAATGCTTCCGTTTAGTTAGGTGCAGTTATCCCGTTTCCAACGAAATCCTCAGACAGGTCCAAATATCCACTTGCAGATGCTACAAAAAGTGTGTTTCAAACCCGCTCCATCCAAAGGAATGTTCAGCTCTGTGACTTCAACTCAATGATCCCAAAGAATTTTCTGAGAATGCTTCTGTCTTGTTTTTATATGAAGTTATTTCCTTTACTACGAGAGTCCTCAAAGAGGTCCAAATATCCACTTGCAGTTTCTACAAAAAGAGTGTTTCAAACCTGAACTATCAAAGAAAGGTTCAACACTGTGAGTTGAATGCAAACATCACGAAGAAAGTTCTGAGAATGCTTCTGTTTAGTGAGGTGCGGTTTATCCCGTTTCCAACGAAATCCTCAGAGAGGTCCAAATATCCACTTGCAGTTTCTACAAAAAGAGTGTTTCAACCCTGAACTTTCCAAGGAAGGTTCAAATCTGGGATTTGAACGCAAGCATCACAAAGAAGATTCTGAGACTGCTTCTGTTTAGTTAGCTGAAATTATCCCGTTTCCAACGAAATCCTCAGAGAGGTCCAAATATCCACTTGCAGTTTCTACAAAAAGAGTGTTTCAACCCTGAACTTTCCAAGGAAGGTTCAAATCTGGGATTTGAACGCAAGCATCACAAAGAAGATTCTGAGACTGCTTCTGTGTAGTTAGCTGAAATTATCCCGTTTCCAACGAAATCCTCAGAGAGGTCCAAATATCCACTTGCAGTTTCTACAAAAAGAGTGTTTCAAACCTGAACTATCAAAGAAAGGTTCAACACTGTGAGTTGAATACAAACATCACGAAGAAAGTTCTGAGAATGCTTCAGTTTAGTGAGGTGCGGTTTTTCCCGTTTCCAACGAAATCCTCAGAGGGGTCAAATTATCCACTTGCAGTTTCTACAAAAAGAGTGTTTCAAACCTGAACTATCAAAGAATGGTTCAACACTGTGAGTTGAATGCAAACATCTCGAAGAAGGTTCTGAGAATGCTACTGTCTAGGTTTTACATGAAGTTATTTCCTTTACTACCATGGGCCTCCAAGCGGTCCATATCTCCACTTGCAGATTCTACAAAAAGAGAGTTTCCAAACTGCTCTGTCAAAGGGAATGTTCCACTCTGTGACTTGAATGCAATCATCCCAAAGTAGTTTCTGAGAATGCTTCTATCTAGTTTCTACGGGAAGATATTTCCTTTTCCACCACAGGCCTCAAAGCCCTCCAAATGTCCACTTGCAGATTCTAGAAAAAGAGTGTTTCAAAGCTTCCCTCTCATAAGGAAAGTTCAACTCTGTGAGTTGAATGCAAACATCACAAAGAAGTTTCTGAGAATGCTTCTGTTTAGCTTTTCTGTGAAGAGTATCCCGTTTCCAACGAAATCTTCAAAGCGGTCCAAATATCCACTTGCAGATTCCACAGAAAGAGTGTTTGGAAACTGCTGTTTGAAAAGGAACCTTCAACTCTGTGAGGTGAATGCAATCATCACAAAGAAGTTTCTGACAATGCTTCTCTCTGGTTTCTATGTGACGATAATTCGTTTTCCACCACATGCCTGAAAGCTCTCCAAATGTCCACTTGCAGACACTACGAAAAGAATGTTTCAGAACTGCTCTATGAAAAGCAGTGTGAAACTCTGTGAGTTGAACACCAACATCACAGAGAAGTTTCAGAGAATGCTTCTGTTTAGTTTTTATGTGAAGATATTCCCGTTTCCAAAGAAATCTTCAAAGAGGTCCACATATCCACTTGCAGATTCCACAGAAAGAGAGTTTCAAAACTGCTGTCTCCATAGGAGTGTTCAGCTCTGTGAGTTGAATGCAATCATCACAGAGAAGTTTCTGAGAAGGCTTCCGTCTAGATTTTAAGTGACGATATACGCGTTTCGAACGAAGGCCACAGAGTGGTCCAAATATCCACTTGCAGATCCTACAAAAAGAGTGTTTCAAACCTGAACTGTCAAAGGAAGGTTCAACTCTGGGATTTGAACGCAAACATCACAAAGAAGTTTCTGAGAATGCTTCCGTTTAGTTAGGTGCAGTTATCCCGTTTCCAACGAAATCCTCAGACAGGTCCAAATATCCACTTGCAGATGCTACAAAAAGTGTGTTTCAAACCCGCTCCATCCAAAGGAATGTTCAGCTCTGTGACTTCAACTCAATGATCCCAAAGAATTTTCTGAGAATGCTTCTGTCTTGTTTTTATATGAAGTTATTTCCTTTACTACGAGAGTCCTCAAAGAGGTCCAAATATCCACTTGCAGTTTCTACAAAAAGAGTGTTTCAAACCTGAACTATCAAAGAAAGGTTCAACACTGTGAGTTGAATGCAAACATCACGAAGAAAGTTCTGAGAATGCTTCTGTTTAGTGAGGTGCGGTTTATCCCGTTTCCAACGAAATCCTCAGAGAGGTCCAAATATCCACTTGCAGTTTCTACAAAAAGAGTGTTTCAACCCTGAACTTTCCAAGGAAGGTTCAAATCTGGGATTTGAACGCAAGCATCACAAAGAAGATTCTGAGACTGCTTCTGTTTAGTTAGCTGAAATTATCCCGTTTCCAACGAAATCCTCAGAGAGGTCCAAATATCCACTTGCAGTTTCTACAAAAAGAGTGTTTCAACCCTGAACTTTCCAAGGAAGGTTCAAATCTGGGATTTGAACGCAAGCATCACAAAGAAGATTCTGAGACTGCTTCTGTTTAGTTAGCTGAAATTATCCCGTTTCCAACGAAATCCTCAGAGAGGTCCAAATATCCACTTGCAGTTTCTACAAAAAGAGTGTTTCAAACCTGAACTATCAAAGAAAGGTTCAACACTGTGAGTTGAATACAAACATCACGAAGAAAGTTCTGAGAATGCTTCAGTTTAGTGAGGTGCGGTTTTTCCCGTTTCCAACGAAATCCTCAGAGGGGTCAAATTATCCACTTGCAGTTTCTACAAAAAGAGTGTTTCAAACCTGAACTATCAAAGAATGGTTCAACACTGTGAGTTGAATGCAAACATCTCGAAGAAGGTTCTGAGAATGCTACTGTCTAGCTTTTACATGAAGTTATTTCCTTTACTACCATGGGCCTCCAAGCGGTCCATATCTCCACTTGCAGATTCTACAAAAAGAGAGTTTCCAAACTGCTCTGTCAAAGGGAATGTTCCACTCTGTGACTTGAATGCAATCATCCCAAAGTAGTTTCTGAGAATGCTTCTATCTAGTTTCTACGGGAAGATATTTCCTTTTCCACCACAGGCCTCAAAGCCCTCCAAATGTCCACTTGCAGATTCTAGAAAAAGAGTGTTTCAAAGCTTCCCTCTCATAAGGAAAGTTCAACTCTGTGAGTTGAATGCAAACATCACAAAGAAGTTTCTGAGAATGCTTCTGTTTAGCTTTTCTGTGAAGAGTATCCCGTTTCCAACGAAATCTTCAAAGCGGTCCAAATATCCACTTGCAGATTCCACAGAAAGAGTGTTTGGAAACTGCTGTTTGAAAAGGAACCTTCAACTCTGTGAGGTGAATGCAATCATCACAAAGAAGTTTCTGACAATGCTTCTCTCTGGTTTCTATGTGACGATAATTCGTTTTCCACCACATGCCTGAAAGCTCTCCAAATGTCCACTTGCAGACACTACGAAAAGAATGTTTCAGAACTGCTCTATGAAAAGCAGTGTGAAACTCTGTGAGTTGAACACCAACATCACAGAGAAGTTTCAGAGAATGCTTCTGTTTAGTTTTTATGTGAAGATATTCCCGTTTCCAAAGAAATCTTCAAAGAGGTCCACATATCCACTTGCAGATTCCACAGAAAGAGAGTTTCAAAACTGCTGTCTCCATAGGAGTGTTCAGCTCTGTGAGTTGAATGCAATCATCACAGAGAAGTTTCTGAGAAGGCTTCCGTCTAGATTTTAAGTGACGATATACGCGTTTCGAACGAAGGCCACAGAGTGGTCCAAATATCCACTTGCAGATCCTACAAAAAGAGTGTTTCAAACCTGAACTGTCAAAGGAAGGTTCAACTCTGGGATTTGAACGCAAACATCACAAAGAAGTTTCTGAGAATGCTTCCGTTTAGTTAGGTGCAGTTATCCCGTTTCCAACGAAATCCTCAGACAGGTCCAAATATCCACTTGCAGATGCTACAAAAAGTGTGTTTCAAACCCGCTCCATCCAAAGGAATGTTCAGCTCTGTGACTTCAACTCAATGATCCCAAAGAATTTTCTGAGAATGCTTCTGTCTTGTTTTTATATGAAGTTATTTCCTTTACTACGAGAGTCCTCAAAGAGGTCCAAATATCCACTTGCAGTTTCTACAAAAAGAGTGTTTCAAACCTGAACTATCAAAGAAAGTTTCAACACTGTGAGTTGAATGCAAACATCACGAAGAAAGTTCTGAGAATGCTTCTGTTTAGTGAGGTGCGGTTTATCCCGTTTCCAACGAAATCCTCAGAGAGGTCCAAATATCCACTTGCAGTTTCTACAAAAAGAGTGTTTCAACCCTGAACTTTCCAAGGAAGGTTCAAATCTGGGATTTGAACGCAAGCATCACAAAGAAGATTCTGAGACTGCTTCTGTTTAGTTAGCTGAAATTATCCCGTTTCCAACGAAATCCTCAGAGAGGTCCAAATATCCACTTGCAGTTTCTACAAAAAGAGTGTTTCAACCCTGAACTTTCCAAGGAAGGTTCAAATCTGGGATTTGAACGCAAGCATCACAAAGAAGATTCTGAGACTGCTTCTGTTTAGTTAGCTGAAATTATCCCGTTTCCAACGAAATCCTCAGAGAGGTCCAAATATCCACTTGCAGTTTCTACAAAAAGAGTGTTTCAAACCTGAACTATCAAAGAAAGGTTCAACACTGTGAGTTGAATACAAACATCACGAAGAAAGTTCTGAGAATGCTTCAGTTTAGTGAGGTGCGGTTTTTCCCGTTTCCAACGAAATCCTCAGAGGGGTCAAATTATCCACTTGCAGTTTCTACAAAAAGAGTGTTTCAAACCTGAACTATCAAAGAATGGTTCAACACTGTGAGTTGAATGCAAACATCTCGAAGAAGGTTCTGAGAATGCTACTGTCTAGCTTTTACATGAAGTTATTTCCTTTACTACCATGGGCCTCCAAGCGGTCCATATCTCCACTTGCAGATTCTACAAAAAGAGAGTTTCCAAACTGCTCTGTCAAAGGGAATGTTCCACTCTGTGACTTGAATGCAATCATCCCAAAGTAGTTTCTGAGAATGCTTCTATCTAGTTTCTACGGGAAGATATTTCCTTTTCCACCACAGGCCTCAAAGCCCTCCAAATGTCCACTTGCAGATTCTAGAAAAAGAGTGTTTCAAAGCTTCCCTCTCATAAGGAAAGTTCAACTCTGTGAGTTGAATGCAAACATCACAAAGAAGTTTCTGAGAATGCTTCTGTTTAGCTTTTCTGTGAAGAGTATCCCGTTTCCAACGAAATCTTCAAAGCGGTCCAAATATCCACTTGCAGATTCCACAGAAAGAGTGTTTGGAAACTGCTGTTTGAAAAGGAACCTTCAACTCTGTGAGGTGAATGCAATCATCACAAAGAAGTTTCTGACAATGCTTCTCTCTGGTTTCTATGTGACGATAATTCGTTTTCCACCACATGCCTGAAAGCTCTCCAAATGTCCACTTGCAGACACTACGAAAAGAATGTTTCAGAACTGCTCTATGAAAAGCAGTGTGAAACTCTGTGAGTTGAACACCAACATCACAGAGAAGTTTCAGAGAATGCTTCTGTTTAGTTTTTATGTGAAGATATTCCCGTTTCCAAAGAAATCTTCAAAGAGGTCCACATATCCACTTGCAGATTCCACAGAAAGAGAGTTTCACAACTGCTGTCTCCATAGGAGTGTTCAGCTCTGTGAGTTGAATGCAATCATCACAGAGAAGTTTCTGAGAAGGCTTCCGTCTAGATTTTAAGTGACGATATACGCGTTTCGAACGAAGGCCACAGAGTGGTCCAAATATCCACTTGCAGATCCTACAAAAAGAGTGTTTCAAACCTGAACTGTCAAAGGAAGGTTCAACTCTGGGATTTGAACGCAAACATCACAAAGAAGTTTCTGAGAATGCTTCCGTTTAGTTAGGTGCAGTTATCCCGTTTCCAACGAAATCCTCAGACAGGTCCAAATATCCACTTGCAGATGCTACAAAAAGTGTGTTTCAAACCCGCTCCATCCAAAGGAATGTTCAGCTCTGTGACTTCAACTCAATGATCCCAAAGAATTTTCTGAGAATGCTTCTGTCTTGTTTTTATATGAAGTTATTTCCTTTACTACGAGAGTCCTCAAAGAGGTCCAAATATCCACTTGCAGTTTCTACAAAAAGAGTGTTTCAAACCTGAACTATCAAAGAAAGGTTCAACACTGTGAGTTGAATGCAAACATCACGAAGAAAGTTCTGAGAATGCTTCTGTTTAGTGAGGTGCGGTTTATCCCGTTTCCAACGAAATCCTCAGAGAGGTCCAAATATCCACTTGCAGTTTCTACAAAAAGAGTGTTTCAACCCTGAACTTTCCAAGGAAGGTTCAAATCTGGGATTTGAACGCAAGCATCACAAAGAAGATTCTGAGACTGCTTCTGTTTAGTTAGCTGAAATTATCCCGTTTCCAACGAAATCCTCAGAGAGGTCCAAATATCCACTTGCAGTTTCTACAAAAAGAGTGTTTCAACCCTGAACTTTCCAAGGAAGGTTCAAATCTGGGATTTGAACGCAAGCATCACAAAGAAGATTCTGAGACTGCTTCTGTGTAGTTAGCTGAAATTATCCCGTTTCCAACGAAATCCTCAGAGAGGTCCAAATATCCACTTGCAGTTTCTACAAAAAGAGTGTTTCAAACCTGAACTATCAAAGAAAGGTTCAACACTGTGAGTTGAATACAAACATCACGAAGAAAGTTCTGAGAATGCTTCAGTTTAGTGAGGTGCGGTTTTTCCCGTTTCCAACGAAATCCTCAGAGGGGTCAAATTATCCACTTGCAGTTTCTACAAAAAGAGTGTTTCAAACCTGAACTATCAAAGAATGGTTCAACACTGTGAGTTGAATGCAAACATCTCGAAGAAGGTTCTGAGAATGCTACTGTCTAGGTTTTACATGAAGTTATTTCCTTTACTACCATGGGCCTCCAAGCGGTCCATATCTCCACTTGCAGATTCTACAAAAAGAGAGTTTCCAAACTGCTCTGTCAAAGGGAATGTTCCACTCTGTGACTTGAATGCAATCATCCCAAAGTAGTTTCTGAGAATGCTTCTATCTAGTTTCTACGGGAAGATATTTCCTTTTCCACCACAGGCCTCAAAGCCCTCCAAATGTCCACTTGCAGATTCTAGAAAAAGAGTGTTTCAAAGCTTCCCTCTCATAAGGAAAGTTCAACTCTGTGAGTTGAATGCAAACATCACAAAGAAGTTTCTGAGAATGCTTCTGTTTAGCTTTTCTGTGAAGAGTATCCCGTTTCCAACGAAATCTTCAAAGCGGTCCAAATATCCACTTGCAGATTCCACAGAAAGAGTGTTTGGAAACTGCTGTTTGAAAAGGAACCTTCAACTCTGTGAGGTGAATGCAATCATCACAAAGAAGTTTCTGACAATGCTTCTCTCTGGTTTCTATGTGACGATAATTCGTTTTCCACCACATGCCTGAAAGCTCTCCAAATGTCCACTTGCAGACACTACGAAAAGAATGTTTCAGAACTGCTCTATGAAAAGCAGTGTGAAACTCTGTGAGTTGAACACCAACATCACAGAGAAGTTTCAGAGAATGCTTCTGTTTAGTTTTTATGTGAAGATATTCCCGTTTCCAAAGAAATCTTCAAAGAGGTCCACATATCCACTTGCAGATTCCACAGAAAGAGAGTTTCAAAACTGCTGTCTCCATAGGAGTGTTCAGCTCTGTGAGTTGAATGCAATCATCACAGAGAAGTTTCTGAGAAGGCTTCCGTCTAGATTTTAAGTGACGATATACGCGTTTCGAACGAAGGCCACAGAGTGGTCCAAATATCCACTTGCAGATCCTACAAAAAGAGTGTTTCAAACCTGAACTGTCAAAGGAAGGTTCAACTCTGGGATTTGAACGCAAACATCACAAAGAAGTTTCTGAGAATGCTTCCGTTTAGTTAGGTGCAGTTATCCCGTTTCCAACGAAATCCTCAGACAGGTCCAAATATCCACTTGCAGATGCTACAAAAAGTGTGTTTCAAACCCGCTCCATCCAAAGGAATGTTCAGCTCTGTGACTTCAACTCAATGATCCCAAAGAATTTTCTGAAAATGCTTCTGTCTTGTTTTTATATGAAGTTATTTCCTTTACTACGAGAGTCCTCAAAGAGGTCCAAATATCCACTTGCAGTTTCTACAAAAAGAGTGTTTCAAACCTGAACTATCAAAGAAAGGTTCAACACTGTGAGTTGAATGCAAACATCACGAAGAAAGTTCTGAGAATGCTTCTGTTTAGTGAGGTGCGGTTTATCCCGTTTCCAACGAAATCCTCAGAGAGGTCCAAATATCCACTTGCAGTTTCTACAAAAAGAGTGTTTCAACCCTGAACTTTCCAAGGAAGGTTCAAATCTGGGATTTGAACGCAAGCATCACAAAGAAGATTCTGAGACTGCTTCTGTTTAGTTAGCTGAAATTATCCCGTTTCCAACGAAATCCTCAGAGAGGTCCAAATATCCACTTGCAGTTTCTACAAAAAGAGTGTTTCAAACCTGAACTATCAAAGAAAGGTTCAACACTGTGAGTTGAATACAAACATCACGAAGAAAGTTCTGAGAATGCTTCAGTTTAGTGAGGTGCGGTTTTTCCCGTTTCCAACGAAATCCTCAGAGGGGTCAAATTATCCACTTGCAGTTTCTACAAAAAGAGTGTTTCAAACCTGAACTATCAAAGAATGGTTCAACACTGTGAGTTGAATGCAAACATCTCGAAGAAGGTTCTGAGAATGCTACTGTCTAGCTTTTGCATGAGGTTATTTCCTTTACTACCATGGGCCTCCAAGCGGTCCATATCTCCACTTGCAGATTCTACAAAAAGAGAGTTTCCAAACTGCTCTGTCAAAGGGAATGTTCCACTCTGTGACTTGAATGCAATCATCCCAAAGTAGTTTCTGAGAATGCTTCTATCTAGTTTCTACGGGAAGATATTTCCTTTTCCACCACAGGCCTCAAAGCCCTCCAAATGTCCACTTGCAGATTCTAGAAAAAGAGTGTTTCAAAGCTTCCCTCTCATAAGGAAAGTTCAACTCTGTGAGTTGAATGCAAACATCACAAAGAAGTTTCTGAGAATGCTTCTGTTTAGCTTTTCTGTGAAGAGTATCCCGTTTCCAATGAAATCTTCAAAGCGGTCCAAATATCCACTTGCAGATTCCACAGAAAGAGTGTTTGGAAACTGCTGTTTGAAAAGGAACCTTCAACTCTGTGAGGTGAATGCAATCATCACAAAGAAGTTTCTGACAATGCTTCTCTCTCGTTTCTATGTGACGATAATTCGTTTTCCACCACATGCCTGAAAGCTCTCCAAATGTCCACTTGCAGACACTACGAAAAGAATGTTTCAGAACTGCTCTATGAAAAGCAGTGTGAAACTCTGTGAGTTGAACACCAGCATCACAGAGAAGTTTCAGAGAATGCTTCTGTTTAGTTTTTATGTGAAGATATTCCCGTTTCCAAAGAAATCTTCAAAGAGGTCCACATATCCACTTGCAGATTCCACAGAAAGAGAGTTTCAAAACTGCTGTCTCCATAGGAGTTTTCAGCTCTGTGAGTTGAATGCAATCATCACAGAGAAGTTTCTGAGAAGGCTTCCGTCTAGATTTTAAGTGACGATATACGCGTTTCGAACGAAGGCCACAGAGTGGTCCAAATATCCACTTGCAGATCCTACAAAAAGAGTGTTTCAAACCTGAACTGTCAAAGGAAGGTTCAACTCTGGGATTTGAACGCAAACATCACAAAGAAGTTTCTGAGAATGCTTCCGTTTAGTTAGGTGCAGTTATCCCGTTTCCAACGAAATCCTCAGAGAGGTCCAAATATCCACTTGCAGATGCTACAAAAAGTGTGTTTCAAACACGCTCCATCCAAAGGAATGTTCAGCTCTGTGACTTCAACTCAATGATCCCAAAGAATTTTCTGAAAATGCTTCTGTCTTGTTTTTATATGAAGTTATTTCCTTTACTACGAGAGTCCTCAAAGAGGTCCAAATATCCACTTGCAGTTTCTACAAAAAGAGTGTTTCAAACCTGAACTATCAAAGAAAGGTTCAACACTGTGAGTTGAATGCAAACATCACGAAGAAAGTTCTGAGAATGCTTCTGTTTAGTGAGGTGCGGTTTATCCCGTTTCCAACGAAATCCTCAGAGAGGTCCAAATATCCACTTGCAGTTTCTACAAAAAGAGTGTTTCAACCCTGAACTTTCCAAGGAAGGTTCAAATCTGGGATTTGAACGCAAGCATCACAAAGAAGATTCTGAGACTGCTTCTGTTTAGTTAGCTGAAATTATCCCGTTTCCAATGAAATCCTCAGAGAGGTCCAAATATCCACTTGCAGTTTCTACAAAAAGAGTGTTTCAACCCTGAACTTTCCAAGGAAGGTTCAAATCTGGGATTTGAACGCAAGCATCACAAAGAAGATTCTGAGACTGCTTCTGTTTAGTTAGCTGAAATTATCCCGTTTCCAACGAAATCCTCAGAGAGGTCCAAATATCCACTTGCAGTTTCTACAAAAAGAGTGTTTCAAACCTGAACTATCAAAGAAAGGTTCAACACTGTGAGTTGAATACAAACATCACGAAGAAAGTTCTGAGAATGCTTCAGTTTAGTGAGGTGCGGTTTTTCCCGTTTCCAACGAAATCCTCAGAGGGGTCAAATTATCCACTTGCAGTTTCTACAAAAAGAGTGTTTCAAACCTGAACTATCAAAGAATGGTTCAACACTGTGAGTTGAATGCAAACATCTCGAAGAAGGTTCTGAGAATGCTACTGTCTAGCTTTTACATGAAGTTATTTCCTTTACTACCATGGGCCTCCAAGCGGTCCATATCTCCACTTGCAGATTCTACAAAAAGAGAGTTTCCAAACTGCTCTGTCAAAGGGAATGTTCCACTCTGTGACTTGAATGCAATCATCCCAAAGTAGTTTCTGAGAATGCTTCTATCTAGTTTCTACGGGAAGATATTTCCTTTTCCACCACAGGCCTCAAAGCCCTCCAAATGTCCACTTGCAGATTCTAGAAAAAGAGTGTTTCAAAGCTTCCCTCTCATAAGGAAAGTTCAACTCTGTGAGTTGAATGCAAACATCACAAAGAAGTTTCTGAGAATGCTTCTGTTTAGCTTTTCTGTGAAGAGTATCCCGTTTCCAACGAAATCTTCAAAGCGGTCCAAATATCCACTTGCAGATTCCACAGAAAGAGTGTTTGGAAACTGCTGTTTGAAAAGGAACCTTCAACTCTGTGAGGTGAATGCAATCATCACAAAGAAGTTTCTGACAATGCTTCTCTCTGGTTTCTATGTGACGATAATTTGTTTTCCACCACATGCCTGAAAGCTCTCCAAATGTCCACTTGCAGACACTACGAAAAGAATGTTTCAGAACTGCTCTATGAAAAGCAGTGTGAAACTCTGTGAGTTGAACACCAACATCACAGAGAAGTTTCAGAGAATGCTTCTGTTTAGTTTTTATGTGAAGATATTCCCGTTTCCAAAGAAATCTTCAAAGAGGTCCACATATCCACTTGCAGATTCCACAGAAAGAGAGTTTCAAAACTGCTGTCTCCATAGGAGTGTTCAGCTCTGTGAGTTGAATGCAATCATCACAGAGAAGTTTCTGAGAAGGCTTCCGTCTAGATTTTAAGTGACGATATACGCATTTCGAACGAAGGCCACAGAGTGGTCCAAATATCCACTTGCAGATCCTACAAAAAGAGTGTTTCAAACCTGAACTGTCAAAGGAAGGTTCAACTCTGGGATTTGAACGCAAACATCACAAAGAAGTTTCTGAGAATGCTTCCGTTTAGTTAGGTGCAGTTATCCCGTTTCCAACGAAATCCTCAGACAGGTCCAAATATCCACTTGCAGATGCTACAAAAAGTGTGTTTCAAACCCGCTCCATCCAAAGGAATGTTCAGCTCTGTGACTTCAACTCAATGATCCCAAAGAATTTTCTGAGAATGCTTCTGTCTTGTTTTTATATGAAGTTATTTCCTTTACTACGAGAGTCCTCAAAGAGGTCCAAATATCCACTTGCAGTTTCTACAAAAAGAGTGTTTCAAACCTGAACTATCAAAGAAAGGTTCAACACTGTGAGTTGAATGCAAACATCACGAAGAAAGTTCTGAGAATGCTTCTGTTTAGTGAGGTGCGGTTTATCCCGTTTCCAACGAAATCCTCAGAGAGGTCCAAATATCCACTTGCAGTTTCTACAAAAAGAGTGTTTCAACCCTGAACTTTCCAAGGAAGGTTCAAATCTGGGATTTGAACGCAAGCATCACAAAGAAGATTCTGAGACTGCTTCTGTTTAGTTAGCTGAAATTATCCCGTTTCCAACGAAATCCTCAGAGAGGTCCAAATATCCACTTGCAGTTTCTACAAAAAGAGTGTTTCAACCCTGAACTTTCCAAGGAAGGTTCAAATCTGGGATTTGAACGCAAGCATCACAAAGAAGATTCTGAGACTGCTTCTGTTTAGTTAGCTGAAATTATCCCGTTTCCAACGAAATCCTCAGAGAGGTCCAAATATCCACTTGCAGTTTCTACAAAAAGAGTGTTTCAAACCTGAACTATCAAAGAAAGGTTCAACACTGTGAGTTGAATACAAACATCACGAAGAAAGTTCTGAGAATGCTTCAGTTTAGTGAGGTGCGGTTTTTCCCGTTTCCAACGAAATCCTCAGAGGGGTCAAATTATCCACTTGCAGTTTCTACAAAAAGAGTGTTTCAAACCTGAACTATCAAAGAATGGTTCAACACTGTGAGTTGAATGCAAACATCTCGAAGAAGGTTCTGAGAATGCTACTGTCTAGGTTTTACATGAAGTTATTTCCTTTACTACCATGGGCCTCCAAGCGGTCCATATCTCCACTTGCAGATTCTACAAAAAGAGAGTTTCCAAACTGCTCTGTCAAAGGGAATGTTCCACTCTGTGACTTGAATGCAATCATCCCAAAGTAGTTTCTGAGAATGCTTCTATCTAGTTTCTACGGGAAGATATTTCCTTTTCCACCACAGGCCTCAAAGCCCTCCAAATGTCCACTTGCAGATTCTAGAAAAAGAGTGTTTCAAAGCTTCCCTCTCATAAGGAAAGTTCAACTCTGTGAGTTGAATGCAAACATCACAAAGAAGTTTCTGAGAATGCTTCTGTTTAGCTTTTCTGTGAAGAGTATCCCGTTTCCAACGAAATCTTCAAAGCGGTCCAAATATCCACTTGCAGATTCCACAGAAAGAGTGTTTGGAAACTGCTGTTTGAAAAGGAACCTTCAACTCTGTGAGGTGAATGCAATCATCACAAAGAAGTTTCTGACAATGCTTCTCTCTGGTTTCTATGTGACGATAATTCGTTTTCCACCACATGCCTGAAAGCTCTCCAAATGTCCACTTGCAGACACTACGAAAAGAATGTTTCAGAACTGCTCTATGAAAAGCAGTGTGAAACTCTGTGAGTTGAACACCAACATCACAGAGAAGTTTCAGAGAATGCTTCTGTTTAGTTTTTATGTGAAGATATTCCCGTTTCCAAAGAAATCTTCAAAGAGGTCCACATATCCACTTGCAGATTCCACAGAAAGAGAGTTTCAAAACTGCTGTCTCCATAGGAGTGTTCAGCTCTGTGAGTTGAATGCAATCATCACAGAGAAGTTTCTGAGAAGGCTTCCGTCTAGATTTTAAGTGACGATATACGCGTTTCGAACGAAGGCCACAGAGTGGTCCAAATATCCACTTGCAGATCCTACAAAAAGAGTGTTTCAAACCTGAACTGTCAAAGGAAGGTTCAACTCTGGGATTTGAACGCAAACATCACAAAGAAGTTTCTGAGAATGCTTCCGTTTAGTTAGGTGCAGTTATCCCGTTTCCAACGAAATCCTCAGACAGGTCCAAATATCCACTTGCAGATGCTACAAAAAGTGTGTTTCAAACCCGCTCCATCCAAAGGAATGTTCAGCTCTGTGACTTCAACTCAATGATCCCAAAGAATTTTCTGAGAATGCTTCTGTCTTGTTTTTATATGAAGTTATTTCCTTTACTACGAGAGTCCTCAAAGAGGTCCAAATATCCACTTGCAGTTTCTACAAAAAGAGTGTTTCAAACCTGAACTATCAAAGAAAGGTTCAACACTGTGAGTTGAATGCAAACATCACGAAGAAAGTTCTGAGAATGCTTCTGTTTAGTGAGGTGCGGTTTATCCCGTTTCCAACGAAATCCTCAGAGAGGTCCAAATATCCACTTGCAGATGCTACAAAAAGTGTGTTTCAAACCCGCTCCATCCAAAGGAATGTTCAGCTCTGTGAGTTCAACTCAATGATCCCAAAGAATTTTCTGAGAATGCTTCTGTCTTGTTTTTATATGAAGTTATTTCCTTTACTACGAGAGTCCTCAAAGAGGTCCAAATATCCACTTGCAGTTTCTACAAAAAGAGTGTTTCAAACCTGAACTATCAAAGAAAGGTTCAACACTGTGAGTTGAATGCAAACATCACGAAGAAAGTTCTGAGAATGCTTCTGTTTAGTGAGGTGCGGTTTATCCCGTTTCCAACGAAATCCTCAGAGAGGTCCAAATATCCACTTGCAGTTTCTACAAAAAGAGTGTTTCAACCCTGAACTTTCCAAGGAAGGTTCAAATCTGGGATTTGAACGCAAGCATCACAAAGAAGATTCTGAGACTGCTTCTGTTTAGTTAGCTGAAATTATCCCGTTTCCAACGAAATCCTCAGAGAGGTCCAAATATCCACTTGCAGTTTCTACAAAAAGAGTGTTTCAACCCTGAACTTTCCAAGG
The DNA here is from genome assembly GCF_028858775.2 of Pan troglodytes. Taxonomy (NCBI): domain Eukaryota; kingdom Metazoa; phylum Chordata; class Mammalia; order Primates; family Hominidae; genus Pan; species Pan troglodytes. The sequence goes on from NC_072410.2 coordinate 29,883,066, forward strand.
AAGGTTCAAATCTGGGATTTGAACGCAAGCATCACAAAGAAGATTCTGAGACTGCTTCTGTTTAGTTAGCTGAAATTATCCCGTTTCCAACGAAATCCTCAGAGAGGTCCAAATATCCACTTGCAGTTTCTACAAAAAGAGTGTTTCAAACCTGAACTATCAAAGAAAGGTTCAACACTGTGAGTTGAATACAAACATCACGAAGAAAGTTCTGAGAATGCTTCAGTTTAGTGAGGTGCGGTTTTTCCCGTTTCCAACGAAATCCTCAGAGGGGTCAAATTATCCACTTGCAGTTTCTACAAAAAGAGTGTTTCAAACCTGAACTATCAAAGAATGGTTCAACACTGTGAGTTGAATGCAAACATCTCGAAGAAGGTTCTGAGAATGCTACTGTCTAGGTTTTACATGAAGTTATTTCCTTTACTACCATGGGCCTCCAAGCGGTCCATATCTCCACTTGCAGATTCTACAAAAAGAGAGTTTCCAAACTGCTCTGTCAAAGGGAATGTTCCACTCTGTGACTTGAATGCAATCATCCCAAAGTAGTTTCTGAGAATGCTTCTATCTAGTTTCTACGGGAAGATATTTCCTTTTCCACCACAGGCCTCAAAGCCCTCCAAATGTCCACTTGCAGATTCTAGAAAAAGAGTGTTTCAAAGCTTCCCTCTCATAAGGAAAGTTCAACTCTGTGAGTTGAATGCAAACATCACAAAGAAGTTTCTGAGAATGCTTCTGTTTAGCTTTTCTGTGAAGAGTATCCCGTTTCCAACGAAATCTTCAAAGCGGTCCAAATATCCACTTGCAGATTCCACAGAAAGAGTGTTTGGAAACTGCTGTTTGAAAAGGAACCTTCAACTCTGTGAGGTGAATGCAATCATCACAAAGAAGTTTCTGACAATGCTTCTCTCTGGTTTCTATGTGACGATAATTCGTTTTCCACCACATGCCTGAAAGCTCTCCAAATGTCCACTTGCAGACACTACGAAAAGAATGTTTCAGAACTGCTCTATGAAAAGCAGTGTGAAACTCTGTGAGTTGAACACCAACATCACAGAGAAGTTTCAGAGAATGCTTCTGTTTAGTTTTTATGTGAAGATATTCCCGTTTCCAAAGAAATCTTCAAAGAGGTCCACATATCCACTTGCAGATTCCACAGAAAGAGAGTTTCAAAACTGCTGTCTCCATAGGAGTGTTCAGCTCTGTGAGTTGAATGCAATCATCACAGAGAAGTTTCTGAGAAGGCTTCCGTCTAGATTTTAAGTGACGATATACGCGTTTCGAACGAAGGCCACAGAGTGGTCCAAATATCCACTTGCAGATCCTACAAAAAGAGTGTTTCAAACCTGAACTGTCAAAGGAAGGTTCAACTCTGGGATTTGAACGCAAACATCACAAAGAAGTTTCTGAGAATGCTTCCGTTTAGTTAGGTGCAGTTATCCCGTTTCCAACGAAACCCTCAGACAGGTCCAAATATCCACTTGCAGATGCTACAAAAAGTGTGTTTCAAACCCGCTCCATCCAAAGGAATGTTCAGCTCTGTGACTTCAACTCAATGATCCCAAAGAATTTTCTGAGAATGCTTCTGTCTTGTTTTTATATGAAGTTATTTCCTTTACTACGAGAGTCCTCAAAGAGGTCCAAATATCCACTTGCAGTTTCTACAAAAAGAGTGTTTCAAACCTGAACTATCAAAGAAAGGTTCAACACTGTGAGTTGAATGCAAACATCACGAAGAAAGTTCTGAGAATGCTTCTGTTTAGTGAGGTGCGGTTTATCCCGTTTCCAACGAAATCCTCAGAGAGGTCCAAATATCCACTTGCAGATGCTACAAAAAGTGTGTTTCAAACCCGCTCCATCCAAAGGAATGTTCAGCTCTGTGAGTTCAACTCAATGATCTCAAAGAATTTTCTGAGAATGCTTCTGTCTTGTTTTTATATGAAGTTATTTCCTTTACTACGAGAGTCCTCAAAGAGGTCCAAATATCCATCCACTTGCATTTTCTACAAAAAGAGTGTTTCAAACCTGAACTATCAAAGAAAGGTTCAACACTGTGAGTTGAATGCAAACATCACGAAGAAAGTTCTGAGAATGCTTCTGTTTAGTGAGGTGCGGTTTATCCCGTTTCCAACGAAATCCTCAGAGAGGTCCAAATATCCACTTGCAGTTTCTACAAAAAGAGTGTTTCAACCCTGAACTTTCCAAGGAAGGTTCAAATCTGGGATTTGAACGCAAGCATCACAAAGAAGATTCTGAGACTGCTTCTGTTTAGTTAGCTGAAATTATCCCGTTTCCAACGAAATCCTCAGAGAGGTCCAAATATCCACTTGCAGTTTCTACAAAAAGAGTGTTTCAAACCTGAACTATCAAAGAAAGGTTCAACACTGTGAGTTGAATACAAACATCACGAAGAAAGTTCTGAGAATGCTTCAGTTTAGTGAGGTGCGGTTTTTCCCGTTTCCAACGAAATCCTCAGAGGGGTCAAATTATCCACTTGCAGTTTCTACAAAAACAGTGTTTCAAACCTGAACTATCAAAGAATGGTTCAACACTGTGAGTTGAATGCAAACATCTCGAAGAAGGTTCTGAGAATGCTACTGTCTAGGTTTTACATGAAGTTATTTCCTTTACTACCATGGGCCTCCAAGCGGTCCATATCTCCACTTGCAGATTCTACAAAAAGAGAGTTTCCAAACTGCTCTGTCAAAGGGAATGTTCCACTCTGTGACTTGAATGCAATCATCCCAAAGTAGTTTCTGAGAATGCTTCTATCTAGTTTCTACGGGAAGATATTTCCTTTTCCACCACAGGCCTCAAAGCCCTCCAAATGTCCACTTGCAGATTCTAGAAAAAGAGTGTTTCAAAGCTTCCCTCTCATAAGGAAAGTTCAACTCTGTGAGTTGAATGCAAACATCACAAAGAAGTTTCTGAGAATGCTTCTGTTTAGCTTTTCTGTGAAGAGTATCCCGTTTCCAACGAAATCTTCAAAGCGGTCCAAATATCCACTTGCAGATTCCACAGAAAGAGTGTTTGGAAACTGCTGTTTGAAAAGGAACCTTCAACTCTGTGAGGTGAATGCAATCATCACAAAGAAGTTTCTGACAATGCTTCTCTCTGGTTTCTATGTGACGATAATTCGTTTTCCACCACATGCCTGAAAGCTCTCCAAATGTCCACTTGCAGACACTACGAAAAGAATGTTTCAGAACTGCTCTATGAAAAGCAGTGTGAAACTCTGTGAGTTGAACACCAACATCACAGAGAAGTTTCAGAGAATGCTTCTGTTTAGTTTTTATGTGAAGATATTCCCGTTTCCAAAGAAATCTTCAAAGAGGTCCACATATCCACTTGCAGATTCCACAGAAAGAGAGTTTCAAAACTGCTGTCTCCATAGGAGTGTTCAGCTCTGTGAGTTGAATGCAATCATCACAGAGAAGTTTCTGAGAAGGCTTCCGTCTAGATTTTAAGTGACGATATACGCGTTTCGAACGAAGGCCACAGAGTGGTCCAAATATCCACTTGCAGATCCTACAAAAAGAGTGTTTCAAACCTGAACTGTCAAAGGAAGGTTCAACTCTGGGATTTGAACGCAAACATCACAAAGAAGTTTCTGAGAATGCTTCCGTTTAGTTAGGTGCAGTTATCCCGTTTCCAACGAAATCCTCAGACAGGTCCAAATATCCACTTGCAGATGCTACAAAAAGTGTGTTTCAAACCCGCTCCATCCAAAGGAATGTTCAGCTCTGTGACTTCAACTCAATGATCCCAAAGAACTTTCTGAGAATGCTTCTGTCTTGTTTTTATATGAAGTTATTTCCTTTACTACGAGAGTCCTCAAAGAGGTCCAAATATCCACTTGCAGTTTCTACAAAAAGAGTGTTTCAAACCTGAACTATCAAAGAAAGGTTCAACACTGTGAGTTGAATGCAAACATCACGAAGAAAGTTCTGAGAATGCTTCTGTTTAGTGAGGTGCGGTTTATCCCGTTTCCAACGAAATCCTCAGAGAGGTCCAAATATCCACTTGCAGTTTCTACAAAAAGAGTGTTTCAACCCTGAACTTTCCAAGGAAGGTTCAAATCTGGGATTTGAACGCAAGCATCACAAAGAAGATTCTGAGACTGCTTCTGTTTAGTTAGCTGAAATTATCCCGTTTCCAACGAAATCCTCAGAGAGGTCCAAATATCCACTTGCAGTTTCTACAAAAAGAGTGTTTCAAACCTGAACTATCAAAGAAAGGTTCAACACTGTGAGTTGAATACAAACATCACGAAGAAAGTTCTGAGAATGCTTCAGTTTAGTGAGGTGCGGTTTTTCCCGTTTCCAACGAAATCCTCAGAGGGGTCAAATTATCCACTTGCAGTTTCTACAAAAACAGTGTTTCAAACCTGAACTATCAAAGAATGGTTCAACACTGTGAGTTGAATGCAAACATCTCGAAGAAGGTTCTGAGAATGCTACTGTCTAGGTTTTACATGAAGTTATTTCCTTTACTACCATGGGCCTCCAAGCGGTCCATATCTCCACTTGCAGATTCTACAAAAAGAGAGTTTCCAAACTGCTCTGTCAAAGGGAATGTTCCACTCTGTGACTTGAATGCAATCATCCCAAAGTAGTTTCTGAGAATGCTTCTATCTAGTTTCTACGGGAAGATATTTCCTTTTCCACCACAGGCCTCAAAGCCCTCCAAATGTCCACTTGCAGATTCTAGAAAAGGAGTGTTTCAAAGCTTCCCTCTCATAAGGAAAGTTCAACTCTGTGAGTTGAATGCAAACATCACAAAGAAGTTTCTGAGAATGCTTCTGTTTAGCTTTTCTGTGAAGAGTATCCCGTTTCCAACGAAATCTTCAAAGCGGTCCAAATATCCACTTGCAGATTCCACAGAAAGAGTGTTTGGAAACTGCTGTTTGAAAAGGAACCTTCAACTCTGTGAGGTGAATGCAATCATCACAAAGAAGTTTCTGACAATGCTTCTCTCTGGTTTCTATGTGACGATAATTCGTTTTCCACCACATGCCTGAAAGCTCTCCAAATGTCCACTTGCAGACACTACGAAAAGAATGTTTCAGAACTGCTCTATGAAAAGCAGTGTGAAACTCTGTGAGTTGAACACCAACATCACAGAGAAGTTTCAGAGAATGCTTCTGTTTAGTTTTTATGTGAAGATATTCCCGTTTCCAAAGAAATCTTCAAAGAGGTCCACATATCCACTTGCAGATTCCACAGAAAGAGAGTTTCAAAACTGCTGTCTCCATAGGAGTGTTCAGCTCTGTGAGTTGAATGCAATCATCACAGAGAAGTTTCTGAGAAGGCTTCCGTCTAGATTTTAAGTGACGATATACGCGTTTCGAACGAAGGCCACAGAGTGGTCCAAATATCCACTTGCAGATCCTACAAAAAGAGTGTTTCAAACCTGAACTGTCAAAGGAAGGTTCAACTCTGGGATTTGAACGCAAACATCACAAAGAAGTTTCTGAGAATGCTTCCGTTTAGTTAGGTGCAGTTATCCCGTTTCCAACGAAATCCTCAGACAGGTCCAAATATCCACTTGCAGATGCTACAAAAAGTGTGTTTCAAACCCGCTCCATCCAAAGGAATGTTCAGCTCTGTGACTTCAACTCAATGATCCCAAAGAACTTTCTGAGAATGCTTCTGTCTTGTTTTTATATGAAGTTATTTCCTTTACTACGAGAGTCCTCAAAGAGGTCCAAATATCCACTTGCAGTTTCTACAAAAAGAGTGTTTCAAACCTGAACTATCAAAGAAAGGTTCAACACTGTGAGTTGAATGCAAACATCACGAAGAAAGTTCTGAGAATGCTTCTGTTTAGTGAGGTGCGGTTTATCCCGTTTCCAACGAAATCCTCAGAGAGGTCCAAATATCCACTTGCAGTTTCTACAAAAAGAGTGTTTCAACCCTGAACTTTCCAAGGAAGGTTCAAATCTGGGATTTGAACGCAAGCATCACAAAGAAGATTCTGAGACTGCTTCTGTTTAGTTAGCTGAAATTATCCCGTTTCCAACGAAATCCTCAGAGAGGTCCAAATATCCACTTGCAGTTTCTACAAAAAGAGTGTTTCAAACCTGAACTATCAAAGAAAGGTTCAACACTGTGAGTTGAATACAAACATCACGAAGAAAGTTCTGAGAATGCTTCAGTTTAGTGAGGTGCGGTTTTTCCCGTTTCCAACGAAATCCTCAGAGGGGTCAAATTATCCACTTGCAGTTTCTACAAAAACAGTGTTTCAAACCTGAACTATCAAAGAATGGTTCAACACTGTGAGTTGAATGCAAACATCTCGAAGAAGGTTCTGAGAATGCTACTGTCTAGCTTTTACATGAAGTTATTTCCTTTACTACCATGGGCCTCCAAGCGGTCCATATCTCCACTTGCAGATTCTACAAAAAGAGAGTTTCCAAACTGCTCTGTCAAAGGGAATGTTCCACTCTGTGACTTGAATGCAATCATCCCAAAGTAGTTTCTGAGAATGCTTCTATCTAGTTTCTACGGGAAGATATTTCCTTTTCCACCACAGGCCTCAAAGCCCTCCAAATGTCCACTTGCAGATTCTAGAAAAGGAGTGTTTCAAAGCTTCCCTCTCATAAGGAAAGTTCAACTCTGTGAGTTGAATGCAAACATCACAAAGAAGTTTCTGAGAATGCTTCTGTTTAGCTTTTCTGTGAAGAGTATCCCGTTTCCAACGAAATCTTCAAAGCGGTCCAAATATCCACTTGCAGATTCCACAGAAAGAGTGTTTGGAAACTGCTGTTTGAAAAGGAACCTTCAACTCTGTGAGGTGAATGCAATCATCACAAAGAAGTTTCTGACAATGCTTCTCTCTGGTTTCTATGTGACGATAATTCGTTTTCCACCACATGCCTGAAAGCTCTCCAAATGTCCACTTGCAGACACTACGAAAAGAATGTTTCAGAACTGCTCTATGAAAAGCAGTGTGAAACTCTGTGAGTTGAACACCAACATCACAGAGAAGTTTCAGAGAATGCTTCTGTTTAGTTTTTATGTGAAGATATTCCCGTTTCCAAAGAAATCTTCAAAGAGGTCCACATATCCACTTGCAGATTCCACAGAAAGAGAGTTTCACAACTGCTGTCACCATAGGAGTGTTCAGCTCTGTGAGTTGAATGCAATCATCACAGAGAAGTTTCTGAGAAGGCTTCCGTCTAGATTTTAAGTGACGATATACGCGTTTCGAACGAAGGCCACAGAGTGGTCCAAATATCCACTTGCAGATCCTACAAAAAGAGTGTTTCAAACCTGAACTGTCAAAGGAAGGTTCAACTCTGGGATTTGAACGCAAACATCACAAAGAAGTTTCTGAGAATGCTTCCGTTTAGTTAGGTGCAGTTATCCCGTTTCCAACGAAATCCTCAGACAGGTCCAAATATCCACTTGCAGATGCTACAAAAAGTGTGTTTCAAACCCGCTCCATCCAAAGGAATGTTCAGCTCTGTGACTTCAACTCAATGATCCCAAAGAATTTTCTGAGAATGCTTCTGTCTTGTTTTTATATGAAGTTATTTCCTTTACTACGAGAGTCCTCAAAGAGGTCCAAATATCCACTTGCAGTTTCTACAAAAAGAGTGTTTCAAACCTGAACTATCAAAGAAAGGTTCAACACTGTGAGTTGAATGCAAACATCACGAAGAAAGTTCTGAGAATGCTTCTGTTTAGTGAGGTGCGGTTTATCCCGTTTCCAACGAAATCCTCAGAGAGGTCCAAATATCCACTTGCAGTTTCTACAAAAAGAGTGTTTCAACCCTGAACTTTCCAAGGAAGGTTCAAATCTGGGATTTGAACGCAAGCATCACAAAGAAGATTCTGAGACTGCTTCTGTTTAGTTAGCTGAAATTATCCCGTTTCCAACGAAATCCTCAGAGAGGTCCAAATATCCACTTGCAGTTTCTACAAAAAGAGTGTTTCAACCCTGAACTTTCCAAGGAAGGTTCAAATCTGGGATTTGAACGCAAGCATCACAAAGAAGATTCTGAGACTGCTTCTGTTTAGTTAGCTGAAATTATCCCGTTTCCAACGAAATCCTCAGAGAGGTCCAAATATCCACTTGCAGTTTCTACAAAAAGAGTGTTTCAAACCTGAACTATCAAAGAAAGGTTCAACACTGTGAGTTGAATACAAACATCACGAAGAAAGTTCTGAGAATGCTTCAGTTTAGTGAGGTGCGGTTTTTCCCGTTTCCAACGAAATCCTCAGAGGGGTCAAATTATCCACTTGCAGTTTCTACAAAAAGAGTGTTTCAAACCTGAACTATCAAAGAATGGTTCAACACTGTGAGTTGAATGCAAACATCTCGAAGAAGGTTCTGAGAATGCTACTGTCTAGCTTTTACATGAAGTTATTTCCTTTACTACCATGGGCCTCCAAGCGGTCCATATCTCCACTTGCAGATTCTACAAAAAGAGAGTTTCCAAACTGCTCTGTCAAAGGGAATGTTCCACTCTGTGACTTGAATGCAATCATCCCAAAGTAGTTTCTGAGAATGCTTCTATCTAGTTTCTACGGGAAGATATTTCCTTTTCCACCACAGGCCTCAAAGCCCTCCAAATGTCCACTTGCAGATTCTAGAAAAAGAGTGTTTCAAAGCTTCCCTCTCATAAGGAAAGTTCAACTCTGTGAGTTGAATGCAAACATCACAAAGAAGTTTCTGAGAATGCTTCTGTTTAGCTTTTCTGTGAAGAGTATCCCGTTTCCAACGAAATCTTCAAAGCGGTCCAAATATCCACTTGCAGATTCCACAGAAAGAGTGTTTGGAAACTGCTGTTTGAAAAGGAACCTTCAACTCTGTGAGGTGAATGCAATCATCACAAAGAAGTTTCTGACAATGCTTCTCTCTGGTTTCTATGTGACGATAATTCGTTTTCCACCACATGCCTGAAAGCTCTCCAAATGTCCACTTGCAGACACTACGAAAAGAATGTTTCAGAACTGCTCTATGAAAAGCAGTGTGAAACTCTGTGAGTTGAACACCAACATCACAGAGAAGTTTCAGAGAATGCTTCTGTTTAGTTTTTATGTGAAGATATTCCCGTTTCCAAAGAAATCTTCAAAGAGGTCCACATATCCACTTGCAGATTCCACAGAAAGAGAGTTTCAAAACTGCTGTCTCCATAGGAGTGTTCAGCTCTGTGAGTTGAATGCAATCATCACAGAGAAGTTTCTGAGAAGGCTTCCGTCTAGATTTTAAGTGACGATATACGCGTTTCGAACGAAGGCCACAGAGTGGTCCAAATATCCACTTGCAGATCCTACAAAAAGAGTGTTTCAAACCTGAACTGTCAAAGGAAGGTTCAACTCTGGGATTTGAACGCAAACATCACAAAGAAGTTTCTGAGAATGCTTCCGTTTAGTTAGGTGCAGTTATCCCGTTTCCAACGAAATCCTCAGACAGGTCCAAATATCCACTTGCAGATGCTACAAAAAGTGTGTTTCAAACCCGCTCCATCCAAAGGAATGTTCAGCTCTGTGACTTCAACTCAATGATCCCAAAGAATTTTCTGAGAATGCTTCTGTCTTGTTTTTATATGAAGTTATTTCCTTTACTACGAGAGTCCTCAAAGAGGTCCAAATATCCACTTGCAGTTTCTACAAAAAGAGTGTTTCAAACCTGAACTATCAAAGAAAGGTTCAACACTGTGAGTTGAATGCAAACATCACGAAGAAAGTTCTGAGAATGCTTCTGTTTAGTGAGGTGCGGTTTATCCCGTTTCCAACGAAATCCTCAGAGAGGTCCAAATATCCACTTGCAGTTTCTACAAAAAGAGTGTTTCAACCCTGAACTTTCCAAGGAAGGTTCAAATCTGGGATTTGAATGCAAGCATCACAAAGAAGATTCTGAGACTGCTTCTGTTTAGTTAGCTGAAATTATCCCGTTTCCAACGAAATCCTCAGAGAGGTCCAAATATCCACTTGCAGTTTCTACAAAAAGAGTGTTTCAACCCTGAACTTTCCAAGGAAGGTTCAAATCTGGGATTTGAACGCAAGCATCACAAAGAAGATTCTGAGACTGCTTCTGTTTAGTTAGCTGAAATTATCCCGTTTCCAACGAAATCCTCAGAGAGGTCCAAATATCCACTTGCAGTTTCTACAAAAAGAGTGTTTCAAACCTGAACTATCAAAGAAAGGTTCAACACTGTGAGTTGAATACAAACATCACGAAGAAAGTTCTGAGAATGCTTCAGTTTAGTGAGGTGCGGTTTTTCCCGTTTCCAACGAAATCCTCAGAGGGGTCAAATTATCCACTTGCAGTTTCTACAAAAAGAGTGTTTCAAACCTGAACTATCAAAGAATGGTTCAACACTGTGAGTTGAATGCAAACATCTCGAAGAAGGTTCTGAGAATGCTACTGTCTAGGTTTTACATGAAGTTATTTCCTTTACTACCATGGGCCTCCAAGCGGTCCATATCTCCACTTGCAGATTCTACAAAAAGAGAGTTTCCAAACTGCTCTGTCAAAGGGAATGTTCCACTCTGTGACTTGAATGCAATCATCCCAAAGTAGTTTCTGAGAATGCTTCTATCTAGTTTCTACGGGAAGATATTTCCTTTTCCACCACAGGCCTCAAAGCCCTCCAAATGTCCACTTGCAGATTCTAGAAAAAGAGTGTTTCAAAGCTTCCCTCTCATAAGGAAAGTTCAACTCTGTGAGTTGAATGCAAACATCACAAAGAAGTTTCTGAGAATGCTTCTGTTTAGCTTTTCTGTGAAGAGTATCCCGTTTCCAACGAAATCTTCAAAGCGGTCCAAATATCCACTTGCAGATTCCACAGAAAGAGTGTTTGGAAACTGCTGTTTGAAAAGGAACCTTCAACTCTGTGAGGTGAATGCAATCATCACAAAGAAGTTTCTGACAATGCTTCTCTCTGGTTTCTATGTGACGATAATTCGTTTTCCACCACATGCCTGAAAGCTCTCCAAATGTCCACTTGCAGACACTACGAAAAGAATGTTTCAGAACTGCTCTATGAAAAGCAGTGTGAAACTCTGTGAGTTGAACACCAACATCACAGAGAAGTTTCAGAGAATGCTTCTGTTTAGTTTTTATGTGAAGATATTCCCGTTTCCAAAGAAATCTTCAAAGAGGTCCACATATCCACTTGCAGATTCCACAGAAAGAGAGTTTCAAAACTGCTGTCTCCATAGGAGTGTTCAGCTCTGTGAGTTGAATGCAATCATCACAGAGAAGTTTCTGAGAAGGCTTCCGTCTAGATTTTAAGTGACGATATACGCGTTTCGAACGAAGGCCACAGAGTGGTCCAAATATCCACTTGCAGATCCTACAAAAAGAGTGTTTCAAACCTGAACTGTCAAAGGAAGGTTCAACTCTGGGATTTGAACGCAAACATCACAAAGAAGTTTCTGAGAATGCTTCCGTTTAGTTAGGTGCAGTTATCCCGTTTCCAACGAAATCCTCAGACAGGTCCAAATATCCACTTGCAGATGCTACAAAAAGTGTGTTTCAAACCCGCTCCATCCAAAGGAATGTTCAGCTATGTGACTTCAACTCAATGATCCCAAAGAACTTTCTGAGAATGCTTCTGTCTTGTTTTTATATGAAGTTATTTCCTTTACTATGAGAGTCCTCAAAGAGGTCCAAATATCCACTTGCAGTTTCTACAAAAAGAGTGTTTCAAACCTGAACTATCAAAGAAAGGTTCAACACTGTGAGTTGAATGCAAACATCACGAAGAAAGTTCTGAGAATGCTTCTGTTTAGTGAGGTGCGGTTTATCCCGTTTCCAACGAAATCCTCAGAGAGGTCCAAATATCCACTTGCAGATGCTACAAAAAGTGTGTTTCAAACCCGCTCCATCCAAAGGAATGTTCAGCTCTGTGAGTTCAACTCAATGATCCCAAAGAATTTTCTGAGAATGCTTCTGTCTTGTTTTTATATGAAGTTATTTCCTTTACTACGAGAGTCCTCAAAGAGGTCCAAATATCCATCCACTTGCATTTTCTACAAAAAGAGTGTTTCAAACCTGAACTATCAAAGAAAGGTTCAACACTGTGAGTTGAATGCAAACATCACGAAGAAAGTTCTGAGAATGCTTCTGTTTAGTGAGGTGCGGTTTATCCCGTTTCCAACGAAATCCTCAGAGAGGTCCAAATATCCACTTGCAGTTTCTACAAAAAGAGTGTTTCAACCCTGAACTTTCCAAGGAAGGTTCAAATCTGGGATTTGAACGCAAGCATCACAAAGAAGATTCTGAGACTGCTTCTGTTTAGTTAGCTGAAATTATCCCGTTTCCAACGAAATCCTCAGAGAGGTCCAAATATCCACTTGCAGTTTCTACAAAAAGAGTGTTTCAAACCTGAACTATCAAAGAAAGGTTCAACACTGTGAGTTGAATACAAACATCACGAAGAAAGTTCTGAGAATGCTTCAGTTTAGTGAGGTGCGGTTTTTCCCGTTTCCAACGAAATCCTCAGAGGGGTCAAATTATCCACTTGCAGTTTCTACAAAAAGAGTGTTTCAAACCTGAACTATCAAAGAATGGTTCAACACTGTGAGTTGAATGCAAACATCTCGAAGAAGGTTCTGAGAATGCTACTGTCTAGGTTTTACATGAAGTTATTTCCTTTACTACCATGGGCCTCCAAGCGGTCCATATCTCCACTTGCAGATTCTACAAAAAGAGAGTTTCCAAACTGCTCTGTCAAAGGGAATGTTCCACTCTGTGACTTGAATGCAATCATCCCAAAGTAGTTTCTGAGAATGCTTCTATCTAGTTTCTACGGGAAGATATTTCCTTTTCCACCACAGGCCTCAAAGCCCTCCAAATGTCCACTTGCAGATTCTAGAAAAAGAGTGTTTCAAAGCTTCCCTCTCATAAGGAAAGTTCAACTCTGTGAGTTGAATGCAAACATCACAAAGAAGTTTCTGAGAATGCTTCTGTTTAGCTTTTCTGTGAAGAGTATCCCGTTTCCAACGAAATCTTCAAAGCGGTCCAAATATCCACTTGCAGATTCCACAGAAAGAGTGTTTGGAAACTGCTGTTTGAAAAGGAACCTTCAACTCTGTGAGGTGAATGCAATCATCACAAAGAAGTTTCTGACAATGCTTCTCTCTGGTTTCTATGTGACGATAATTCGTTTTCCACCACATGCCTGAAAGCTCTCCAAATGTCCACTTGCAGACACTACGAAAAGAATGTTTCAGAACTGCTCTATGAAAAGCAGTGTGAAACTCTGTGAGTTGAACACCAACATCACAGAGAAGTTTCAGAGAATGCTTCTGTTTAGTTTTTATGTGAAGATATTCCCGTTTCCAAAGAAATCTTCAAAGAGGTCCACATATCCACTTGCAGATTCCACAGAAAGAGAGTTTCAAAACTGCTGTCTCCATAGGAGTGTTCAGCTCTGTGAGTTGAATGCAATCATCACAGAGAAGTTTCTGAGAAGGCTTCCGTCTAGATTTTAAGTGACGATATACGCGTTTCGAACGAAGGCCACAGAGTGGTCCAAATATCCACTTGCAGATCCTACAAAAAGAGTGTTTCAAACCTGAACTGTCAAAGGAAGGTTCAACTCTGGGATTTGAACGCAAACATCACAAAGAAGTTTCTGAGAATGCTTCCGTTTAGTTAGGTGCAGTTATCCCGTTTCCAACGAAATCCTCAGACAGGTCCAAATATCCACTTGCAGATGCTACAAAAAGTGTGTTTCAAACCCGCTCCATCCAAAGGAATGTTCAGCTCTGTGACTTCAACTCAATGATCCCAAAGAATTTTCTGAGAATGCTTCTGTCTTGTTTTTATATGAAGTTATTTCCTTTACTACGAGAGTCCTCAAAGAGGTCCAAATATCCACTTGCAGTTTCTACAAAAAGAGTGTTTCAAACCTGAACTATCAAAGAAAGGTTCAACACTGTGAGTTGAATGCAAACATCATGAAGAAAGTTCTGAGAATGCTTCTGTTTAGTGAGGTGCGGTTTATCCCGTTTCCAACGAAATCCTCAGAGAGGTCCAAATATCCACTTGCAGATGCTACAAAAAGTGTGTTTCAAACCCGCTCCATCCAAAGGAATGTTCAGCTCTGTGAGTTCAACTCAATGATCCCAAAGAATTTTCTGAGAATGCTTCTGTCTTGTTTTTATATGAAGTTATTTCCTTTACTACGAGAGTCCTCAAAGAGGTCCAAATATCCACTTGCAGTTTCTACAAAAAGAGTGTTTCAAACCTGAACTATCAAAGAAAGGTTCAACACTGTGAGTTGAATGCAAACATCACGAAGAAAGTTCTGAGAATGCTTCTGTTTAGTGAGGTGCGGTTTATCCCGTTTCCAACGAAATCCTCAGAGAGGTCCAAATATCCACTTGCAGTTTCTACAAAAAGAGTGTTTCAACCCTGAACTTTCCAAGGAAGGTTCAAATCTGGGATTTGAACGCAAGCATCACAAAGAAGATTCTGAGACTGCTTCTGTTTAGTTAGCTGAAATTATCCCGTTTCCAACGAAATCCTCAGAGAGGTCCAAATATCCACTTGCAGTTTCTACAAAAAGAGTGTTTCAAACCTGAACTATCAAAGAAAGGTTCAACACTGTGAGTTGAATACAAACATCACGAAGAAAGTTCTGAGAATGCTTCAGTTTAGTGAGGTGCGGTTTTTCCCGTTTCCAACGAAATCCTCAGAGGGGTCAAATTATCCACTTGCAGTTTCTACAAAAAGAGTGTTTCAAACCTGAACTATCAAAGAATGGTTCAACACTGTGAGTTGAATGCAAACATCTCGAAGAAGGTTCTGAGAATGCTACTGTCTAGGTTTTACATGAAGTTATTTCCTTTACTACCATGGGCCTCCAAGCGGTCCATATCTCCACTTGCAGATTCTACAAAAAGAGAGTTTCCAAACTGCTCTGTCAAAGGGAATGTTCCACTCTGTGACTTGAATGCAATCATCCCAAGGTAGTTTCTGAGAATGCTTCTATCTAGTTTCTACGGGAAGATATTTCCTTTTCCACCACAGGCCTCAAAGCCCTCCAAATGTCCACTTGCAGATTCTAGAAAAAGAGTGTTTCAAAGCTTCCCTCTCATAAGGAAAGTTCAACTCTGTGAGTTGAATGCAAACATCACAAAGAAGTTTCTGAGAATGCTTCTGTTTAGCTTTTCTGTGAAGAGTATCCCGTTTCCAACGAAATCTTCAAAGCGGTCCAAATATCCACTTGCAGATTCCACAGAAAGAGTGTTTGGAAACTGCTGTTTGAAAAGGAACCTTCAACTCTGTGAGGTGAATGCAATCATCACAAAGAAGTTTCTGACAATGCTTCTCTCTGGTTTCTATGTGACGATAATTCGTTTTCCACCACATGCCTGAAAGCTCTCCAAATGTCCACTTGCAGACACTACGAAAAGAATGTTTCAGAACTGCTCTATGAAAAGCAGTGTGAAACTCTGTGAGTTGAACACCAACATCACAGAGAAGTTTCAGAGAATGCTTCTGTTTAGTTTTTATGTGAAGATATTCCCGTTTCCAAAGAAATCTTCAAAGAGGTCCACATATCCACTTGCAGATTCCACAGAAAGAGAGTTTCAAAACTGCTGTCTCCATAGGAGTGTTCAGCTCTGTGAGTTGAATGCAATCATCACAGAGAAGTTTCTGAGAAGGCTTCCGTCTAGATTTTAAGTGACGATATACGCGTTTCGAACGAAGGCCACAGAGTGGTCCAAATATCCACTTGCAGATCCTACAAAAAGAGTGTTTCAAACCTGAACTGTCAAAGGAAGGTTCAACTCTGGGATTTGAACGCAAACATCACAAAGAAGTTTCTGAGAATGCTTCCGTTTAGTTAGGTGCAGTTATCCCGTTTCCAACGAAATCCTCAGACAGGTCCAAATATCCACTTGCAGATGCTACAAAAAGTGTGTTTCAAACCCGCTCCATCCAAAGGAATGTTCAGCTCTGTGACTTCAACTCAATGATCCCAAAGAATTTTCTGAGAATGCTTCTGTCTTGTTTTTATATGAAGTTATTTCCTTTACTACGAGAGTCCTCAAAGAGGTCCAAATATCCACTTGCAGTTTCTACAAAAAGAGTGTTTCAAACCTGAACTATCAAAGAAAGGTTCAACACTGTGAGTTGAATGCAAACATCACGAAGAAAGTTCTGAGAATGCTTCTGTTTAGTGAGGTGCGGTTTATCCCGTTTCCAACGAAATCCTCAGAGAGGTCCAAATATCCACTTGCAGATGCTACAAAAAGTGTGTTTCAAACCCGCTCCATCCAAAGGAATGTTCAGCTCTGTGAGTTCAACTCAATGATCCCAAAGAATTTTCTGTGAATGCTTCTGTCTTGTTTTTATATGAAGTTATTTCCTTTACTACGAGAGTCCTCAAAGAGGTCCAAATATCCACTTGCAGTTTCTACAAAAAGAGTGTTTCAAACCTGAACTATCAAAGAAAGGTTCAACACTGTGAGTTGAATGCAAACATCACGAAGAAAGTTCTGAGAATGCTTCTGTTTAGTGAGGTGCGGTTTATCCCGTTTCCAACGAAATCCTCAGAGAGGTCCAAATATCCACTTGCAGTTTCTACAAAAAGAGTGTTTCAACCCTGAACTTTCCAAGGAAGGTTCAAATCTGGGATTTGAACGCAAGCATCACAAAGAAGATTCTGAGACTGCTTCTGTTTAGTTAGCTGAAATTATCCCGTTTCCAACGAAATCCTCAGAGAGGTCCAAATATCCACTTGCAGTTTCTACAAAAAGAGTGTTTCAAACCTGAACTATCAAAGAAAGGTTCAACACTGTGAGTTGAATACAAACATCACGAAGAAAGTTCTGAGAATGCTTCAGTTTAGTGAGGTGCGGTTTTTCCCGTTTCCAACGAAATCTTCAGAGGGGTCAAATTATCCACTTGCAGTTTCTACAAAAAGAGTGTTTCAAACCTGAACTATCAAAGAATGGTTCAACACTGTGAGTTGAATGCAAACATCTCGAAGAAGGTTCTGAGAATGCTACTGTCTAGCTTTTACATGAAGTTATTTCCTTTACTACCATGGGCCTCCAAGCGGTCCATATCTCCACTTGCAGATTCTACAAAAAGAGAGTTTCCAAACTGCTCTGTCAAAGGGAATGTTCCACTCTGTGACTTGAATGCAATCATCCCAAAGTAGTTTCTGAGAATGCTTCTATCTAGTTTCTACGGGAAGATATTTCCTTTTCCACCACAGGCCTCAAAGCCCTCCAAATGTGCACTTGCAGATTCTAGAAAAAGAGTGTTTCAAAGCTTCCCTCTCATAAGGAAAGTTCAACTCTGTGAGTTGAATGCAAACATCACAAAGAAGTTTCTGAGAATGCTTCTGTTTAGCTTTTCTGTGAAGAGTATCCCGTTTCCAACGAAATCTTCAAAGCGGTCCAAATATCCACTTGCAGATTCCACAGAAAGAGTGTTTGGAAACTGCTGTTTGAAAAGGAACCTTCAACTCTGTGAGGTGAATGCAATCATCACAAAGAAGTTTCTGACAATGCTTCTCTCTGGTTTCTATGTGACGATAATTCGTTTTCCACCACATGCCTGAAAGCTCTCCAAATGTCCACTTGCAGACACTACGAAAAGAATGTTTCAGAACTGCTCTATGAAAAGCAGTGTGAAACTCTGTGAGTTGAACACCAACATCACAGAGAAGTTTCAGAGAATGCTTCTGTTTAGTTTTTATGTGAAGATATTCCCGTTTCCAAAGAAATCTTCAAAGAGGTCCACATATCCACTTGCAGATTCCACAGAAAGAGAGTTTCAAAACTGCTGTCTCCATAGGAGTGTTCAGCTCTGTGAGTTGAATGCAATCATCACAGAGAAGTTTCTGAGAAGGCTTCCGTCTAGATTTTAAGTGACGATATACGCGTTTCGAACGAAGGCCACAGAGTGGTCCAAATATCCACTTGCAGATCCTACAAAAAGAGTGTTTCAAACCTGAACTGTCAAAGGAAGGTTCAACTCTGGGATTTGAACGCAAACATCACAAAGAAGTTTCTGAGAATGCTTCCGTTTAGTTAGGTGCAGTTATCCCGTTTCCAACGAAATCCTCAGACAGGTCCAAATATCCACTTGCAGATGCTACAAAAAGTGTGTTTCAAACCCGCTCCATCCAAAGGAATGTTCAGCTCTGTGACTTCAACTCAATGATCCCAAAGAATTTTCTGAGAATGCTTCTGTCTTGTTTTTATATGAAGTTATTTCCTTTACTACGAGAGTCCTCAAAGAGGTCCAAATATCCACTTGCAGTTTCTACAAAAAGAGTGTTTCAAACCTGAACTATCAAAGAAAGGTTCAACACTGTGAGTTGAATGCAAACATCACGAAGAAAGTTCTGAGAATGCTTCTGTTTAGTGAGGTGCGGTTTATCCCGTTTCCAACGAAATCCTCAGAGAGGTCCAAATATCCACTTGCAGATGCTACAAAAAGTGTGTTTCAAACCCGCTCCATCAAAAGGAATGTTCAGCTCTGTGAGTTCAACTCAATGATCCCAAAGAATTTTCTGAGAATGCTTCTGTCTTGTTTTTATATGAAGTTATTTCCTTTACTACGAGAGTCCTCAAAGAGGTCCAAATATCCACTTGCAGTTTCTACAAAAAGAGTGTTTCAAACCTGAACTATCAAAGAAAGGTTCAACACTGTGAGTTGAATGCAAACATCACGAAGAAAGTTCTGAGAATGCTTCTGTTTAGTGAGGTGCGGTTTATCCCGTTTCCAACGAAATCCTCAGAGAGGTCCAAATATCCACTTGCAGTTTCTACAAAAAGAGTGTTTCAACCCTGAACTTTCCAAGGAAGGTTCAAATCTGGGATTTGAACGCAAGCATCACAAAGAAGATTCTGAGACTGCTTCTGTTTAGTTAGCTGAAATTATCCCGTTTCCAACGAAATCCTCAGAGAGGTCCAAATATCCACTTGCAGTTTCTACAAAAAGAGTGTTTCAACCCTGAACTTTCCAAGGAAGGTTCAAATCTGGGATTTGAACGCAAGCATCACAAAGAAGATTCTGAGACTGCTTCTGTTTAGTTAGCTGAAATTATCCCGTTTCCAACGAAATCCTCAGAGAGGTCCAAATATCCACTTGCAGTTTCTACAAAAAGAGTGTTTCAAACCTGAACTATCAAAGAAAGGTTCAACACTGTGAGTTGAATACAAACATCACGAAGAAAGTTCTGAGAATGCTTCAGTTTAGTGAGGTGCGGTTTTTCCCGTTTCCAACGAAATCCTCAGAGGGGTCAAATTATCCACTTGCAGTTTCTACAAAAAGAGTGTTTCAAACCTGAACTATCAAAGAATGGTTCAACACTGTGAGTTGAATGCAAACATCTCGAAGAAGGTTCTGAGAATGCTACTGTCTAGCTTTTACATGAAGTTATTTCCTTTACTACCATGGGCCTCCAAGCGGTCCATATCTCCACTTGCAGATTCTACAAAAAGAGAGTTTCCAAACTGCTCTGTCAAAGGGAATGTTCCACTCTGTGACTTGAATGCAATCATCCCAAAGTAGTTTCTGAGAATGCTTCTATCTAGTTTCTACGGGAAGATATTTCCTTTTCCACCACAGGCCTCAAAGCCCTCCAAATGTCCACTTGCAGATTCTAGAAAAAGAGTGTTTCAAAGCTTCCCTCTCATAAGGAAAGTTCAACTCTGTGAGTTGAATGCAAACATCACAAAGAAGTTTCTGAGAATGCTTCTGTTTAGCTTTTCTGTGAAGAGTATCCCGTTTCCAACGAAATCTTCAAAGCGGTCCAAATATCCACTTGCAGATTCCACAGAAAGAGTGTTTGGAAACTGCTGTTTGAAAAGGAACCTTCAACTCTGTGAGGTGAATGCAATCATCACAAAGAAGTTTCTGACAATGCTTCTCTCTGGTTTCTATGTGACGATAATTCGTTTTCCACCACATGCCTGAAAGCTCTCCAAATGTCCACTTGCAGACACTACGAAAAGAATGTTTCAGAACTGCTCTATGAAAAGCAGTGTGAAACTCTGTGAGTTGAACACCAACATCACAGAGAAGTTTCAGAGAATGCTTCTGTTTAGTTTTTATGTGAAGATATTCCCGTTTCCAAAGAAATCTTCAAAGAGGTCCACATATCCACTTGCAGATTCCACAGAAAGAGAGTTTCAAAACTGCTGTCTCCATAGGAGTGTTCAGCTCTGTGAGTTGAATGCAATCATCACAGAGAAGTTTCTGAGAAGGCTTCCGTCTAGATTTTAAGTGACGATATACGCGTTTCGAACGAAGGCCACAGAGTGGTCCAAATATCCACTTGCAGATCCTACAAAAAGAGTGTTTCAAACCTGAACTGTCAAAGGAAGGTTCAACTCTGGGAATTGAACGCAAACATCACAAAGAAGTTTCTGAGAATGCTTCCGTTTAGTTAGGTGCAGTTATCCCGTTTCCAACGAAATCCTCAGACAGGTCCAAATATCCACTTGCAGATGCTACAAAAAGTGTGTTTCAAACCCGCTCCATCCAAAGGAATGTTCAGCTCTGTGACTTCAACTCAATGATCCCAAAGAATTTTCTGAGAATGCTTCTGTCTTGTTTTTATATGAAGTAATTTCCTTTACTACGAGAGTCCTCAAAGAGGTCCAAATATCCACTTGCAGTTTCTACAAAAAGAGTGTTTCAAACCTGAACTATCAAAGAAAGGTTCAACACTGTGAGTTGAATGCAAACATCACGAAGAAAGTTCTGAGAATGCTTCTGTTTAGTGAGGTGCGGTTTATCCCGTTTCCAACGAAATCCTCAGAGAGGTCCAAATATCCACTTGCAGTTTCTACAAAAAGAGTGTTTCAACCCTGAACTTTCCAAGGAAGGTTCAAATCTGGGATTTGAACGCAAGCATCACAAAGAAGATTCTGAGACTGCTTCTGTTTAGTTAGCTGAAATTATCCCGTTTCCAACGAAATCCTCAGAGAGGTCCAAATATCCACTTGCAGTTTCTACAAAAAGAGTGTTTCAAACCTGAACTATCAAAGAATGGTTCAACACTGTGAGTTGAATGCAAACATCTCGAAGAAGGTTCTGAGAATGCTACTGTCTAGGTTTTACATGAAGTTATTTCCTTTACTACCATGGGCCTCCAAGCGGTCCATATCTCCACTTGCAGATTCTACAAAAAGAGAGTTTCCAAACTGCTCTGTCAAAGGGAATGTTCCACTCTGTGACTTGAATGCAATCATCCCAAGGTAGTTTCTGAGAATGCTTCTATCTAGTTTCTACGGGAAGATATTTCCTTTTCCACCACAGGCCTCAAAGCCCTCCAAATGTCCACTTGCAGATTCTAGAAAAAGAGTGTTTCAAAGCTTCCCTCTCATAAGGAAAGTTCAACTCTGTGAGTTGAATGCAAACATCACAAAGAAGTTTCTGAGAATGCTTCTGTTTAGCTTTTCTGTGAAGAGTATCCCGTTTCCAACGAAATCTTCAAAGCGGTCCAAATATCCACTTGCAGATTCCACAGAAAGAGTGTTTGGAAACTGCTGTTTGAAAAGGAACCTTCAACTCTGTGAGGTGAATGCAATCATCACAAAGAAGTTTCTGACAATGCTTCTCTCTGGTTTCTATGTGACGATAATTCGTTTTCCACCACATGCCTGAAAGCTCTCCAAATGTCCACTTGCAGACACTACGAAAAGAATGTTTCAGAACTGCTCTATGAAAAGCAGTGTGAAACTCTGTGAGTTGAACACCAACATCACAGAGAAGTTTCAGAGAATGCTTCTGTTTAGTTTTTATGTGAAGATATTCCCGTTTCCAAAGAAATCTTCAAAGAGGTCCACATATCCACTTGCAGATTCCACAGAAAGAGAGTTTCAAAACTGCTGTCTCCATAGGAGTGTTCAGCTCTGTGAGTTGAATGCAATCATCACAGAGAAGTTTCTGAGAAGGCTTCCGTCTAGATTTTAAGTGACGATATACGCGTTTCGAACGAAGGCCACAGAGTGGTCCAAATATCCACTTGCAGATCCTACAAAAAGAGTGTTTCAAACCTGAACTGTCAAAGGAAGGTTCAACTCTGGGATTTGAATGCAAACATCACAAAGAAGTTTCTGAGAATGCTTCCGTTTAGTTAGGTGCAGTTATCCCGTTTCCAACGAAATCCTCAGACAGGTCCAAATATCCACTTGCAGATGCTACAAAAAGTGTGTTTCAAACCCGCTCCATCCAAAGGAATGTTCAGCTCTGTGACTTCAACTCAATGATCCCAAAGAATTTTCTGAGAATGCTTCTGTCTTGTTTTTATATGAAGTTATTTCCTTTACTACGAGAGTCCTCAAAGAGGTCCAAATATCCACTTGCAGTTTCTACAAAAAGAGTGTTTCAAACCTGAACTATCAAAGAAAGGTTCAACACTGTGAGTTGAATGCAAACATCACGAAGAAAGTTCTGAGAATGCTTCTGTTTAGTGAGGTGCGGTTTATCCCGTTTCCAACGAAATCCTCAGAGAGGTCCAAATATCCACTTGCAGATGCTACAAAAAGTGTGTTTCAAACCCGCTCCATCCAAAGGAATGTTCAGCTCTGTGAGTTCAACTCAATGATCCCAAAGAATTTTCTGTGAATGCTTCTGTCTTGTTTTTATATGAAGTTATTTCCTTTACTACGAGAGTCCTCAAAGAGGTCCAAATATCCACTTGCAGTTTCTACAAAAAGAGTGTTTCAAACCTGAACTATCAAAGAAAGGTTCAACACTGTGAGTTGAATGCAAACATCACGAAGAAAGTTCTGAGAATGCTTCTGTTTAGTGAGGTGCGGTTTATCCCGTTTCCAACGAAATCCTCAGAGAGGTCCAAATATCCACTTGCAGTTTCTACAAAAAGAGTGTTTCAACCCTGAACTTTCCAAGGAAGGTTCAAATCTGGGATTTGAACGCAAGCATCACAAAGAAGATTCTGAGACTGCTTCTGTTTAGTTAGCTGAAATTATCCCGTTTCCAACGAAATCCTCAGAGAGGTCCAAATATCCACTTGCAGTTTCTACAAAAAGAGTGTTTCAAACCTGAACTATCAAAGAAAGGTTCAACACTGTGAGTTGAATACAAACATCACGAAGAAAGTTCTGAGAATGCTTCAGTTTAGTGAGGTGCGGTTTTTCCCGTTTCCAACGAAATCTTCAGAGGGGTCAAATTATCCACTTGCAGTTTCTACAAAAAGAGTGTTTCAAACCTGAACTATCAAAGAATGGTTCAACACTGTGAGTTGAATGCAAACATCTCGTAGAAGGTTCTGAGAATGCTACTGTCTAGCTTTTACATGAAGTTATTTCCTTTACTACCATGGGCCTCCAAGCGGTCCATATCTCCACTTGCAGATTCTACAAAAAGAGAGTTTCCAAACTGCTCTGTCAAAGGGAATGTTCCACTCTGTGACTTGAATGCAATCATCCCAAAGTAGTTTCTGAGAATGCTTCTATCTAGTTTCTACGGGAAGATATTTCCTTTTCCACCACAGGCCTCAAAGCCCTCCAAATGTCCACTTGCAGATTCTAGAAAAAGAGTGTTTCAAAGCTTCCCTCTCATAAGGAAAGTTCAACTCTGTGAGTTGAATGCAAACATCACAAAGAAGTTTCTGAGAATGCTTCTGTTTAGCTTTTCTGTGAAGAGTATCCCGTTTCCAACGAAATCTTCAAAGCGGTCCAAATATCCACTTGCAGATTCCACAGAAAGAGTGTTTGGAAACTGCTGTTTGAAAAGGAACCTTCAACTCTGTGAGGTGAATGCAATCATCACAAAGAAGTTTCTGACAATGCTTCTCTCTGGTTTCTATGTGACGATAATTCGTTTTCCACCACATGCCTGAAAGCTCTCCAAATGTCCACTTGCAGACACTACGAAAAGAATGTTTCAGAACTGCTCTATGAAAAGCAGTGTGAAACTCTGTGAGTTGAACACCAACATCACAGAGAAGTTTCAGAGAATGCTTCTGTTTAGTTTTTATGTGAAGATATTCCCGTTTCCAAAGAAATCTTCAAAGAGGTCCACATATCCACTTGCAGATTCCACAGAAAGAGAGTTTCAAAACTGCTGTCTCCATAGGAGTGTTCAGCTCTGTGAGTTGAATGCAATCATCACAGAGAAGTTTCTGAGAAGGCTTCCGTCTAGATTTTAAGTGACGATATACGCGTTTCGAACGAAGGCCACAGAGTGGTCCAAATATCCACTTGCAGATCCTACAAAAAGAGTGTTTCAAACCTGAACTGTCAAAGGAAGGTTCAACTCTGGGATTTGAACGCAAACATCACAAAGAAGTTTCTGAGAATGCTTCCGTTTAGTTAGGTGCAGTTATCCCGTTTCCAACGAAATCCTCAGACAGGTCCAAATATCCACTTGCAGATGCTACAAAAAGTGTGTTTCAAACCCGCTCCATCCAAAGGAATGTTCAGCTCTGTGACTTCAACTCAATGATCCCAAAGAATTTTCTGAGAATGCTTCTGTCTTGTTTTTATATGAAGTTATTTCCTTTACTACGAGAGTCCTCAAAGAGGTCCAAATATCCACTTGCAGTTTCTACAAAAAGAGTGTTTCAAACCTGAACTATCAAAGAAAGGTTCAACACTGTGAGTTGAATGCAAACATCACGAAGAAAGTTCTGAGAATGCTTCTGTTTAGTGAGGTGCGGTTTATCCCGTTTCCAACGAAATCCTCAGAGAGGTCCAAATATCCACTTGCAGATGCTACAAAAAGTGTGTTTCAAACCCGCTCCATCCAAAGGAATGTTCAGCTCTGTGAGTTCAACTCAATGATCCCAAAGAATTTTCTGTGAATGCTTCTGTCTTGTTTTTATATGAAGTTATTTCCTTTACTACGAGAGTCCTCAAAGAGGTCCAAATATCCACTTGCAGTTTCTACAAAAAGAGTGTTTCAAACCTGAACTATCAAAGAAAGGTTCAACACTGTGAGTTGAATGCAAACATCACGAAGAAAGTTCTGAGAATGCTTCTGTTTAGTGAGGTGCG
The DNA here is from genome assembly GCF_028858775.2 of Pan troglodytes. Classification (NCBI taxonomy): domain Eukaryota; kingdom Metazoa; phylum Chordata; class Mammalia; order Primates; family Hominidae; genus Pan; species Pan troglodytes. The sequence continues at coordinate 29,908,022 of NC_072410.2, forward strand.
GTTTATCCCGTTTCCAACGAAATCCTCAGAGAGGTCCAAATATCCACTTGCAGTTTCTACAAAAAGAGTGTTTCAACCCTGAACTTTCCAAGGAAGGTTCAAATCTGGGATTTGAACGCAAGCATCACAAAGAAGATTCTGAGACTGCTTCTGTTTAGTTAGCTGAAATTATCCCGTTTCCAACGAAATCCTCAGAGAGGTCCAAATATCCACTTGCAGTTTCTACAAAAAGAGTGTTTCAAACCTGAACTATCAAAGAAAGGTTCAACACTGTGAGTTGAATACAAACATCACGAAGAAAGTTCTGAGAATGCTTCAGTTTAGTGAGGTGCGGTTTTTCCCGTTTCCAACGAAATCTTCAGAGGGGTCAAATTATCCACTTGCAGTTTCTACAAAAAGAGTGTTTCAAACCTGAACTATCAAAGAATGGTTCAACACTGTGAGTTGAATGCAAACATCTCGAAGAAGGTTCTGAGAATGCTACTGTCTAGCTTTTACATGAAGTTATTTCCTTTACTACCATGGGCCTCCAAGCGGTCCATATCTCCACTTGCAGATTCTACAAAAAGAGAGTTTCCAAACTGCTCTGTCAAAGGGAATGTTCCACTCTGTGACTTGAATGCAATCATCCCAAAGTAGTTTCTGAGAATGCTTCTATCTAGTTTCTACGGGAAGATATTTCCTTTTCCACCACAGGCCTCAAAGCCCTCCAAATGTCCACTTGCAGATTCTAGAAAAAGAGTGTTTCAAAGCTTCCCTCTCATAAGGAAAGTTCAACTCTGTGAGTTGAATGCAAACATCACAAAGAAGTTTCTGAGAATGCTTCTGTTTAGCTTTTCTGTGAAGAGTATCCCGTTTCCAACGAAATCTTCAAAGCGGTCCAAATATCCACTTGCAGATTCCACAGAAAGAGTGTTTGGAAACTGCTGTTTGAAAAGGAACCTTCAACTCTGTGAGGTGAATGCAATCATCACAAAGAAGTTTCTGACAATGCTTCTCTCTGGTTTCTATGTGACGATAATTCGTTTTCCACCACATGCCTGAAAGCTCTCCAAATGTCCACTTGCAGACACTACGAAAAGAATGTTTCAGAACTGCTCTATGAAAAGCAGTGTGAAACTCTGTGAGTTGAACACCAACATCACAGAGAAGTTTCAGAGAATGCTTCTGTTTAGTTTTTATGTGAAGATATTCCCGTTTCCAAAGAAATCTTCAAAGAGGTCCACATATCCACTTGCAGATTCCACAGAAAGAGAGTTTCAAAACTGCTGTCTCCATAGGAGTGTTCAGCTCTGTGAGTTGAATGCAATCATCACAGAGAAGTTTCTGAGAAGGCTTCCGTCTAGATTTTAAGTGACGATATACGCGTTTCGAACGAAGGCCACAGAGTGGTCCAAATATCCACTTGCAGATCCTACAAAAAGAGTGTTTCAAACCTGAACTGTCAAAGGAAGGTTCAACTCTGGGATTTGAACGCAAACATCACAAAGAAGTTTCTGAGAATGCTTCCGTTTAGTTAGGTGCAGTTATCCCGTTTCCAACGAAATCCTCAGACAGGTCCAAATATCCACTTGCAGATGCTACAAAAAGTGTGTTTCAAACCCGCTCCATCCAAAGGAATGTTCAGCTCTGTGACTTCAACTCAATGATCCCAAAGAATTTTCTGAGAATGCTTCTGTCTTGTTTTTATATGAAGTTATTTCCTTTACTACGAGAGTCCTCAAAGAGGTCCAAATATCCACTTGCAGTTTCTACAAAAAGAGTGTTTCAAACCTGAACTATCAAAGAAAGGTTCAACACTGTGAGTTGAATGCAAACATCACGAAGAAAGTTCTGAGAATGCTTCTGTTTAGTGAGGTGCGGTTTATCCCGTTTCCAACGAAATCCTCAGAGAGGTCCAAATATCCACTTGCAGATGCTACAAAAAGTGTGTTTCAAACCCGCTCCATCCAAAGGAATGTTCAGCTCTGTGAGTTCAACTCAATGATCCCAAAGAATTTTCTGTGAATGCTTCTGTCTTGTTTTTATATGAAGTTATTTCCTTTACTACGAGAGTCCTCAAAGAGGTCCAAATATCCACTTGCAGTTTCTACAAAAAGAGTGTTTCAAACCTGAACTATCAAAGAAAGGTTCAACACTGTGAGTTGAATGCAAACATCACGAAGAAAGTTCTGAGAATGCTTCTGTTTAGTGAGGTGCGGTTTATCCCGTTTCCAACGAAATCCTCAGAGAGGTCCAAATATCCACTTGCAGTTTCTACAAAAAGAGTGTTTCAACCCTGAACTTTCCAAGGAAGGTTCAAATCTGGGATTTGAACGCAAGCATCACAAAGAAGATTCTGAGACTGCTTCTGTTTAGTTAGCTGAAATTATCCCGTTTCCAACGAAATCCTCAGAGAGGTCCAAATATCCACTTGCAGTTTCTACAAAAAGAGTGTTTCAACCCTGAACTTTCCAAGGAAGGTTCAAATCTGGGATTTGAACGCAAGCATCACAAAGAAGATTCTGAGACTGCTTCTGTTTAGTTAGCTGAAATTATCCCGTTTCCAACGAAATCCTCAGAGAGGTCCAAATATCCACTTGCAGTTTCTACAAAAGAGTGTTTCAAACCTGAACTATCAAAGAAAGGTTCAACACTGTGAGTTGAATACAAACATCACGAAGAAAGTTCTGAGAATGCTTCAGTTTAGTGAGGTGCGGTTTTTCCCGTTTCCAACGAAATCCTCAGAGGGGTCAAATTATCCACTTGCAGTTTCTACAAAAAGAGTGTTTCAAACCTGAACTATCAAAGAATGGTTCAACACTGTGAGTTGAATGCAAACATCTCGAAGAAGGTTCTGAGAATGCTACTGTCTAGCTTTTACATGAAGTTATTTCCTTTACTACCATGGGCCTCCAAGCGGTCCATATCTCCACTTGCAGATTCTACAAAAAGAGAGTTTCCAAACTGCTCTGTCAAAGGGAATGTTCCACTCTGTGACTTGAATGCAATCATCCCAAAGTAGTTTCTGAGAATGCTTCTATCTAGTTTCTACGGGAAGATATTTCCTTTTCCACCACAGGCCTCAAAGCCCTCCAAATGTCCACTTGCAGATTCTAGAAAAAGAGTGTTTCAAAGCTTCCCTCTCATAAGGAAAGTTCAACTCTGTGAGTTGAATGCAAACATCACAAAGAAGTTTCTGAGAATGCTTCTGTTTAGCTTTTCTGTGAAGAGTATCCCGTTTCCAACGAAATCTTCAAAGCGGTCCAAATATCCACTTGCAGATTCCACAGAAAGAGTGTTTGGAAACTGCTGTTTGAAAAGGAACCTTCAACTCTGTGAGGTGAATGCAATCATCACAAAGAAGTTTCTGACAATGCTTCTCTCTGGTTTCTATGTGACGATAATTCGTTTTCCACCACATGCCTGAAAGCTCTCCAAATGTCCACTTGCAGACACTACGAAAAGAATGTTTCAGAACTGCTCTATGAAAAGCAGTGTGAAACTCTGTGAGTTGAACACCAACATCACAGAGAAGTTTCAGAGAATGCTTCTGTTTAGTTTTTATGTGAAGATATTCCCGTTTCCAAAGAAATCTTCAAAGAGGTCCACATATCCACTTGCAGATTCCACAGAAAGAGAGTTTCAAAACTGCTGTCTCCATAGGAGTGTTCAGCTCTGTGAGTTGAATGCAATCATCACAGAGAAGTTTCTGAGAAGGCTTCCGTCTAGATTTTAAGTGACGATATACGCGTTTCGAACGAAGGCCACAGAGTGGTCCAAATATCCACTTGCAGATCCTACAAAAAGAGTGTTTCAAACCTGAACTGTCAAAGGAAGGTTCAACTCTGGGATTTGAACGCAAACATCACAAAGAAGTTTCTGAGAATGCTTCCGTTTAGTTAGGTGCAGTTATCCCGTTTCCAACGAAATCCTCAGACAGGTCCAAATATCCACTTGCAGATGCTACAAAAAGTGTGTTTCAAACCCGCTCCATCCAAAGGAATGTTCAGCTCTGTGACTTCAAATCAATGATCCCAAAGAATTTTCTGAGAATGCTTCTGTCTTGTTTTTATATGAAGTAATTTCCTTTACTACGAGAGTCCTCAAAGAGGTCCAAATATCCACTTGCAGTTTCTACAAAAAGAGTGTTTCAAACCTGAACTATCAAAGAAAGGTTCAACACTGTGAGTTGAATGCAAACATCACGAAGAAAGTTCTGAGAATGCTTCTGTTTAGTGAGGTGCGGTTTATCCCATTTCCAACGAAATCCTCAGAGAGGTCCAAATATCCACTTGCAGTTTCTACAAAAAGAGTGTTTCAACCCTGAACTGTCCAAGGAAGGTTCAAATCTGGGATTTGAACGCAAGCATCACAAAGAAGATTCTGAGACTGCTTCTGTTTAGTTAGCTGAAATTATCCCGTTTCCAACGAAATCCTCAGAGAGGTCCAAATATCCACTTGCAGTTTCTACAAAAAGAGTGTTTCAACCCTGAACTTTCCAAGGAAGGTTCAAATCTGGGATTTGAACGCAAGCATCACAAAGAAGATTCTGAGACTGCTTCTGTTTAGTTAGCTGAAATTATCCCGTTTCCAACGAAATCCTCAGAGAGGTCCAAATATCCACTTGCAGTTTCTACAAAAAGAGTGTTTCAAACCTGAACTATCAAAGAAAGGTTCAACACTGTGAGTTGAATACAAACATCACGAAGAAAGTTCTGAGAATGCTTCAGTTTAGTGAGGTGCGGTTTTTCCCGTTTCCAACGAAATCCTCAGAGGGGTCAAATTATCCACTTGCAGTTTCTACAAAAAGAGTGTTTCAAACCTGAACTATCAAAGAATGGTTCAACACTGTGAGTTGAATGCAAACATCTCGAAGAAGGTTCTGAGAATGCTACTGTCTAGGTTTTACATGAAGTTATTTCCTTTACTACCATGGGCCTCCAAGCGGTCCATATCTCCACTTGCAGATTCTACAAAAAGAGAGTTTCCAAACTGCTCTGTCAAAGGGAATGTTCCACTCTGTGACTTGAATGCAATCATCCCAAGGTAGTTTCTGAGAATGCTTCTATCTAGTTTCTACGGGAAGATATTTCCTTTTCCACCACAGGCCTCAAAGCCCTCCAAATGTCCACTTGCAGATTCTAGAAAAAGAGTGTTTCAAAGCTTCCCTCTCATAAGGAAAGTTCAACTCTGTGAGTTGAATGCAAACATCACAAAGAAGTTTCTGAGAATGCTTCTGTTTAGCTTTTCTGTGAAGAGTATCCCGTTTCCAACGAAATCTTCAAAGCGGTCCAAATATCCACTTGCAGATTCCACAGAAAGAGTGTTTGGAAACTGCTGTTTGAAAAGGAACCTTCAACTCTGTGAGGTGAATGCAATCATCACAAAGAAGTTTCTGACAATGCTTCTCTCTGGTTTCTATGTGACGATAATTCGTTTTCCACCACATGCCTGAAAGCTCTCCAAATGTCCACTTGCAGACACTACGAAAAGAATGTTTCAGAACTGCTCTATGAAAAGCAGTGTGAAACTCTGTGAGTTGAACACCAACATCACAGAGAAGTTTCAGAGAATGCTTCTGTTTAGTTTTTATGTGAAGATATTCCCGTTTCCAAAGAAATCTTCAAAGAGGTCCACATATCCACTTGCAGATTCCACAGAAAGAGAGTTTCAAAACTGCTGTCTCCATAGGAGTGTTCAGCTCTGTGAGTTGAATGCAATCATCACAGAGAAGTTTCTGAGAAGGCTTCCGTCTAGATTTTAAGTGACGATATACGCGTTTCGAACGAAGGCCACAGAGTGGTCCAAATATCCACTTGCAGATCCTACAAAAAGAGTGTTTCAAACCTGAACTGTCAAAGGAAGGTTCAACTCTGGGATTTGAACGCAAACATCACAAAGAAGTTTCTGAGAATGCTTCCGTTTAGTTAGGTGCAGTTATCCCGTTTCCAACGAAATCCTCAGACAGGTCCAAATATCCACTTGCAGATGCTACAAAAAGTGTGTTTCAAACCCGCTCCATCCAAAGGAATGTTCAGCTCTGTGACTTCAACTCAATGATCCCAAAGAATTTTCTGAGAATGCTTCTGTCTTGTTTTTATATGAAGTTATTTCCTTTACTACGAGAGTCCTCAAAGAGGTCCAAATATCCACTTGCAGTTTCTACAAAAAGAGTGTTTCAAACCTGAACTATCAAAGAAAGGTTCAACACTGTGAGTTGAATGCAAACATCACGAAGAAAGTTCTGAGAATGCTTCTGTTTAGTGAGGTGCGGTTTATCCCGTTTCCAACGAAATCTTCAGAGAGGTCCAAATATCCACTTGCAGATGCTACAAAAAGTGTGTTTCAAACCCGCTCCATCCAAAGGAATGTTCAGCTCTGTGAGTTCAACTCAATGATCCCAAAGAATTTTCTGTGAATGCTTCTGTCTTGTTTTTATATGAAGTTATTTCCTTTACTACGAGAGTCCTCAAAGAGGTCCAAATATCCACTTGCAGTTTCTACAAAAAGAGTGTTTCAAACCTGAACTATCAAAGAAAGGTTCAACACTGTGAGTTGAATGCAAACATCACGAAGAAAGTTCTGAGAATGCTTCTGTTTAGTGAGGTGCGGTTTATCCCGTTTCCAACGAAATCCTCAGAGAGGTCCAAATATCCACTTGCAGTTTCTACAAAAAGAGTGTTTCAACCCTGAACTTTCCAAGGAAGGTTCAAATCTGGGATTTGAACGCAAGCATCACAAAGAAGATTCTGAGACTGCTTCTGTTTAGTTAGCTGAAATTATCCCGTTTCCAACGAAATCCTCAGAGAGGTCCAAATATCCACTTGCAGTTTCTACAAAAAGAGTGTTTCAAACCTGAACTATCAAAGAAAGGTTCAACACTGTGAGTTGAATACAAACATCACGAAGAAAGTTCTGAGAATGCTTCAGTTTAGTGAGGTGCGGTTTTTCCCGTTTCCAACGAAATCTTCAGAGGGGTCAAATTATCCACTTGCAGTTTCTACAAAAAGAGTGTTTCAAACCTGAACTATCAAAGAATGGTTCAACACTGTGAGTTGAATGCAAACATCTCGAAGAAGGTTCTGAGAATGCTACTGTCTAGCTTTTACATGAAGTTATTTCCTTTACTACCATGGGCCTCCAAGCGGTCCATATCTCCACTTGCAGATTCTACAAAAAGAGAGTTTCCAAACTGCTCTGTCAAAGGGAATGTTCCACTCTGTGACTTGAATGCAATCATCCCAAAGTAGTTTCTGAGAATGCTTCTATCTAGTTTCTACGGGAAGATATTTCCTTTTCCACCACAGGCCTCAAAGCCCTCCAAATGTCCACTTGCAGATTCTAGAAAAAGAGTGTTTCAAAGCTTCCCTCTCATAAGGAAAGTTCAACTCTGTGAGTTGAATGCAAACATCACAAAGAAGTTTCTGAGAATGCTTCTGTTTAGCTTTTCTGTGAAGAGTATCCCGTTTCCAACGAAATCTTCAAAGCGGTCCAAATATCCACTTGCAGATTCCACAGAAAGAGTGTTTGGAAACTGCTGTTTGAAAAGGAACCTTCAACTCTGTGAGGTGAATGCAATCATCACAAAGAAGTTTCTGACAATGCTTCTCTCTGGTTTCTATGTGACGATAATTCGTTTTCCACCACATGCCTGAAAGCTCTCCAAATGTCCACTTGCAGACACTACGAAAAGAATGTTTCAGAACTGCTCTATGAAAAGCAGTGTGAAACTCTGTGAGTTGAACACCAACATCACAGAGAAGTTTCAGAGAATGCTTCTGTTTAGTTTTTATGTGAAGATATTCCCGTTTCCAAAGAAATCTTCAAAGAGGTCCACATATCCACTTGCAGATTCCACAGAAAGAGAGTTTCACAACTGCTGTCACCATAGGAGTGTTCAGCTCTGTGAGTTGAATGCAATCATCACAGAGAAGTTTCTGAGAAGGCTTCCGTCTAGATTTTAAGTGACGATATACGCGTTTCGAACGAAGGCCACAGAGTGGTCCAAATATCCACTTGCAGATCCTACAAAAAGAGTGTTTCAAACCTGAACTGTCAAAGGAAGGTTCAACTCTGGGATTTGAACGCAAACATCACAAAGAAGTTTCTGAGAATGCTTCCGTTTAGTTAGGTGCAGTTATCCCGTTTCCAACGAAATCCTCAGACAGGTCCAAATATCCACTTGCAGATGCTACAAAAAGTGTGTTTCAAACCCGCTCCATCCAAAGGAATGTTCAGCTCTGTGACTTCAACTCAATGATCCCAAAGAATTTTCTGAGAATGCTTCTGTCTTGTTTTTATATGAAGTTATTTCCTTTACTACGAGAGTCCTCAAAGAGGTCCAAATATCCACTTGCAGTTTCTACAAAAAGAGTGTTTCAAACCTGAACTATCAAAGAAAGGTTCAACACTGTGAGTTGAATGCAAACATCACGAAGAAAGTTCTGAGAATGCTTCTGTTTAGTGAGGTGCGGTTTATCCCGTTTCCAACGAAATCCTCAGAGAGGTCCAAATATCCACTTGCAGTTTCTACAAAAAGAGTGTTTCAACCCTGAACTTTCCAAGGAAGGTTCAAATCTGGGATTTGAACGCAAGCATCACAAAGAAGATTCTGAGACTGCTTCTGTTTAGTTAGCTGAAATTATCCCGTTTCCAACGAAATCCTCAGAGAGGTCCAAATATCCACTTGCAGTTTCTACAAAAAGAGTGTTTCAACCCTGAACTTTCCAAGGAAGGTTCAAATCTGGGATTTGAACGCAAGCATCACAAAGAAGATTCTGAGACTGCTTCTGTTTAGTTAGCTGAAATTATCCCGTTTCCAACGAAATCCTCAGAGAGGTCCAAATATCCACTTGCAGTTTCTACAAAAAGAGTGTTTCAAACCTGAACTATCAAAGAAAGGTTCAACACTGTGAGTTGAATACAAACATCACGAAGAAAGTTCTGAGAATGCTTCAGTTTAGTGAGGTGCGGTTTTTCCCGTTTCCAACGAAATCCTCAGAGGGGTCAAATTATCCACTTGCAGTTTCTACAAAAAGAGTGTTTCAAACCTGAACTATCAAAGAATGGTTCAACACTGTGAGTTGAATGCAAACATCTCGAAGAAGGTTCTGAGAATGCTACTGTCTAGCTTTTACATGAAGTTATTTCCTTTACTACCATGGGCCTCCAAGCGGTCCATATCTCCACTTGCAGATTCTACAAAAAGAGAGTTTCCAAACTGCTCTGTCAAAGGGAATGTTCCACTCTGTGACTTGAATGCAATCATCCCAAAGTAGTTTCTGAGAATGCTTCTATCTAGTTTCTACGGGAAGATATTTCCTTTTCCACCACAGGCCTCAAAGCCCTCCAAATGTCCACTTGCAGATTCTAGAAAAAGAGTGTTTCAAAGCTTCCCTCTCATAAGGAAAGTTCAACTCTGTGAGTTGAATGCAAACATCACAAAGAAGTTTCTGAGAATGCTTCTGTTTAGCTTTTCTGTGAAGAGTATCCCGTTTCCAACGAAATCTTCAAAGCGGTCCAAATATCCACTTGCAGATTCCACAGAAAGAGTGTTTGGAAACTGCTGTTTGAAAAGGAACCTTCAACTCTGTGAGGTGAATGCAATCATCACAAAGAAGTTTCTGACAATGCTTCTCTCTGGTTTCTATGTGACGATAATTCGTTTTCCACCACATGCCTGAAAGCTCTCCAAATGTCCACTTGCAGACACTACGAAAAGAATGTTTCAGAACTGCTCTATGAAAAGCAGTGTGAAACTCTGTGAGTTGAACACCAACATCACAGAGAAGTTTCAGAGAATGCTTCTGTTTAGTTTTTATGTGAAGATATTCCCGTTTCCAAAGAAATCTTCAAAGAGGTCCACATATCCACTTGCAGATTCCACAGAAAGAGAGTTTCAAAACTGCTGTCTCCATAGGAGTGTTCAGCTCTGTGAGTTGAATGCAATCATCACAGAGAAGTTTCTGAGAAGGCTTCCGTCTAGATTTTAAGTGACGATATACGCGTTTCGAACGAAGGCCACAGAGTGGTCCAAATATCCACTTGCAGATCCTACAAAAAGAGTGTTTCAAACCTGAACTGTCAAAGGAAGGTTCAACTCTGGGATTTGAACGCAAACATCACAAAGAAGTTTCTGAGAATGCTTCCGTTTAGTTAGGTGCAGTTATCCCGTTTCCAACGAAATCCTCAGACAGGTCCAAATATCCACTTGCAGATGCTACAAAAAGTGTGTTTCAAACCCGCTCCATCCAAAGGAATGTTCAGCTCTGTGACTTCAACTCAATGATCCCAAAGAATTTTCTGAGAATGCTTCTGTCTTGTTTTTATATGAAGTTATTTCCTTTACTACGAGAGTCCTCAAAGAGGTCCAAATATCCACTTGCAGTTTCTACAAAAAGAGTGTTTCAAACCTGAACTATCAAAGAAAGGTTCAACACTGTGAGTTGAATGCAAACATCACGAAGAAAGTTCTGAGAATGCTTCTGTTTAGTGAGGTGCGGTTTATCCCGTTTCCAACGAAATCCTCAGAGAGGTCCAAATATCCACTTGCAGATGCTACAAAAAGTGTGTTTCAAACCCGCTCCATCCAAAGGAATGTTCAGCTCTGTGAGTTCAACTCAATGATCCCAAAGAATTTTCTGAGAATGCTTCTGTCTTGTTTTTATATGAAGTTATTTCCTTTACTACGAGAGTCCTCAAAGAGGTCCAAATATCCATCCACTTGCAGTTTCTACAAAAAGAGTGTTTCAAACCTGAACTATCAAAGAAAGGTTCAACACTGTGAGTTGAATGCAAACATCACGAAGAAAGTTCTGAGAATGCTTCTGTTTAGTGAGGTGCGGTTTATCCCGTTTCCAACGAAATCCTCAGAGAGGTCCAAATATCCACTTGCAGTTTCTACAAAAAGAGTGTTTCAACCCTGAACTTTCCAAGGAAGGTTCAAATCTGGGATTTGAACGCAAGCATCACAAAGAAGATTCTGAGACTGCTTCTGTTTAGTTAGCTGAAATTATCCCGTTTCCAACGAATTCCTCAGAGAGGTCCAAATATCCACTTGCAGTTTCTACAAAAAGAGTGTTTCAACCCTGAACTTTCCAAGGAAGGTTCAAATCTGGGATTTGAACGCAAGCATCACAAAGAAGATTCTGAGACTGCTTCTGTTTAGTTAGCTGAAATTATCCCGTTTCCAACGAAATCCTCAGAGAGGTCCAAATATCCACTTGCAGTTTCTACAAAAAGAGTGTTTCAAACCTGAACTATCAAAGAAAGGTTCAACACTGTGAGTTGAATACAAACATCACGAAGAAAGTTCTGAGAATGCTTCAGTTTAGTGAGGTGCGGTTTTTCCCGTTTCCAACGAAATCCTCAGAGGGGTCAAATTATCCACTTGCAGTTTCTACAAAAAGAGTGTTTCAAACCTGAACTATCAAAGAATGGTTCAACACTGTGAGTTGAATGCAAACATCTCGAAGAAGGTTCTGAGAATGCTACTGTCTAGGTTTTACATGAAGTTATTTCCTTTACTACCATGGGCCTCCAAGCGGTCCATATCTCCACTTGCAGATTCTACAAAAAGAGAGTTTCCAAACTGCTCTGTCAAAGGGAATGTTCCACTCTGTGACTTGAATGCAATCATCCCAAGGTAGTTTCTGAGAATGCTTCTATCTAGTTTCTACGGGAAGATATTTCCTTTTCCACCACAGGCCTCAAAGCCCTCCAAATGTCCACTTGCAGATTCTAGAAAAAGAGTGTTTCAAAGCTTCCCTCTCATAAGGAAAGTTCAACTCTGTGAGTTGAATGCAAACATCACAAAGAAGTTTCTGAGAATGCTTCTGTTTAGCTTTTCTGTGAAGAGTATCCCGTTTCCAACGAAATCTTCAAAGCGGTCCAAATATCCACTTGCAGATTCCACAGAAAGAGTGTTTGGAAACTGCTGTTTGAAAAGGAACCTTCAACTCTGTGAGGTGAATGCAATCATCACAAAGAAGTTTCTGACAATGCTTCTCTCTGGTTTCTATGTGACGATAATTCGTTTTCCACCACATGCCTGAAAGCTCTCCAAATGTCCACTTGCAGACACTACGAAAAGAATGTTTCAGAACTGCTCTATGAAAAGCAGTGTGAAACTCTGTGAGTTGAACACCAA